>NC_027749.1:29827955-29852875 GCF_000695525.1 Brassica oleracea var. oleracea | reverse complement strand
TTGAGATGTTAGAGACCAGTGCGCTAGGTTTAGGGCAAGACCTAGGTTTACTTTCGGTTTTAAGATTTTCTGCGGTGACTAACCGGCTATTGATTTATCTGTCGCGATTTTAACCTGATTCGGACCGATTTAAAGTCCGCGATAGGTTATCGGCTTATATGACTTGTTAGATAAGAATCGAGCATCTCTCCGGAGACAATTTTTAAGCCAACCGGAAGTGCTGGACCAAAATTTCGGGTTTCTTTTATAGCGCTATTATCCTTGTGTCGGATGTCTGTTTTGGACGTTCGAGATTTCGATGTGATCAGCACCGGACTTGGCGGCAGATGCCGTCGTTTGGAGTTTTTGCGTAAAATATGTGTTAAAATGTTCATCATTTTTTTTTGTGACAGAGCGTCCGTTTTCGTCGTTCAGAAAAAGTAACTATCAAGGCATCTCTTGCAACATCTCGCGATGCAAAAGGTTGCTTCTCCCTAGCGGCTGATTTATTTACGAATATCGAAAATGATTGCGGATAAAAAATAATTTTCTTGGTTAAGATATGTCGGAAACATCGAAGGCGTGGTCGGATGTTTTCGAATTTGAGAGTATACGAGTATACGTATCCACGCCCCCCCCCCCCTTTTTAATGAGGGGGGACAGCTGAATTTGCCTTTCGACAAACTGTCTACATACTCCGTATGGAGATCAAGCCGTCTCGTAGTTCGGTGATTGCGAGTTGGTTTGTTTAGTGATAGTGTTTTTTGAGATATATCGCGTTCCAGGTCCTTGGAATTTTCACGCCTTGCATGTTGGCTATTTCGTAGGAGCCCGGTCGGACAACTTTTTCGATTTTATAGGGTCCTTCCCAGTTTGCTCCAAGTTTTCCCGCCTTTCGTTCAGGGGTGTTTTGGAAGACTTTGCGAAGGACCAGATCTCCTTGATTAAATCTGCGATTCCGTACGTTGGAATTATTGTAATTTGCGGCTGCGTGTTTGTAATTTTGGATTCGGATGAGCGCTCGATCTCGGCTCTCGTTAATGAGATCGAGATTATCCAGGAGCATGGCGTTATTGAGCTCCTCTCGTTCGGGAAGTCTTTCCACGGTTTTTACCGTATAGTTTGATCGATGACTTAGAATAGCGGAAAACATGAAATGGGTTTGCTACGGTCTTCGTGAGATAGCATCGAATGGTAGACGAGAATGCATGGACCAGTGTCGTATCGATGTTTCGGAATAGCTCGGTCGCTACATAGCGACCGATCAGAACGCACGCTCGGTCGCTACGTAGCGACCGAGCGGAACACGCGTTCGGTCGTTGTGTAGCGACCTTTTTCGAGCTCTTGTCCGATGTCTCGTGTTTCCTATGCAAAGCTTTTTGTAAGAAAGAATCTATTTCGAAAAAGTATTTGTCGAAGAAAGTTTTCATTTTCTTCTTCGGACATTTTGAATGTTAATTTCAACAAAGTTTTCATTTTCTTCTTCGGACGTTTTGAATGTTAATTTCGTCGTAACCGTTTTTGACCCCAACAACGAGGTGTCTCCGCGCATGATACTGAAGCATGCTGATCGACATGTGTGAGATGGTGTGTCACCTTGCATGAGTTCCAGTCATTCAGCCTGACATATGGGAGGAGTGGTGGCGTCCTGAATGTGTCCAGGCCATGCTGAAAGACACGTGGAGCACGATGTGCCACCGCGCAAGCATCCAGAGCCATGCGGAGCGACACACGGGCTGCCACCAACCTGAAGCTTATTGGTTGCTGTCTCCTATAAATACCCCACGACCCCAATTAATTTTTTCACATCCAGACCTGTACAAAAAAAGTTAAAAACGTGAGATAAAAGTAGATAAAGAAAGCAAGAGGTTCCGATCTATTTCGAGAGTTTTAGAGAGTTTTCGAGGTCAATTCTCTACTGATATCGAGTCAGCACCTAGGGAAAGTTCTGTGCAACTGAACACCAGCTCAGATGGAGAGTCACTCCAAACTTTGGTAAAAAGAGAGAGAGAAGGAAAGTGGTCGACTAAGAGTATGGTCGATTCTGAAGACCGATACTTCACCGAGAAGGCCAGTTCCGTCCAATCGGCGTTTCTATACGATTGTGAGGCGGAAGCTCTGTCACATTCAATCTGTCCAAGCCAGTCATATTCTCCTACAATCATGTGGAGGTGCTTTCCAAGATTAGTTCAGTTCCATGGGTTCATATCAGTCGAAGTTCTAAAGTTAGATACTCGGCCGGGAAGGCCGACGAACTGTCCAGAAGCTAAAGGAGGTTCTGTCCGAGTCCAGATCAGTCGGTCCAGGCCTGTCAGTTTCTACATGGTGAAGCTGAGTTTCTGTCCAAGTCGAGATCAGTCCAGTTCAGTCAAGTCAAGTCGTCCCTTGGGTTTTGGCCAAGTCTTCTTCGATCAACCAGCTGCTTCTCGCCTAGAACACTGTGAGTTGTGATCAATTGTCTGCTGACTTGTTTTCATGCAGGTTTCCGTTACTTGGAAGTTGGATCATGGCAGGAGGCCGGCTCTAACTGAGTAACGGTTTGATTAGTTAATAGTTGATTGAGTTGATAGCATGCTTAGTTATTGCTTGAGAATCGTTGTAGCATGCTAATGGTTAGGTTGATTGGTTAGTTAGCGAATGCTAAATGCTTGCTTGTTGATTGAGGTTAGTCAGCTCTTGGTAAGGGAGTGACTAACTGGTTGAGTTGTTTAGTGATGATATTGTTGTTAGTGTTGTAGAGTTAGAGTGTGATGCCATATAGCGTGTGTGTAACCCACCATGCTAGGCATGTTTTGGGATGGACTAGTGTTTCCTCACCCTCGTATTCATCGGGTTCAAGGAAACCCCTTATTTGCTGGATCGGGAAAACTCAGGGAGACGGGATAAATGGCCTATGGCTGAGTGATTACACGACGGTGTAATGTGGCAGTGGCCCGAAGGACTGTGGGCTGTCACGCGATGACCCGAAGGATAGTGGGCCGCTGTCGGTTTAAAGTTCCTTTTTTTGGCCGTTGTGGTAGAAAATGGGATATTGCCGATAGAGAGGATGAACACGAAGTCACCATTTCCCGGGGGTAGTGTGTT
This sequence comes from Brassica oleracea var. oleracea, assembly GCF_000695525.1. Classification (NCBI taxonomy): domain Eukaryota; kingdom Viridiplantae; phylum Streptophyta; class Magnoliopsida; order Brassicales; family Brassicaceae; genus Brassica; species Brassica oleracea. The sequence continues at coordinate 29,849,812 of NC_027749.1, read as the reverse complement.
GTGTTGTGTAAGAGTGTCGTAGAGGGTTACGAAACCCTAGAGTAAATGCAGCATCGATATATGGTGTTACGAGTTAGATCGAGTCGTAGATACTCATAGTCTTATTATTGTGATTGTGTTTGGTTGTTTATTGTTTCTCTTGCAAGTTCTAACAATAAGTCCAAACTCTGGCTTAGGTACCGGATTAGGCTTGGTGTGAACTTAGTTAGTGTACGCCTGACGTTGGCATGTATGTGTTTGAGGGATTGCTTGTGAAGAGTGGTGGATATTAAACCTATGTGGTATCATTGATTGGCCGATCATGTTCTTGTCTGATTGTTGGTCGACCGGCTAATGGTACTTGTATAGTCTAAGTATCTAACACTACATGAGTACTGAACTTAGGCTGATATATGGTTAACTAGGGATTGGTTCTTATCTTCTTTCAATGCATGTTCCCGTTACTTGAAGGTAGATCATGGCCGAAGGCCAAGTCTAACTTAGTAACGGTTTGCTTAGCCTTTGCTTTTATTGCATGCTAGGGCTAGATTCATTATTATTTTGGGTTTTCTGGGTTAGAGTCTAGTTTGCGGGTAGAGGCCGCCAGCTCACTGAGTAATAATAGATTACTCATCCAACTTCGTTGTCTTTTTTGCAGGTCGCTTTAGGTAAGGATGATCGGATAGCTAGGTGCTAGACATTAGGACCACCAGTGTAGATTTTATGCCTTTTGCAAACAGTATTGTGAATTTGTGTTTAGTTGACTCGATTTGGCATTAGGCAGGTCTCGAATTATATCAATGTATGGATATTTCTTGAATCGATAAAAGTAATTGTTTTATATGCACCTAATGAGTACTGTGATATTTGACTAGTCCGTTCTAACACAACGTTAGGTCGTAGTACGGGATGAAAAGCCTTAGGCCTCAATCTAACAGAAAACGCTAACTTTAGGCACGGGTTGTAAAGCCTTGTGCTTTGACGTAGCGGGACGAGTTAGTGGATGAACTGGTCTAGGTCGTGGACTAAGTTTTGTGACTGGCCGGATCGTCCCTTGCCCGTCACATAGCGCGTCCGGACCATGGTGTTGTGTTGGATGGTCAGTCATGTTCTTGCTTGATTGTCGGCTGGCCGGTTGGCTCATTCATCTCCAACCCTGGGTGTTTGACGGTCGATCGGTCATGTTCTTGTTTGATTGTTGGACAATTGATTGACCATATGTCTAGGACGGTTCGGGGGTGTTACATTCCGTCTAGCGATATCAAGAGCACACCTCAACAACGAAAAACAGGCTGGCTATTGCCGCTTCTTCGCCGAAAACCTCACCGGGGCCGCTCTCGAGTTGTTCGCTGGATTAGAAGAAAACTCGATAAAAAATTTCACCCAGTTGGTGTCTACTACATTCCTCAAACAATATGCAGTCTTCGTAGAGACAAGAGTTACCGAGGCAGACCTCTGGAATCTCAAGCAAGCACCTTTCGAGCCATTAAGAGCATACATAAACAAGTTCCGAGAAATCAAAGCCAAAATTTCACATCCAAACGAGGTCATGTCGCAGTGTTGAAAAATGGAGTTTGGTTCTCATCCAAATTCAGTGAGGAACTAGCAGTACAAGCACCTATCTCATTGGACGACGCCCTGCATCGAGCCTCGTACTTCGCAACCCACGAGGAGGAGGTCGCAACCTTAAAGGAACAGTACAGCACGAACAAGAATAACGTCACCAAAAAAACTACCGATCCCAAAGAGCCAGTGACCAAAGGACAACATTCCTATGTGATAAACAACTCACCGTAAAATAAATCGTCAACATACGATCTAAGCAAATATTGCGCCTTCCATGATCGCAAGGGCCATTCGACTGAAGAATGTCGAGCGGCATTTCGCAGTCAGAATGAAACCAAAAAGACCAGCGAAGAAACCGAGGAAGAAGATGAAGAGCCAGAAACTCCAAAATCCAACCGAAAAGCAAAAGTATCGTCAAATAAAAGAAGCAGGGAAGCGGAGCCGGAATCGCCAAGTTCTCCACCCCCAGCACAAAAGAAACGATTTGACATGATTTCATGGGGGCCAAACAGTAATGCAAGTAACGAAATCGAAAGTAAGACCGAAAGAAAAATATGCGTCAAGATTAGGGTAGCAATCCACGCATTAGAAAACCCCAATGAAGCTACCCCTCCTCCTAGCGTCCCTCAGTACAACCCAAGCATGAAATTTCCCTTCAGAAAAATCCCCAACTTCAAGCGAAAGCACAAGATGACCAAAATTTTCGAACTGCTAGAAAAACCGATGGCCCCACAAATTCAGAAGAAAGATAGCATGTGAACCCTTAATTGCAACCTATCTGGGGGAATGAGACACTACCGACCAGCACTAACCAAAAGATGGAATTTTCCGGCCCACGAGAAAGGCAAAAAACGAATCGACTTTATCTACGGTGGCTCCAAGTTGTGCAATTCTGTCAATTCAATTAAAGCATACCAACGAAGAGCCGAAAGCAGCATAGGAGTCAGAGAGCACCTGTCAGGTCCCGACCACGAAACCACCTTTGACGAAAATGAGACCGCAGATCTCGACAAGCCACACGACGACGCTCTCGTGATACAACTCGACGTCTGTAGTTCTGAACTGTCTTGAGTAATGATCGACACCGGTAGCTCGGCTGATGTCCTCTTTTACGACGCATTCAAAAGAATGGGATTCACCAAAGTACTCCTCAAGCAAGAACGAACCCCACTCATCGGGTTCGGAGGGGAAACCACCTACTCCCTCGGATGAATCGAGCTCGCTGTAACCGCTGGAGAAGACAGGAAAATTGTAGAGTTCGTCGTGATAGACCATCCAGCCCCGTTCAACGCAATCCTTGGAGGCCCTGGCTATACAGCATGACGGCAGTTCCCTCAACCTATCACCAGTGCCTGAAATTCCCAACCCCGAAAGTAATCGAGACTACTAAATGAAGACAGAAGAACTCAAGAATGTGCTACCCTCGCAAGCTTCAAAGACATCGAGCAGCACTCCGAATCAAGCTATCAAGACTAACGACAGACGTACTCGTGTACACGAAACGTCAAAAAACAGACCCTATCCCCGGGAAAAATAATCAAAATATGTTATGACTTGATCCCTCGCCGAGGGTATGTAGGCAACTCACAACATGAGTTCAGTCACCCACCAATTACAAAGCTCGAAGAACGCTGGCACAACGATATCGACTTCGAATCAAAAAGATAAAGCTGCCTTCTTTGTCCGAAATTTGAAACAAACCGGAACCCGACATCTTAATAAAATTCAGTTCTTAGACTTTGTAGTTCAAGTTTATTAGATTTCCTATATCCGAAAATCGCCATACACATTTGACTGTAAACCAGGACCATGACCAAGTCTTCTGTTCCAGCCAACTCAGCCAACAAACACGGCGAAACTAGTTAGCAAAATATTTTGTTACATCAAAACCATCGAGGAAAGTATCTACCGACAAATCGACACATGGCCTCAAAAGATCAGCCTCGCATGAACATAGAAACAAACAATCCGGGAACTAACGATCCCTCCATTATTAAATAATAATGAAAATACAACAAGAAAAGCAAAAGGGGAAAGCAAAAACAAAAATCCCTAGAACTACTCTTCGACGCCGAATTCGCCATCCTTAAACTGGCTACCCATTTCATCATGTCATCCGTACCATCCACCCAGCACGGAAGGGACTTTAGCAAAGAAATCTTCTAGAAGATCCTCTGAAATCTGAGGCAGATCGAGCTTCCCAACAAAGAAATCCAAAACCGCCATACCTCTTTCGTTCGAAGGGGCAAAAACTCATCTGAGGCCAAAATATTGTTGCTCATGATCTCCTTCAAGAGATCTATATTTGCCATGACCTCCCAAATACAAGCTTCACAATCAGTTGTGCCCTTCTTCTTCTCCCACTTCTCCTTTAGAGATATCAACACATCCAAGTAACTATCCGCCAGAGTCTTTTTAGCGTCATAAGTTGCACGAAGAAGATCATCAGAAAACTTATTAGCAGAAGATTCAACCTTCACCTCCAAAAGGGAAACTTGCTCGAGAGCCTACTTCCTCTCATTACTCACGACTCGCAGACGAGACTCAAGCGAAGCAGCCTGATTCCCTAGCTTCTCAGCTGTGGCCAGTTGAGCGGCATTAGCACGCTCTCGATCCTGAGCCATTTTCAGACCGAGTTGAGCTCCCGAATGACCTTCCTTATTTCATAAAGCTCATCAGAACGCGGAACATCCTGCAGGTGCTTTTCTAAAGTCGCCGCAAACTCATTATTAGGCTCAATAGCCTGGACATAACAAGTCAGCACCAACAAAACAAACCAGAGAGTCAAAAGCTACAAATATGAAATAAGATGACCTTAGCATGAGCGACAGCCATCTTCACATAAGCCTCACGCTCCGTCATATTTTGCAAAGAAGGGAGCGGACAACCAGCACGTTTGAAATGGCTCACCAAGTGAGCAACGCTATCCGGATCCTCCGTGATAGGACAATCCTTGGAGTGAGAAAACTACCAATGAAACGGTTTAGCAACAGTCGTCTCACCCGAAACACTAAGGCGATGGTCTGAACATTCATTTTAGCCTTCTTCGGAGGACAATCACGCCCCTCCAAACCAGTCGGGCTACTCGACTTAATACGAACAGCAGACTTTTCACCCTCGAGGTCCTTTCCCTCTTGGGTTGAAGCCCGCGGGAGTCGGGTCTCCTCACGAAGAACTTCTATGAATGCTTCGCCCACGTCTCTGGATCAAATGCGTTCCATATTAACACTACCAGCTCGAGTTCGTATCCTTTCGGAGTGACGAAGGGTCGTTCTTCTCGATGCCATGTCCTCCTGACAAGTAAGAACAAAGAATTTAACTGAGTAATGTGGTAAACCCTAAAACAAAGTGAAGCTTTATAAAGACCAAGGAATCACCGTATCTCAACGATTTAAGTAAAAGAATCTCAAAGGCTAAGGAAGCAAAGATTTTCCGAAAATCATGTTTATCCGTCAAAGATATTCGAAAGCTCGCAATCAAAGATCACGAAAAAGGTAAAAAATACCAAGAAAAGTATATCAAACAATAGATATTAACTAGAATCGGATCCATCGGGAACAGACGATCCCCCGAGTTGATCTACCAAAGATCGAGCTCAGAGATCGACCAATCCGACACGGCAGCCGAAGCAACAAGACCTTCACAATCTTCCTCCATCTCTTTCAAACGAGCAAGCTCGGCATCCACGGTTAGGCCCCCATCCTTAACCTCATTCAGAAGATCGATGTTGGCGATCACCTCTTGCAGCTGGATCTCAGCGGACACCTCCTTCTTCTTGCTCATCCATTTCTCTTTCAGAGATTGGAGAATCTCTCGGTATCGCTTTTCAAAATTGCGACGATCAATATGGGAAGCACGACGAATATCCCGACCCCTCTCGATCTCAAGTGCGATCTTAGCCTTCTGAGCAATGACCTGGGTTGTAAGAGCCTAGTTCTCTTGGCGAGTCCTCCTCCAATCATCAGTCAAAGCCTCGATCTTCTCAGCATCCCTTTTTCCCTCACGTTTGGTGGCTTCGAGCTCCTTCGAAAGCCTCTTGATCTCTGAACCTATGCTCTCGATCTCCTTGTCATTCCGGGAAGCCTCGATGCGATCCTCCGTCACCACAACATACTCGTTGAAGGCTTCCATTACCTAAAAGGAAAATGAAGCGGGCAAATGAGTAGCTCAAAGCGCCTTTCAAAAAGAAAAGAAAGCAAGAAACAAACCTTAGAACTCGCGACCCCAACCTTGGTGTAGGCTTCCTTCTCATCCAAAGTAGCAAGGGACGGGAGACGGCAGCCCGCAGATCTCATGCGACCGGTGAGAGAGATCAAGTCACTTGGGCCGCGAACAAAGAACCATCGCCTTCAGAAACAAGCCTAGAACGAGATGGATCGGATAAGGAGGCCTTCGACGATCGACGTCACTAACGGGTCGCAGCAGCGGTCTCATCTTCGGAACCAGGGCTCAACGAGATAGGTGACCATCTCTCCTCGGAAGCACCTTCATCGTCAGAGTCCCGAATCGAGATCAAAGGAGGGCTATCAGAAGCTCGGCTCCTTGATGCCGAACCAGAAGCACGAAACGACGACCTCCTCACGAGCTGCCTAACCAATCGATCTGAAAACTGAGCATGGACGGAAGGACTCGCATTGATGTCCCGAGAGTGTTCTGTCTCATCCTCAGAACCCCCTACAACCGATGTGGCCCGATTTGTCCCTTCTGGCATGGCAAAAGCAGCTCGGATTTGGGTCCGGTCAAACGATGACCAGTTCGGACGACTTCACTGAAGGACTCCGATCAGACCACAAATCTCGTTTGACATCAAAGAACTTTCAGAAGGAGCAGAAGCAATTAAAAAACTAACCTACAATTTCGAAGTTACCCACAGACGCTTGATCCACCTTAAAAACGAAAAACTGCTCATGCCACTTCGCATCGCGATAGGGGATGTCCTCAATGACATGGTGACCTGGGGGCGGAGACAGGAGGAAGGTACCAGGATTCTGGTTTTTTCGCTTCACCAGAACAAGGTGTCAGAACTCACCAAGACCGAAGGAAAGACCTTCCTCCCTAGCCCTAACCAAGAACGCGATAAGATGCCTAAATAAAATTCGGGAGGATTTTTGATACACCATGGATTTGACCCAATTTCACCCATGGTATATAAGTATTTTACTATCTATATACTATATATTCTATCATACTAGGTATGTTTTCAGGTTTAGAAGTATATTGGACTAAAGTAATGATTATGGAGCATTTAGGAGCTTAAATGAGTATTCATCCGAGCTGACCATTAGAGGTCGATACGAAGAAGACACAATCAATCGATGCACATCCAATGTCGTCAATCGATACATAAGAGAAGCCTCGAAGATTGAAGATTAAGATCGATCGATGTACATCCTATACCATCGCTCGATATTGAGACGCGGAAGCACGACTTGGTTCCAGCCGACTTTAAACCCAAGACTTCATAAAATTGTAAGATTACCCCTGACGAGTTTTTAACCTAATAGATATATACTTTCCTAAGTGTTAGAAACAAGAGAGCTTTTAGCCACCTTTGTATTCTTATTTTCAGCAGAGAGTTTTAGGAGAGAAGATCATAGAGAGATTTGTTATTGGAACTCCATTGATTCATATATTCTATTCTATGCAGTTTTTATCTACATTTTGTGTCATGAATTGCTTAGCTATGTCTGAGTAGTTTACTTGTTAGATTCAGGGTTCAAATAGGTTAGAGGGATTAGCCCCAACTATAGATTCCTAAGTTGTGTTATTCATTGATTGATTATTCTTAATGCTAGTTCTAGATTAGCTACCTAGAATATTTAAACTAGGAATCTGCATGACTCAAGCATCCTTGACCATCCAGTCCTGAACCAAATCTGTCATACTAGACAACTGGAAAAAGGCTACCGCTGAACTAGAAAGCTAGTGAGCATTATCAACTTACGCCTAAGGCTTAACTACAAGCATCGATCGATACTATCTTCTGATAATCGATCGATATTTGTGAAAGGTGTATCGATCGATATCCCTATAGGACCATCGATCGACACTTTTTTGTGATCAATATACGACAGTTGAGATCCAAGATTTAGTTAGTAAACCAGTGAAACATTGCCATCGCTGATCACTGTGTCTAAGGGGTTGAGCTCTAATATACCATGCATGCAACTGATAGGCATCTATAGGATTATAATCTCTAACACCTGAATAGAAACCATGCATCAAATAGGTTCCCTAGCTCCTTGTGGATTCCATCCCTAAGTACTACAATTGAACCTCTTATTTGAGAGAGTAATTCACTCCTTAGGGTAATTTGAGTGGTATCAAATTTGGCGTCGTTGCCGGGGAGCTTTGATAGCCATTAAATTTAGTGTTATTAATTCTTTTCTTTTTCTTTACCCCCATTCTGACACAAAATTTTTTCTTGTCTTTTCAGGTGCATGCCCAGCAGTACCACAAGCAACAAGTAAAAACACCTTCTATTCTCAGAAGATCCTTCTCACTTGGAACGCACGATCCGCAAAGGTCAACGTTCCACATCGCTCGACGCAGCAGCTTTCACGTCGACCGATTCTCGCACCCAACCATCAACCGACACCCGACCTTCATCGTCGACCGATATACCTCGTTCGACATCGATCGATCCTACTCCGGGTACGTCGATCGATCCTCAGTCGCGAAACATGGTTGCGACTGTTATTCTAAGACAGGATGAGAGTGGAGACATGTATGACCAGGATGGTCATCTGCGTAATGCAACAAGTCAGAAACAAGATGTTCAAGGGAATGTAATCCCTGATGCTGATGCTACAGAAGCTGCTCAACCTGTAGAAGAGGCTGCTCCACCAGAGGCACTGGCCGACTACAATCATCCAGACGATTACTACACCAACAGATCAGCTATTCGCCTTCCAGAGATTCAGAAGGAGAATTTCGAGCTGAAGCCTCAGTATTACACACTCGTGTCGCAGCTACCCTACTATGGGTTACCGCACGAGCATCCTATGGACCATCTGGAGAGGTTCGAGGATCTTATCGCTGCTATTCGTATGGATGGAGTCCCTGAGGACTACCTATTGGTCAAGCTCTTCAAATATACTCTGACTGGAGAAGCGATGCACTGGCTTAAGCAACTACCCACATGATCTCTAAAATCCTGGGCCGACATCAAGAATGCTTTCTTGCGAAACTTCTTAGATGAGGCATGCGCTGAAGATTTGAGGAGCAAAATTGCTACGTTCGCGCAGGAGACTGGAGAGTCTTTTAAAGATGCATGGATCAGATTCAAGTTCTTCCAGCGAGACTTTCCACACCACGGATTCAATGAAGTGAAACTGCTGAGTATTTTCTTCAGAGGTATCGTCTTGAGGTATCAGATGGCTCCTGATACAGCTAGCGAGGGAAACTTCAACACCAGGAATCCGGTGGAAGCTATGAGACTGATAGAAAATCTAGCAAACAGCAGCAGCACCAAGAACAAAGTTAGAGCAAAGTTAGATGTGGTTCACGAGCTTCTTAGGAAGCAAGTCTGCTCAGCTGAAAGGGAAGTAGATGTAGACATGGAAGGAGAAGAGGATGTGAACTACATTGGAGGTACTGGATTTCAGAGATCTGTAAACCAGGGTGGAAACAAAAACTTCTATGACAATGGTCAGAGGAGTAACCAGAGTTCACAGTTCCAGAAACCATTCAGCAACAACAGCAGAGGCTATGGAAACTCATACTACCAGAATCCACCACCACAGACTCAGGAAAGCAAGATTGAAGCACTACTTGATAGAGTTCTGGAAGGACAGCAGCAACTCACTGTGGACTTCAATGGGAAGATGCATTCTGCCTACAACAGTCTGAACACAAGAATTGAGACCTAAGGGAATCAAGTGAGGAAGCTTGAAATGCAAGTGGCTCAGACTGGAGACACTGTAAAGAGGCAAGAAGCCTTAGCTAGAGAGGTAGGAGTTGAGAAAGCAAAACACCACGTGAATGCCATCCTGGATGATGATTTCTGGCAAGAGGTGAAGCATGAAAAGCTTGGAGAAGGAGACTTCGAAGTTGAAAGGTCTATGAGCTTCGGCGGATCACACTGGTGTCGACCGATGTCAATGGATGCACATCGCTCGACAGACCAGGAAGAAGATCGATCGATGGATTACTCTAGACATCGATCAAAGTCATCTGCTGAATTGACTGCAGAGTGTAGTGCAGTTCGAATCATGACTCATGAGGAATTCGCAGAAAAACACCCTCACCCCCCCTCCCCTTTCTACGTCAAAATCGATCGACCGCATGAGCCAACCATCGATCGACAGAGAGAGACCGACATCGATCCACCCCCCTCACCTTCCATCGATCGACGGACACCTCTCACCCACCGAGTGTGACTACAATCAATTGATAGTAACCGAATCAACGCACTCAGACCACCACCTAAACCTTTAGCAAACCCACGAGAACCTACAACCAACCCTTCAAACACTACACCAGAGCCTATGCAAGTTGATGAGGCAACTAAGGGAAGAGTGTTAAGGAAAATGAAGGAGAAGATTCCTAAGAACCTTAAGAGGGAAGCTAATGAGAAGGAGATGGATGGTTTCACTAAGAGAGTCCTCAGAATCCTAGTGGAGAAACAATTTGATGAAGTTTATTTCACACACCGGTTGTGGATGTTCTTCTGGGAGACTAAGGAAACTGAGGAGGAAATTAGGAGAATGTTTCATCATGTCAGGGAAAGGATGAAACTAAGGATCATGTGAAGTTTGCAATACCATGTCTGGTAAATGGTATTGAATTTCTCCATGCACTTTGTGACAGAGGAGCATCAGTCAGTATCCTACCTAACGTTAGGCAGACCAGCTGGGTCTGAAAATAGAGCCCTTATCAGAATCTTTCATCTTCGTGGATCTTTCAGAAAGGAGCTCAGGAGGCATCATAAGAGACCTTGAGGTACAGATTGGTAACGCCCTTGTCCCAGTAGATTTTCATGTCCTGGACATCAAGCTTAACTGGAACTCTTCACTTTTGCTTGGAAGAGCTTTCCTAGCTATAGTAGGAGCTGTATGTGACATGAACACCAACAGATTATGTCAGACACAGATAGATCCACACGTCCATTATTACCTAGTTCGAGATGTGAGACAATAGGTCAACCTCGTGGAGCTTGGAAATGATCTTGGCTACATTAGCATGCCATTGTGGAGCAGAGTACGAAACCGAGTACTCGGAATCGATCGGCACTTACACTATCACATCAATCGATTCCAATGAGTCACCGACGACCGATGAACGCTATCCCACGTCGCTCGACGGGATGCAACCGGTAGACCACTCCACATTACCAGATCAGTACTATCCAAACTTTGCCTTTCAACAACCCAACAAGAACGGACGAGATGACTATTCCATAGGCAGTTGGGCAGATAGTGGATTCCATGAAAGTTTTACAGTGGAGACTATGATTCTTTCATCCAATGAGGATCGTACTGAGGAGTATGATGAGGATTACTGGAAGGAAAGAGCTACAAAGATTGCTATGCAGGATGAAAGATATTCAACCCATTCCTTCAACAAAACGCCTACACCATCGATCGACAGCATCTACTCAGCATCGGTCGATTCCCACCCTCATCCGGCAAAACGATCATCTGCATCGATCTATACAACACCTGGTACATCGATCGATATTAAAGCCGCCGCCTCAGAAGAGGAAAAAGGGAATATTCCTATTCCAAATAGGTTTACCAACACCTATATAAGGAGTTTTTCACCTAGGAGTACTTCTCACGAAACAGAAGCAGAAAAGATGAATGCTAACACGCACCAATCGGAAGGAACATCCAGGAGAAGCATTCGATCCAAAAACCCTAATTTAGCAGAAAAATGTCTACCATCGATCGATACCTCAGTATCAACATCGATCGATTCTCATTCTGAACCTAAACTCTCTTTATCTACTAAGAATATGAGTATTGATTACGACTTTCTATTGCCTGATGAATTTGGTATTTTCAAGGACCAAGATGGCCATACAAGAGCTATGGACGGAAGGATTCTACAAGTATCCAGAGAAGACATAGCAGAAATTGTTCAGTTGGCCAATGGAGTAGACAACTTGTTTACGCAGCAATGCAGCATCCCAGACAACAAACCAACTGTTCTAGACGTATATCCAGAGGCTACAATAACAGGAATTGGTTCACACCAAACGTGTAAACCTGTTAGCCATGCATCGATCGACGAGGTGGCTTCTACATCGCTCGACAGGGTAACACCAACGTCCCTTGATAAAGCACCTTCACCATCGATCAATAGACGTTATGAATGTGGACGTCGCGCTTATGACAGCTATGGAGCCAGAAAGTTCTGATAGGAATAGAAGGACGAATATTTTGTCTTCAGAGACAAGTTTGGACATGCCAAGAGCGCAACTGGTGATATGATTCTTGTTACCAAAGATGACATCAGAAGAATTCTGGAGAGAGCATCCCTATTTGGACAGTGTCACATATGTCTTCCAGAACATGCCACTTCCTTCACTCCTACAACACTGGCACCAGAGATCTACACCAAGGATGAGATCAACAAGATGGTGACTTGTATTTGTGGAACTCAGGAAAAGCTTGGAGATGAACTCAAGACACTGGTAGATGACACTTATCAGCATTTGGACAAAGGTTACAATGAGCTTTTCAGATGTATGGCAGAGCAGAGGACAGAGATTGAGAGTATGCAGCACAACTTTGAGAAAGAAGCTACGACATCAACATCGATCGACACCAACAAAGCAACATCGATAGACGTCAAGCCACAGACATCCCAGATTCCTGCAGAACCGGAAAGTTTGGCAGAGAAGAAGGATGAATGGGAGATCGCATACATCAACACGAGGATTAATGACGTTTACAACCCTCTCAAAAACAACGTGGACTGGTTGAGCACGAGAATTGACCTGCTACAGCAAGAACTAGACACCATTCGCATGAATGATCCACAACCAGACATATCGATCGATATCTCCAACATTGCATCAATCGACACAAGGTTCGCAGAAATTGAGGATAGGTTGAAATCGTATGAGGATATGCACGACCGTTTCACCTCACCTATCATGCGATACTTGGACACCTTGTCTACGCAGATGATGAATGTCCAGAAGGACATTGGTAAGCTTAATGATCCACGATTTTCAGGAAGAAGATTCAACATCGATCGATAGGATTCGCAAGACATCAATCGATAGGATTCGCAAGACATCGCTCGATGGCAGGAAACCTACAGAACATCTTCCCTATACAGCAGACGCAGTTGATCAGATTACATCAAAGGTTTACAAAGCTATAAACACCATGGAGGACCGACTTGAGAACTTGTGTGATGACATCAACTTTCCATTCGACGTCAAAATCAGTGGACTAGGTAGCCAAGCAGAATAGCTATAGAAGGAAGTCAAAGCCATTCAAAGCCAACTCGCATCTCAACACAAGATATCAGCATCGATCGACGGAGCACGCTCCAAATCGATCCACAGCGCCACACCAGCAACGATCGATAGACACCTCGTCGCATCGATCGATACCACGTCCATACCAGACGATGCACAGCTGATACCAAACCACATGGAGTCAATGCAGGAGCAACTGAACGAGCTATCATAATACGCCTACATCAAGATAAGCTGTTATCAGTTCAGCATTGAAGACATCCTAGAAAGGCTACAAAACAACTCAAATGCAGTACAAAAGATGGATGATAGATGGACCAGAAATGATGAGGCCCCAAGAAGTTTCATTGCAGCTTGGTCCAGAATATGCAGAGATGAGGTGGATGCTTGTTTCCCAACAAGTAGCTGTTTTTCCACCAACTAGCCACATACCTCTAAAGTCAAGCTAAATCACTATAACAAAGCACTGCGTGGGAGGCAACCCACTATTAGGTAATTTTAATTAGTTTTCTTAGTTATTGGTATTTATTTTCGTTTTTATTCTTTCAGATTTATTGCAAGACCCAAGTAGGATTATTACCAACAGATCGACCGTGGACGAGAGGTCGACATCGATCGACATAACATCGATCGACATACACACACACACGACGATCGATGCATACCTATGAACATCGATCGATTCCCACTCTAGTCAGGTTTATCTTCCTAACTTGTTACATTTGTACTTATGATTTATTTCCACCATAACTCCGATTTTGTTACACTGGGACAGTGTGATTTAAGTCTGGGGGGAGGTTTACTGATATGATTTACTCTGATTCTTATAAAAAGATTTTTGTAAATTATGCTTAGCTATATGAAAGGGACTATGATTTTATTACTTGAATGTCTAACCACTCTTTAGCACCATTCTAGATTTACTGATTGCAGATAGTACTAAGATGCTAAAGTGGATCAACCTGTCAACTATACACACTTGCTTTGATTGTTTGAAGGAACCAAAGCTGACCTCCAATACTAAACCCGACATAACCGCTTGTCTTGGGGCTTGGTATACATGGGATCAGATTCTTCAGACAAGTTTGGAAGGTAAAGCCTTATGTAGATTTATTTATCACAATTTTCTCTCTCTATTTCGACCATACAGTAGTTAGTATTAGTATTAGTTTTTATTTAAAAAAAAATCCGAAATTTATTATTTAAATAGGACTTAGGATTTAGTTAGGAGGAATCTGAACATGACTTGGTGGCTAAAATCATTAAGGCTTGCTTCATAAAGACTCCAAATAAAGAATTCGAACGGGACTTGGAGGCGGCGATCTTCAAGGCTCGCTTCACAAAGAATTCATGGATATAGGTCAAAAAAGAAGTGAACAGGGCTTGGTGGCAACCACCATTAAGACTTGATTCATGGAAGCCTGTCCAATCTTGGTCACTGATCCTGCAATGGAAGCTGACTTTGACTCAAGAGAGAAATCAGGGAGAGATAAATTAGGAACTAACTTTTACCTGCAGGTACAGATACTTGTCTGAAATCCTTGCATCCTATGATCGATATTCCCAAGGTAAAGCATGCACTTTTATATTTATGCTGAGAAATGAGGTTAGTAGAGGGGAATGTCAGACAGGATTTGCTAAGTTGTAGACTAGTTGAACTTGGTTACTAAGCAAGGATATTGCATAATGTGCTTTTGTGATTAGGACTTTAGATGTGGTTTACAAAATTGTAGAGGTGATGATTTCTATGTTTTACATCTATAAGTCCCTGCTATTTTCAAACCTCTTTCAGAGAGACTGCCTGTTTGTTTTGCTTGAAGACAAGCAAAAGGGTAAGTCTGGGGGAGTTGATATTCCATGGATTTGACCCATTTTCACCCATGGCATATAAGTATTTTACTATCTATATACTATATATTCTATCCTATTAGATATGTTTTCAGGTTCAGAAATATCTTGGAGTAAAGTGATGATTATGGAGCATTAAGGAGCTTAAATGAGTATTCATCCGAGCTGACCATTAGAGGTCGATATGAAGAAGACACAATCGATCGATGCACTTCCAGTGTCGTCGATCGATACAGAAGAGAAGCCTCGACGATTGAAGATTAAGATCGATCGATGTACATCATGTACCATCGCTCAATGTTGAGACGCGAAAGCACGACTTGGTTCCAGCCGACTTTAAACCCAAGACTTCACCAAATTACAAGATTACCCCTGACAAGTTTATAACCGAATAGATATATACTTGCTTAAGTGTTAGGAGGCAAGAGCGATTTTAGTCACCTTTGTATTCTTATTTTCAGCAGAGAGTTTTAGAAGAGAAGATCATAGAGTGATTTGTGATTGGAACTCCATTGATTCATCTATTCTATTCTATGTAGTTTTTATCTACATTTTGTGTCATGAATGCCTTAGCTATGTCTGAGTAGTTTACTTGTTAGGTTCTGGGTTCAAATAGGTTAGAGGGATTAGCCCCACCTATAGATTGCTAAGTTGTGGTATTCATTGATTGATTGTTCTTAATGCTTGTTCTAGATTAGCTACCTAGAATATTGAATCTAGGAATCTGCATGAGTCAAGCATCCTTGACCATCCAGTCCTGAACCAAATTTGTCATACTAAACAACTGGAAAAAGGCTACCACTAAACTAGAAAGCTAGTGAGTATTATCAACTTATGCCTAAGGCTTAACTAGAAGCATCGATCGATACTGTCTTCTGACAATCGATCGATATTTGTGAAAGGTGTATCGATCGATATCCCTATAGGACCATCGATCGACACTTTCTTGTGATCAATATACGACAGTCGAGATCCAAGATCTAGTTAGTTAACCCGTGAAACATGGCCATCGCTGATCATTGTGTCTAAGGGGTTTAGCTCTAATATACCATGCATGCAACTGATAGGCATATATATGATTATAATCTCGAACACCTGATTAGAAACCCTGCATCTAATACCTTTCCAATAAGTTACACCCCCAAATCATCTTGTTTGTCGAGCAATAGACTTGCTCAATTAGGATTGCTATTTACTTTAAAACCATAAAACAACAAACACTTAGAATTAATAAATTACTAGATTTAATAGGTTCCCTAGCTCCTTGTGGATTTGATCCCTAAGTACTACAATTGAATCTCTTATTTGAGAGAGTAATTCACTCCTTAGTGTAATTTGGGTGGTATCAATTTGAGTAAATGATAAACCAAGCTCCGCCAGAATCTCGAGCACAGACTCCGAAATTGGGAAGGTAAGACCAAAAACCTGAAAGAAAGAAAGGCTCTGCAATACCCTCCCCGAACGGTTTCGGGAGTCTGAAACGTGCAAGCCAAATCGAGAACGATGCAGCGATCGACGCCATACACCTTGTAGAGATCATCAAGATCATCGATCGTAGTCGCCGGGTGAGGAAATCTAAATGACCAAGACATCTCAAAGTTCAATGACCAAGAAATCTTAGAGCAAAAGTAAAGAGAGATGAGGAAAAAGAATCGGAGTTGAGACGAAAAGTAAATCTCTCGCGTATTTGTAACCATCCTAACGGCTTTATTATCGTTCTCGAGAAGGGCAATGATGACCTAGGCCTCACCCTAGCGGTGGCTAATATAGCCGTTACGAGAAAGAAAAAAATGGAAAAAGCGCGCCAAACAACGGTTTTCAAGAATCATCATTACGTCAAGCCAAAATCGTATCAGACATCAAACAACAAAGTCCGAGTTAAAAGCTAACCGCCTCTTTTCTTTTCGTTCAACTCAAAAGAGACTGGGGGAAAAATGTTGGACCCAATTGCGGTCAATGTGCTAATGGGCCACGATCGAGGATATGGGCCGTAAAGAGCTGAAGCTCATAGTGAGTGTACGAGCTCGAGATGGAGACTTCGAGGGCCCAGAGGTCGCGGAACAAGATACTGAGATCGCGGAGCGGTTAAGTAGATCACGAAGTCGACCTACTATAAAGAGAAGAGAACGTACATGGATAAACACACGTTGAAAACCCTAGAGAGAGCTACACCCACACTTCGACCCTGTGTTTCATCCATTTTTAGAACATTGCTCTTAATGATCTCGTTGTAACGTTCGATCTTGATTTACTCATTGTATTTGACTTTATTCATTAATAAAAGTCCATTTTTGCCTACTGGAAACTGATTATATCGTTGTGTTCTTAAGATATCGTTGCCTACATCATTTATCTTCCCTTGATTAAACTCCTGATCACTATCTAATTCTTAGTGTAGATTTTAGGATCTAAAGTGTTGTTCCATGGGAAATATATGTCGTCACATCTCTTGTCGAGTCTGTCTTATGAAGCTCCCAGAGTTCCATAGATCTCTTCTACTATCTGATCAAGTTCTACTCTGGTGTAAGGATCTGGTTACGACTCTGTTGGAATCGATGGCGAAGGGACAGTGTCGATCGATGTTGAGACGTTTCTATCGATCGACGGTGGTGCGATTTCTTCGGCCGCACACTGTGTCTGCACGTTAGCTATGTCTTGCCTCATCTCTTCCAAATGTGTAGTCAACCAACTGATGCTGTCATTCAGTGGGTAGTAGACACCATCAAGCTTCATCTGGAATTCATCTTCGCTTTTTCCCTGCGCTCCACAGATTACATTGACCACCTCATTTTTCTCATCTTTAGTGTAGATTCTTTGGTACTAACTTGGTCTGTGTGAATGATGTTGCATGTTCTGGAAGACATATGTAGTTGTGCTCATCCATTGAGGCACTTTCCAGAATGCTTCTGACGTCATCTTTGGATACATGTATGATGTCTCCATCTATACCTCGTGCATGTCAATGCGCATCTATGTAGACTCCATACTCATCTTTCTGCTTCCAGTGGAATTTTCATATTCCATTATGGTTGTAGGCAGTTTTTCCATAATCTGATCGTCTGTCGATCGATGGTGGGACTCTGCTGTCGATCGACGGTCGAGTATGTTGTCGATACTTTGGCTTGAAGCGATCATCTACACCAGCAGATGTGTTGGAGTATGTTGTCGGAACTCTCTTCTGATGTTCTTGGGTTTTACGTTGTTGCACGAAGAGATTCTCTGCTCCATTAGCCATCTGAAGGATGTCTGTACTGTCCTCTCTGGATACTTACAGTGCATGTCCATCCATTGCTCTTGCATAGTCATCTGGGTCCCTGAAAATACCAAACTCATCCTGTGTTAGATACTTATTAACATTTTTAGCTTTTTTTGCTTACCGTGGATGGTGGTTTTGGATGGCTTTCGATCGTTGATGGAATGTTGATGTCAATCGATGGGCGGTTAACTCTCGTGAAAGGACGGCTGAAACGTGTTCCTTTCCCACAAGCTTTTGCTCGATGTTGATCTACTTCATCGCGTTCTTGCATGTTGAGAAGTTCCTCAGTAGTGAAACCCTCATGAAGCTCATCGGCGTGTGGTTGAGATATTGCTGTTTCAACTGCAAAGCTCTCATGATAGTGATCATCTGCCCAACTGCCTATTGAATTGTTTCCTTCTCGTGCAAGGTCGACTCCATTGTCGATCGATGTGTGGTTGGCAGCGTCAGTCGATGTGCTGATAGACCATGGATTTGACCTACTTTTACCCATGGTTTATAGGTGTTTTTAATAATAATTATTATATTATAGAGTCTATTTACTATATTTATAAGAACAGGAGTGATTTGGAGATAAGTGATGATTTTGGAGCATTTTGGAGATATTTGTAGCAAGCACCCGAGATGACCATCGAACTCGACAATCGGTCGATATTGAAGAGAAGTAATCGATCGATGTTAACATCGTGATGTCGATCGATAGCGAAGCACGCAGAAATCTCGTTTAGTCATAGCCGACTTGAAGCTCAAGTCTTCACCGATTTACAAGATTACCCATGACGAGTTTTACCTAAATATATAAGCTTTGCCACCATGTTAGAGGCAAAGTGTGCTTTATTATTTTACTAGTTTTACAGCAAAGGTTTTCTAAGATTTTGATAGATTGGGGAGAAGATCCAAAGTTATGTTTGTGATTGGAACTCCATTGATATCTATTTTATTATTCTAATGCAGTTTTTATACCTAATTGCTGTCATGAATTGCTTAGCCATGTCTGAGTAGTTCATTTGTTAAATTTTAGGGTTTAAATAGGTTAGGAGGGATTAGCCCCAACTATAGAATGCTGAGTTGTGATAATCATCTTTAGGATTGTGATATAATGCTTGTGCCTTGATTAGCTACCTAGAACCTGCCCTTGGATTCGATTGATAAAAGCGAGAGCTTTAATCTCATCCTGAAAACATTCTAATAGAACTGTGTTTCTTGCTACGAGCAAGGCGAGAGATGTTCTAGTGAGCATAGTAAGCTATTATTCAACCAGCGCATAAAGCTTGACTAGAGCGCGTCGATCGATATCACACTTGAATAATCGATCGGCGGGGCAAAAGGTGTTTCGATCGATATCCCTATAGGATTATCGATCGGCACTTTTTATTGATCAAAATATGACAGTTGAGATCAATAGATCTAGTTAATAGACGAGTCCAAACATTGCGAACCCTGATGGACTTGTTGATCAAGTAGTTGAGCTTTACACTATTATGCAAGCAACTCATTAGACATCTGTAGGATTATAATCTCAATTTTCCTGAATAAAAACCCTAAGTCTAGCTATTTTTTAATAAGGACCAAAACCTCAACCAGTCCATTGAGCAAATACTTTGCTTTATTTCTAAACTGATATTTACATTTAAAACCGTTAAAACATCCAACTTAACAAATCATATTAGATTTATTAGGTTCCCTAACTCCCTCTAAATTCGATCCCTAAGTACTACAACTCGACCTCTAATTTGAGAGAGTATAAATCACTCCTTAGGGTAATTTGAGTGGTATCATGCGCATCCGCGGTTGGTTTGATGATGATGAATGTCAATCGATGGTTTGTATCCTCTGTCGATCGACTGTGCATTCCTATAGGAATCGTGGAGAAGTCTATCTTCTTCTGAGCGAAGAGTATTATACTCTATAGCTTGTTCCTCCACGTAATCTTCAACATACGCCTCTGTAGTGGTTATTGCAAAGGTGGGATTGTAGTAGTCGTTCTCCCATCTGTACATAGAACCTTCTGCGAAGTCGTCAATCAGATCGTCTAGACTACTGTCGATCGATTCTTTGAGGTGATTGTCGATCGATTTCTGATTGGCACTGTCGATCGATGTGGCGGTGTGAGTTTCGATCGATGCAGAATACTCTGTCTCGTACTCAGTTCCACTGTGGCATGCTGCTATGAGCCCTAGATCATCAATTCTTCTAGAGGACGTCTATGGCTTCATGACTGGGATTGGGTCATAGTAGGTGTGTGGATCCATCAATGTTAGACACAACTGGTTGGTCTGCATGTTGCACACTTCTCCTACTGTTGACAAGAATGTTCTCCCAAGAAATAGGGAAGAGTTCCAGTTCAGCTTGATATCCAAGACATAAAAATCAACTGGAACGAGGGCATTACCATCTACTCCTCAAGGTCTCTCACAATTCCTCCTGAGTTCCTCTGAGAACAATCCACAAAAGTGAATGATTCTTGGGAAGGCTCTACTTTCAGACCTAGATGCTTTGCCATAACCCTTGGTAGGATACTGACTGATGCTCTTGTGTCACACAAGGCATGTGGGAACTCAATACCTTTGACCAGACATGGTATTGCAAATTCCCCAGGATCACTCTTCTTCTTCAGTGTAATCATATTCTTCATCTTTTCTCTGACCTCATGGAACATTCTCCTAATGTCCTCTTCAGTTTCCTTGGTCTCTCTGAAGAACATCCACAATATGTGGGTAAAGTAGGCTTCTTCGAATGGCTTCTCCAGTGGAATCCTAAGGACTCTCTTAAGAAAACTTTCCATCTCCTTCTCATTAGCCCCCCTCTTCAGATGCTTAGAAACCTTCTCCTTTATCTTCCTTAAGGTCCTCCCCGTAGGAACCTTATCAACTTCCATAGCATCTGTTGCATCTTCTGAATGTGTATTGGTGGTCTCTGGTAGGTTAGCTGAAGGTTTAGGTCGTGGTCTGAGTTCGTCGATTCGTGCGCCGTCAATCTTTGGCATCTGCACTCGGTATGTGAGAGGTGTTCCTCGATCGATGATGGCTAGAGTTTGTCGATCGGTGGTTTGCTCTCATTGTCGGTCGACATTTGGCTCGAGGCATCGATCGATGTTTAGACATAAAGGGCTGGGGGGATGTGGGTGTCTTGCTACGAACTCCTCATTAGACATAATCCTAATGGCATTGCACGATGCAACCGACTCCATAAGTGTCGCCGATCGATGTTCTGGAAGGCTCGTCGATCGGCTTTGGTTAAGGTATCTCGATCGATGTTCGTGGTCTGACGTCGGTCGAGACCAGTGTGATCCGCCGAAGCTCATCGAGCCTTCCACTTCGAAACTTCTTTCCTGCAGCTTCTCTATCTTCACCACTTGCCTGAAATCATCATCTATAATGGCGTTCACGTGGTGCCTCATTGCCTCATCTCCTATCCCCCTTGCTAAAGCCTCTGGCTTCTTAGCAGCTTCTCATGTCTGAACTACCTGCATCTCCAACTTCTTTAACTGAGTGCTCACTACAAGAAAACATAATCTTAACGAGGGCGGTTTTCCTCGCTAATTCGTCGTAAAAAAGGCCTTACGACGAATTAGCGAGGAAACGCGTTTGCTCGTTACACGTTTGTCGTAACACATATTTCCATGCTAATTCGTCGTAACTTAGCGAGGAATATATTTCGTCGTAAAGACGAAGTAGGACGATTCGTCGTAAAGACCACGTCAATATTCCACGTAAGGACGTCGCTATAATACCTCGTAAATACCTCGAAAATAGTTCCTCGTAACCTACA
>NC_027749.1:29825666-29826183 GCF_000695525.1 Brassica oleracea var. oleracea | reverse complement strand
TACGTGGAATTAACGAGTGTTATGTTTAAATCCCTAGAATCCGAAACTCCATATCCGAAACCCCATACTCGAAACCCCAAACCCCAATCCCCAAACCCGAAACCCAAAACCCAAACCCCCATCTTTAATTTTCTACTTCATATATTCCAAACCCCATATTTAATTTTAAGTTTCGTCGTTATTCCTAAACCCCAACCCCCCAAACCCGAAACCCGAAACTCGAAAGCCCAAACCCAAAACTCGAAACCCCAACCCCGAAAACCGAAACACGAAACCCGAAACTTCATACCCGAAACCCGAAACCCCAACCCCCAAACCCGAAACCCGAAAGCCCAAACCCCCATCTTTAATTTTCTACTTCATATATTCCAAACCCCATATTTAATTTTAAGTTTCGTCGTTATTTTTAACGAGTGTTATGGTTAAATCCCTAGAACCCCAAACCCAAAACACGAAACCCGAAACCCGAAATCCAAAACCCGAAACCCCAAATCTCGAACACCTAAACCCGAAACCC
>NC_027749.1:29813014-29822789 GCF_000695525.1 Brassica oleracea var. oleracea | reverse complement strand
GTCGTATTTACGAGGAAATAGTTTTTCCTCGTAAAATACTCGTAAAATTACATCCACTTTACGACGAAACAGTTTTGTCGTTACGTTACGAGGAAATAACGATGACTTTAGTTTTTCACGTAAATTCGTCGTAAACTCGACGCAAATTTACGAGGACTGTTTTTCCTCGTTAATTTTCGTCGTTAAGCATGTGTTTTCTTGTAGTGGCTCAAAGTTTCAAACTTTGTGTTCAGGTTGTTGTAGACATAATAAATCTTCCCATTGAAATCCACCATCAGGTTCTGCTGTCCTTCTAGCACTCGATCAAGCATTGCTTCGATCTTGCTCTCCTGAGTCTGTGGTGGTGGTTTCTGGTAAGATGAGTTTCCATAACTCTTGTTGTTGCTGTAGTTGTTGCTGTAGGATTTCTGGTACTGTGAACTCTAGTTGAAATTACTTCTCTGCCCATTACCATAGAAGTTTCCTCCCTGGTTTCCTGACCTCTGAAATCCAGTTCCTCCAATGAAGTTCACTTCATCCTCTACTTCTGCTCTATCCTATGTGTCTACAGCATCTGCATCCTCAACCAAGCAAGCTTTCTTCCTGAGACGCTTGTGAACATTATCCATCCAAGGTTGGTTGCAAATTGTTTCCTCTAAAAGTCAGTGTTCTTGGTGTTGTTGCTGGATGCCAAGTTCTCCATAAGTCCCACAGCCTCTTCTGGATTCCACTATAGGAAATGTGGGTATTAATAGCATCATAGTATATTGTTTATTGTGGTTCTGCTGTTGTCTAACAACGCTGGCATTTCTAATAGCGTTAATAGCGTTAAAACGCTATGTTTCTTATCGCGGGGAAAATAAAAATTTTAGCAGCGTTTATGTTCTAAGTGTAGGCGCCTTACCATTGCAGATCCAAAATTATTAGCTATTGTAAATGTAAAAATATATTATTTTTAGTCTTCCATTCAAAAAATAAAAAAATATATATATATTTTTAGATACTTAATACCTCGATTACTCTCTTTCTTCACGTCGTGGTTTGACTTGAAAGCAAGAATCCAGAGAGTTCTTTGACTCAAAACCCTTTGTTCTTCATTGTTTCTCCGAAAATCCAGAGAGTTCTCTTGAATCAAAGCTTCAATCGGTATGATCTCATTCAATCATAGCTTCTTTGTTTTATCTCATCGATAATTCGATTTTGATTTTGGGTTTCGATCTTTGGTTTGTGTGAATTCATGTGAAAGCTTGTGATTTTAGGTTTCGATTCTTTGTTTCTGTGAATATGCATGTCAAAGTTTGTGATGTTCAATTTCGATTTTGATTTTGAGTTTAAAATTTGATTTTGGGTTCCGATTTTCGATTTCGATATTGTGTTTTGATTCTTAGTTTGTGAGAACATGCGTGTCCAATTTTGTGATGATCGGTTTCAATTTTGATTTTGATTTTGGGTTTTAATTTTAATTTCAGAAATGGCAAAGACAAGAGGAGGAGGACAAGTTGGTTCTCGTCGGAGTAGATGTAATCAACGCTAAAAGTGAAGAAAAGAACAGCAAAGAAAGTGGCTTCCCCGAAAAAGAACTTAGTTCTAAGGCCAAGGAGAAGAAGTAGTAGAATCATGAGTTTGGCTGCTCAAGATGATGAGGTCGAAGATGTAACACCGGAAGATGATGAGATAGAAGATTTAACACCGGAAGATCATGAGGTAGAAGATGTAACACCGGAAGATGGTGATGCTGTGGAAGAATATGAGGCTGATCAGGCTGAGAAGGCAATGTCTGAAGATGATAAAGAAGGAGCAGCTTGTTTGAAAGGACAAGAACAGAAAGATGATGAAGAAGAAGTTGCCAATATGGTAGAAGATGAAGTTCTCAATGAGAAAGGGACCAAAGAAGAAGCTCTCAATGTGGAAGAAGATGGAGTTAGCAATGGTCATGTGGTAGGAGATGATGTGATGCAGCACCACGTGAATGCCATCATTGGGGATGATTTCTGGCAAGTGGTGAAGCACGATAAGCTGCAAGAAGGAGATTTTGAATTAGAAAGTTCGATGAGTTTTGGCTGATTGCACTGGTGTCGATCGATGCCAGAATTCCAACACCAATCGATGGATGACAATCCAAATCGATCGACAGGCTCTCTAGAGCATCGATCGTTAACACCTATGGAGTCAACCGCATCTTGCAATGTCATGTGGATTCTGAGTCACGAGGAGTTCGCAGAAAGACACCCACATCCGCCCATCCTTGTTTACGTCAGAATCGATCGACAATCAAATACTCCCGCCGATCGATAGCATGAGACCGCCATTGATCGACAACCTCCAGCGCCCATCGATTGACGAGCACCTCTAACATACCGAGTGCAGATGCCGAAGATAGATGTTGCACTTCTTAATGCACTCAGGCCCAAACCCAAACCTTTAAAAAACCCACCAGAGACTGCCAGAATACCTTCAGATGATGGAGCAGATCCTATGGAAGTTGATAGGGTTCCTATGGGAAGAACTCCTGAGGAAAAAAAAAGGAAAGGTGGCAAAACATCTGAAGAGAGGGGCTAATGAAAAGGAAAAGGAAATTTTACGAAAAAGAGTTTTCAGGATTCCTTTAGAAAAGCCATTCGAGCAGGCTTATTTTACCCACAGATTGTGGATGCTCTTCAGAGAAACAAGGGAAACAGAAGAAGACATTAGGAGAATGTTCAGTGAAGCTAGAGAAAAGATGAAGAAGAGGATTACATTGAAGAAGAAGAGTGATCCTGGGCAATTTGCAATACCATGTACAGTGAAGGGTATTGAGTTCCCATATGCCTTGGGCGACACAAAAGCATCAATTAGCATCCTACCTAGGGTTATGGCAGACCATATGGGTCTGTAGGTGGAGCATTCCAAGGAATTATTCACTTTTGTGGATTGTTCTCAGAGAAATTCAGGAGGGATTGTGAGAGACCTAAAGACGCAGATTGGTAATGCCCTAGTTCCAGTTGATTTCCATGTCTTGGATATCAAGCTAAACTGGAACTCTTCTCTATTGTTTGGGAGAGCTTTCTTGGAAACAGTAGGAGCACTGTGCAACCTGGAAAAAAACAAGTTGTGCCTGACACACATAGATCCTCATGTCCATTACAACCTTATTCCAGTCAAGAAGCCACAGACGTCCTCTAGAAGAATCAATGATCCAGGAATCATTGCAGCGTGCCACTGTGGAGCAGAGTACGAGAAAGAATACTCGGCATCGATCGAAACTCAGACTGCAACAGCGATCGACAGTGCCCACCAGAAATCGACCGACATACCAGGAGAAGAATCGGTTGACTGTAGTCCAGAGATTGGGAGAACGACTACTACAACCCTACTGAGGCAGCACACACCAGACACAACATGAATACGGAGGAGTATGATGAAGATTATGAGGAGGAACGAGCTGCAGAGTACAAAGCAATTCTAGATGAGGAAGACAAACTTTTACATCATTCATCTTGGAAGAAGAATGCACCATCGATCGACGGAACAATCGCGACGTAGATTGACACTCAACCTCATCATACAAACCGAAAACGATCATCGACTGACATTGCCTACCACCCATCGGTCGACACTGGAGTCGAGCGTGTTCGAGAAGGAGACTACTCGATTGGGAGTTGGGCAGATGATTACCATCACGAAAGCTATGCAGTAGAAACGAAAATTAATGAGCCCAGAGCAGATGAACTTCATGAAGGTTTCACTCATGTTGAACTTCTCAACATGCAAAGACGTGATGAAGCAGATCAACATCAAGCAGAAGCTACTAGGGAAAGAACACGTTTCAACCATTCTATCGACAGACCCAACCACACGTCGAACAAAAATCGAGTGACACATAAGGGTTGTTGTCGATCGATGAGGAACATATTTCTTTGTTGATCGAACAATCCAAGCTTGCAGTATCTGATGAGAATAGCATGTGAGTTTCCTTGTTGCTTTTGGTACTGCTGGGCATGTACATGAAAAGTGATAGACTATGGATTTGACCCACTTTTACCCATGGTTTATAAGTGTTTTACCTATTAATTATTATATTATAGAGTCTATTTAGAATATTTATAAGATCAGGAGTGATTTGAAGATAAGTGATGATTTTTGAGCATTTTGGAGATATTTGGAGCAAGCACCCAAGATGACCATCGAGCTCGACCATCGGTCGATATTGACGAGGAATAATTGATCGATGTTCACATCTTGACATCATTCGACAACGAAGCTCGCAGAAAGCCCTTTTGGTCACAACCGACTTGAAACCCAAGTCTTCGCCAATTTACAAGATTACCCCTGACGAGTTTTAACCTAATTATATAAACTTTGCCAACATGTTAGAGGCAAGATGGTGCTTTCTTGTTTTACTATTTTCACAGCAAAGGTTTTCTAGGATTTTGATAGATTAGAGAGAAGATCCAAAGTTGTATTTGTGATGGGAACTCCATTGATATCTATTTACTATTGTAATGCAGTTTTGGCCATGTCTGAGTAGTTCATTTGTTAGATTTCAGGGTTTAAATCGGTTATGAAGGATTAGACCCAACTATAGATTGTTAAGTTGTGGTATTAATCATTAGGATTGTCATTAATTTCTGATTCTAGATTAGCTACCTAAAACTTGCCTTAGGATTGGTAGATATAAGCGATAACTTTAATCTTATCCTGAAACCATTCAAACTGAGCTAAGTTTCATGCTACAGAAAGGCAAGAGCTGATCTAGTGAGCTTAGTGAGCACATTAACACTTGACCAATAGCGTCGATCGATATTCAAATAGAAAAAGGTCGACGTTTTGAAGAATGTATCGATTGATATTCATATAGAATAATCGATCAACACTGGTCAATAGACGAACATAGAAAGCGAAAGCCTACTGGTTCGTTTATAAGTGTTGAGCTCTACAATATCATGCATGCAACTTGTTAGGCATCTATAGGATTATAATTCAAAATTTCCTAAATAAAAACCCTAAGTCCAGCTATTTTCTTTTATGCACCAAAACCTCAACCAATCGATCGAGCAATTACATGTCAAACAAATGCAACTTTACATTTAAATCATTAAACCACCTTACTTAACAAATCCAATTAGATTTATTAGGTCCCATAGCTCCTTGTGCATTCGATCCCTAAGTACTACAATTGAACCTCTTATTTGAGAGAGTAAAATCATGCCTTAGGGTAATTTGAGTGATATCAAAAAGTGAAAAAAATATTTGTGTCAGAAAGTGATTTTAAACTTAACATGATTAAATCTATAAGGCGATCAAAGCTCCCTGGCAACGGCGCCAAATTTGATATCACTCAAACTACCCTAAGAAGTGAACTACTATTTCAAATAAGAGGTTCAATTGTAATACTTAGGAATCGAATCCACAAGGAGCTAGGGAACCAAATAAATCTAATCAGATTTGTCAAGCTAGTTTGTTTTAATGTTTAAATGTAAAGTTGCAAGTTTGTGAGCAAATAATTGCTCGATTGATTGATTGGATTTTTGGTACATAAAAGGAAATAGTTAGACTTAGGGTTTTTATTTAGGTAATCAGGATTATAATCCTACAGATGTCTAATAAGTTGTATGCATCATATTATAGAGCTCAACACTTAATAACAAACCCATAGGTTTTCGCTTTCTAGGTTTGTTTGTCGACCAGTGTCGATTGATTATCCTATAGGAATATCGATTGATACACTTGTTGAAACGGTGACCAATTATTTGATAGGAATATCAATCGACGCGCTTTGTCAAGCGTTAATGCACAGATTGAATATACTCACTAAGGTTACCAGATCAGCTCTCGCTTATACAAGCAAGTCTTAGCTCTGTTAGAATGGTTTCAGGATGAGATGAAAGCTATCGCTTATATCTAACAATCTTAGGGCATATTCTAGGTAGCTAATCTAGTATCATGCATTAATGAAAATCTTAATGATGAATATCACAACTTAGGAATTTATAGTTGGGGCTAACCCCTCATAACCTATTTAAACCCTAAAATCTAACAAGAGAACTACTCAGACATGGCAAACAATTCATAACAGCAATAAGGTATAAAAACTGCTTAGATAAATAGAGAGATATCAATGGAGTTTCAATCACAAATCTCTTTGGATCTTCCCTCCAATCTACTAAAAATCCTAGAAAACCCTTGCTATTAAAATAGTAAAACAAGAAAGCACACTTTGCCTGCAACCTTTGCCCAAGGATAGATCTACATGTCCTACATGATCAGAACATGAAGCTCTTCAAAAAAGAATCAACAGGAACTACGAGTTCCTATGTGATGTACTTCAATACTTCAGGGTAGCACGTAGAAGAATCGGCATCCATGCCTCAACGACGGGTCCCGCTCTTTCAGAAAAAGGAATGAGAAGAATCATGGTCTACATGCGACTACTACCTAGTACATAATTTCTCCTTCCTAGATTCCGGGTGTATGATCTTTAGAAGATCATTCTCCAGCCAATATCTAATCACCACTACAAGAAAAATGAGTTTTGATAGCAGCAGAGGATAGCATTTTTCGCTTTCTGCTATGGTTGACATACCCGTTAGTTTTAGATAGCGTTTGTACTTTTGGAAACGCTATGATAGAGCATCATAATTGGAAACGCTATGATAGCACGTGGTTTTATATGTAACATTTATGTTTAAAAGCTAAACACAATTAAAAATTTAATATTGGGTATTTTAAATCCCTAAACCCTAAACAAGTTTTTAAACTCTAAACATAAACTTTTAAAGTCTACTATTTAAACATCATATCTTAAATTAAACTTCAATTCTTAAATATAAACTTAAAATTAATATTTTTCAAAAATTCATCTCAAGTCCAAATCAATACCCTAAACTTCTAACCCTCAAACCATATACTTAATCCTTTATTTTAAACTCCAAACTTCAAATCTAATCTTTTCAAACTTAATACATCAAATATCATATTTATAAATCATAACACTTATTAAATTTATTTACATATATACTTTACACTAATATATATAAATCTTAAATTTATTTACATACCCTAAACTCTAACAAAAAAAAATCTGATTGGCTAGTCATTTTTGTCTGTTAGATTGGATTCAATCCAATGGACAAGACCTTTCCCTCCTCATTTTATCAGTCTTAGTTCTCACTGGATGATAAATGTTGGCGAGGATAACCAACTTTTAATCTCTACCAGTGATAAAATCTTATCCAATGGTGAGGATATCAAGAGCTTTTCTCTTTATCTCTCCCATCTCTCACAATCTCCATCTCTCACAATCTCCATCTCTCTCAACCTCTGTATCTCTCAAATCCCAGTCGCCATGTCTCTCAAACTCTATGTCTCTCAATTGCCATCTCTCGTAACCTCTATGTCTCCAAAGTAGCCATGTTTTCAATTCTTCAATTCCATTCGTTTAATTGCTTTCTACAGTAACTCTGAAACATGGATTCAAGTTTGGTTGAAACGTTTTGTTGTTGTTTAGGGAGAAGAAGTAGTGGATAATGAAGGAGTGGAGTCGGAGCGGGACTAGCTACGCCGGATTCTGTAGGCGGAGGAAGACGGTGGGACGATGACATGGGAAATAGAAGTGGTGGTGTGAGAAGATGATGGAACGGGAAAGATAAGTGGTGGAGGATGGAGGAGGACATAAGATGGCGTAGCTAACAGCGTGGTTTGATGCTTCGATGCGAAGGAGTTCGTGATGGTGGTTGATAGATCCGGTGAAGGAGGTGGCTGGTGTAAACAAACAGACGAGGCGGAGGCAGAGAGGTGGAGGCACGACGAGTTAGGTTTCTTTTTAGGTTTACTTTTTAGGTTTATTTTTGTGGTTTACATTTAAACCAATTTTGATTTATTTTTATATGTGAACCAGTTTTAATTATGAATAATTTTGTAATTCAATTTCATTTATAATTTAGTTTTAATATATAAATCGGTTTTAATTAAATTATAATTTCAATAATATAAAAAAAATTAAATGTTTTTTTATTTTTAACCATGTAAATAGTAACCAAAATTATGCGCTATTAAATAATATTTAATTGCATACACAGAAACTCTATATTATATCACAATACGATAGAAGTGCGAAAAACCACTATCTAATGTGCTTGACCTATTATGACGGGCGATGACACAACACTTGTTAAAACGCTATTGCATTGTTAGATAGCGTTATTTTGCCGCTAAGAAAAGCTTTTTTTCTTGTAGTGCACGGGGCACATAAGCAAGAAAAACGACGTACTCACCAAAGTAAATCGATTCCTTGCCCCATCCATGTGCCATTCGGATCTGGGAAATATGTGGATATGTGCCGCCGAGGTCCGGCGCCAAGAAGACGGATCCTGCACTGCAACGAGAATTTGAGATAAAGAATTACTTCTTCCGAGCGGGGCAACATATCTCTTACGGCAGATTTCAACAGATATGGTGGGAGTCAAATTGTGGATTGACAATCGCAAAGGGGAGAAAAGTGCTAAAACCACTCAAGTTCTTGCACAATTAGTTGACCAAAAGATGTTGCAGCTCAAATGGTTTGACAAAATTATATTTTCTTTTATATTCTTAAGAGACTCGTCACTGAGATTATAAATGTAACAGCCCGATCCCCCGGCGTCCGACCGGGGTTATCGAAGGGGCATTATGGACACGTGTCTACTTATTTAGCCAACCCTACGTGTCCCGTTACTGGTCCCGAGAGACGAGCGCATAACCTTCTTTGAAATACCGTCACACCCACATCCATATACTTCTACTTACAGTCCTGCGCACAGGGAAAAATGGAAATGGAGGGGTGAGTAACAAGTTCCTCAGTGAAGTGGTTCTAGCCCAGCCTGCCCGCATGACACTCTATACTACTGTATGCGGGAACTAGGACTGACTAGCCACTACAATCAGTTAATGCATTTTATCATTTCCTAACGTCATCTATTGATTTTCCACATTCACTTCCATTCATTTCTAACAACCTAGTGATCAATCAATACAATGATCTCACTCATTGCCACACACGTCAAACCCTAGGCTTAACCGACTCATCATACCAGTCCGACTCGATCCTATGACACCTTTAACTCCCTGTTACCCGACCATGAGCTAAAAACTCTACAATGCACATCCTTTTCATCTTTTCGTCCTTTTCAACAGTGGGTAGCCCCAACTAGGCTTCTACCCCATATTCTTGTGGATTGGCCACATCTCCTATGGATACCTAGCGTGGACTACTACCCCACATACTTTCCTTAGACCCTCTATATGCTTTCCCACCCATGCTTAACCTTAACATCATTCTCTCATACTTTTACTTATCCTTTCACTTCCTTATCATTTTCACTTATCCCTTCCCATTCTCATTTACCTTCCTTTTTCATTCATACTTGTACTTGGGACTCAATTCACTAGACGCCACCCGCTATCGGTGTCACACACAATACACATCGCATTCAAGTTCTACTTCAATAACTTTTATAATCATTACTCGTCTATCGTCCTAGCATTTATTTCTCTCTAGCATCCTAACTTCAATCACAACAACACATGGGACAACACATCCAAACATACTAGAATCAACTACCAATCAATCATCACCACAACAATTCAATTCAGTTCATCGAGTCCCATTTATCAGTATGAGGGTTCTTATGCATCATGATCCATTCATCTATCATCCTAGCAATACCATGTCCTATCAACCTAACTCCCAATCAGGGTCTAATCAAACCTAACTCCAACATATAGGAGTATACAGAATCATGAAAGAAGGTTGGGTTCGAGACACTCCACCTTAGCCTAG
>NC_027749.1:29811139-29812612 GCF_000695525.1 Brassica oleracea var. oleracea | reverse complement strand
ACCGGGCCGTTACAATCCTCCCCCGTTAATCGGAATTCGTAGCCCACATCTTTCAGACCAATCGTTCGTTAACGAAATGAATCACACATTCACACAACAATCAAGGGAGGCATACAAAGCGTGATAACTCTACTGGAATCTTTAAAACCAACGAATGAATGTCATAAATAAAAGGAGTAGGCCTACAATAGTTTGTAAGAGAACACTCAGCACATCTGCACAAAACACAGAATGCCGTAATGAAGGAAAGAACACCAACTCCAATAACCAATAAATGAAATAAAAACCAATAGCGAAACACGTGTCCTACTCCTACGATTCGTCCCTAGGATATCGTCTAGCCACATTGACATGGCGAGGGGCAGCGGGTCTCGGATCCAAGGTCTTCATCGCCCTCTGCGACGCGATCATACTCGGCCTCCGCCTCACTTTCCGCCAGCCACTCCTCCGCGTGCAGTGCTTGGTTGGCCATCCTTCTCACCAGTGCAAATTCCAGAGGCTCCAGAACTCCAACGAGCTCTTCACGAATATCTCCACGTAGTCCAGCCCTAAACAGATGACACCACTCCTCTGCTGGCTTCGGTTGGCACCTCTTGGCCGTATGCAAGAACTCCTCCAGGTAATCTCTCACCTTGCGTGGCTTCTGAACCATCTGGACCAGTACGTCACAATCACATGTCACTGTAGGAGGTTTTCGCGGACGCCCCCGCTTTCCCTTAGCGAGTTCCCTGACCGGTACCTCTTAGGAGGTTTCTGCGGACGTCCCCGCTTTCCCTTAGCGAGTTCCCCGACCGACACCTCCTGGCCTTCGGCGTCCCTACCCGGGTTCCCTCCTTCCATGCTCGAGAGAGCGGCCACATTGGCTGCAATCTTCTCCTTTACCTCAATGGCGCAACCTGCCATCCGCCTCACTAGCGCGAACTCCAGGGGCTCCAAAACACCCCTCAACTGTGCCCGGAGTTCCTTACGAAGACCGTTCTTATACCATACGCACCACGTCTCTGCATTCTTCAGTTTGCACAGCTTGGCTTGGTTGATGAAGTCCTCGGTGTATCCAGCGACTGATCGGTCCTCCTGAGCATTCTTGATCAGCACTCCACACTGGCACATCCTTTCACTTCCTTATCATTTTCACTTATCCCTTCCCATTCTCATTTACCTTCCTTTTTCATTCATACTTGTACTTGGGACTCAATTCACTAGACGCCACCCGCTATCGGTGTCACACACAATACACATCGCATTCAAGTTCTACTTCAATAAATTTTATAATCATTGCTCGTCTATCGTCCTAGCATTTATTTCTCTCTAGCATTTATTTCTCTGTCACAACAACACATGGGACAACACATCCAAACATACTAGAATCAACTACCAATCAATCATCACCACAACAATTCAATTCAGTTCATCGAGTCCCATTTATCAGTATGAGGGTTCTTATGCATCATGATCCATTCATCTATCATCCTA
>NC_027749.1:29709929-29777823 GCF_000695525.1 Brassica oleracea var. oleracea | reverse complement strand
CACAGAGATCCGCAAGGGCTGGGGCATGAAACAACTCCCAAACGAGGTCCCTAGATTCAAAAAGATGTAGAACCCTACAGAGGATGAAGGAACCCTCCAGCGAAGACATTCGTCTCAAAAGAAAGTCAAACCCCACGGGTCACGCAGCAATAAGAGGTAAAACATGGCCTAACCACCGGGGTATCTCGCAAGCTGATATCTTGTACGGTCTCCGGACCATGATTTCTATATAATTATTCTATCTTTTATTTAAGCATTATGTTTTTCTACTCATATGTATGCTGAAAGTCTACGGACATAGCCTATATAATAAAATAGTTCAGACTATAAAGAAAGTACGAATACCATAATACTTAAAGGGGCAAACGAGCTGGACCAGGTCAAAGAGACCTCCGATCCTGGCCAACCCTCAATGATAAGTGGCAAGACCACACAAAAACAAAACGGGTATGAGACAAAAGGTAGGAATGGGTCTGCACAAGCCCGAGTATGCCGTCAATACTACCTAAGACACATGTATAGCCTCAGGCATATCGGGGTCCCAAACTAAAATACCAAAAAAGTGAAAGGCACCGGTATTAAAATGCTACGTGCTAAATTAATACAGGGGACACGAGGTATAATTGCCACTGAGGAAGTGCAAAAGTTCGGGAGCATCTTAATAATATCCTGTTTCTCCAGACGTGGAAAACAGCGTATGTCTGGCACTTGGGTTTTCACCCACACCAGCACCCTCTAAGACTGATAGTGGCTTTCTGTAGAAAGCAGAGTGCAGCACGGGAACTCGATAGTGACCAGCCATGAGCGGTAGAAAGCAATACCCAACAGGTACCGAGAGTGGCCACACCTAAGTTGGCAGAATGCGGTCCCTTTAAAATTTAATTTCGGGTTCCGAGAAAGAACTCCGGGCTCAGATAGGCCTTAGGGTCAAGAACCTACGGGTTCCTTAAAAGGACCTCAGGGTCCAAAGATTATGAGTCTAAAACAAGACCTCAAGGTCAGGAACCTATCGGTTCTCTTTATAACTTAATTCTGGATTCTGATAATTCCGGGCTCAGATATGCTTTAAAGGTCAGGAACCTACGGGTTCCCTGAAAAGAACCTCAGGGTCCAAGGACTATGAATCCAATTCAAGACCTCAGGGTCCAGAATCTACGGGTTCTTAAAGAGGGACCTCCGGGTCCCAACGTCATATAAAGTCTCTAAGCGATCCCAGGGGCCTCGAAAGAGATTCAACCCTATGAGACCTATGAGGTCCAATCGTCGAAAAATCCAGAGGTTCTAAGGAATCTAGACTTTCAGGATCCCTGAATCCATATCTAAAAAGCCTAGAAAGGCCCAAGGTTACCAAACGATTAGATCATCGCTTGACTCTCCAGTTCTTCGAAGACGATCCAAGATCCTAAGATCATCAGACGACCTGCATTTTTTCCAAAAGAGAGACAATCGCAGAAGCAAACATCATATAAAGATCTCAAAAGAAAGAAAAAGCAAATCCAAAAAAGCTTATTTAATGCCACAACAGGGCCATCATTCAAACAAATTCAGAGCAGGCCAAGAAAGGCCGCTACTTCAACAAAGGAAAGAACATAAATTCAGAAGGAAGATCCTCCAGGCCTCGAATCGATATCCATCCTAGAATCCGGAGGAATGGTGGGCTCGTTCTCAAATGTAGGAACCGGGGCACCTTTATTCTTGGCCTCCTCCAAGACCACTCTCTTCTATTGCGCCAAAGCTTTGGCCAGATCCCATTGGTCATTCTTTCTCTGCAACAATTCTCTCATCAACTCCCACCGAGCGGTAATTCTTGCCCCGCTTACAGCCATCACCGTCTCAAGCCTCAGATTTTCCATGGCCTCTTCTAGCTCCTGGTTCTTCTTGCCAACACTCAATGCATCCTCCGAGGATTTCTCGGCCGACCTCTCCACATCCTTGATCTTATACTTAAGATCGCGAATCTCTAGTTCACGGGCTATGAGCTGGGCCTTCTCCTCCAAAAATTGATTCTTCAGTTCTTCCAGTTCCTCTCGGCTGATCTACGAGCTCTGAAGAGACAGCTGCTCCCCAAGGTGATATAGCTGGGAGATGTTCTACACGAAACCACACCAACCTATCAAGAGTCGGAACGGAAAGAAATCAAAATCATAACAACATACCCGAAGTAGTCCTCCTTGAAGAACCTGGATAACTTCCAAGGGCTTTCCCGAAGGGAGATTGGTACCATCATGAGGAAACACTTGAAGATTTAAGTTAGATAAAGCCGCGGCAAGATTCCCTGCAGAACGCACAACTTCAGCTGACTGGTATGACGCCCGTGTCGCCACACCTCCACCCCTGGCCTTCTTTGAACGAGTCAAAACAGAGGGTTCGATTTTCACCATCGTCGCCTGATGAGTTCCAGTAATCATCAAATCATCGCCGGATACGGTTCTGCTCGCAGACCCCTTTTTTGCGGACATACTCTTCGCCGCCTTTTGATAAGATACGAAAGGACCATTGCTACTATCTCCAGCCATGCTTCCTGAGCCAAAGAATGTCAATCCTCACGAGTATTCAGAGCAAAGCAATCAAAACTGAAAACGCTTACCCTAGAGGCTGCTACGTCGCAAGGCGCTAGCACTAAGCAAGAAAGGTACTTGGCGACGATCAAGAGGAAGTTGGCGTGCTCTAACCACATTATCATCTCCCTCCGGAATAGCAGGATGTGTTCCAGCTGCAAACATAACAAAGTGGGTCAGAGATCAGACAGAGCAGAACCATGCGTATCCCTTAGACCCACCTATAAAGTTCCAATGATAGGAGTGCCCAGGGAGCGCCATAAAAACGTATCGTTCCTGCCACTTTTTAATAAAAGCAGACCCCTTACGATCACTTCTCGGCAGCTCCTCCACGATAGGCAATCCACTACGAGGACGAAGATGAAGCCGACCTTCATTCCCATTAAGAGGGGCCAGATGGTAGGAGTACAAAACCTCTTTAACTCCAAAGGATACGTTTTCTAGATCGCCTAGGTTCTGAATGGCTAGGAGTAATCTAAAGACGGAGGATTCTGCTGGGTAGGAGAAATCTCGAAAAATTCGCATAAGCTCCATATAAGCGGCGGAATCACCCCTCTAAAGCCATTATCAAAAAAGCCTCATAAATAGCGATCTACCCAGTGATAAAATTAGAGACTCGCTCATCCGGCGAAGGTACCCGGAGAGTAAAAGAGGAGGGAAGAGAATATTTTTTCCGCCACTCTACTTGATCATGCTCACTCACAGAAGACGCAGGACCT
Organism: Brassica oleracea var. oleracea; assembly: GCF_000695525.1. Classification (NCBI taxonomy): domain Eukaryota; kingdom Viridiplantae; phylum Streptophyta; class Magnoliopsida; order Brassicales; family Brassicaceae; genus Brassica; species Brassica oleracea. The sequence continues at coordinate 29,774,546 of NC_027749.1, read as the reverse complement.
ATCGGGGAAGGAGATGCGTATGTGTATGGAATAGGAGCTTCTACATCTTGTTCTGACCCTGCGCCTGGGTCAGGAGAGCTGTCGGATCGTGAAGCCGGAGAATCCATTCTTCTCCTCGAGCCAGCTCTATCGGTCATCAGGGCGTCAGAGAAGTGGATCATTTGGACATGATTGATCGGTTCCTAATCGATAGATGGCGACCACATCAGAATAAGCAAACTAAGAGCCTAGGAAATCACACCAGACAAGCTAAAGAAAGAAGGATGAGAGAAGTACCTGAGTTGAAGAAGAAGAAAGGTGAGGAACAAAAGAAGAGCGTGCAGAAATATATACAACAAAACTCCTGTCTCGTCATCCCCAAGAAGATAGAAGAAATTACTATCAGATATTGACTGAACACGAAGGGACCGGTCCTTACCTAGGTTCATAATGAGTTCCAACTTGAGTGGAACCTAGGCTAACAAGATCATCGGAACAGGGTCCTGCCTAAAGGGAGCCTGCTGCGAATGAGCAACCCCAGTTGACTTGAGTGCACAGGTTATTCCCCGACTTCGATGACAAAGTCGAGAAATAAGGGGCAAGCTGTTGGGGAAAAATATCCCGGGATTCTTTCCCCCAGCCTCCAGGCAGGACTCAGATCCCCGGATCCATGATAAATGGGTACGCCGGGTCCCCACCAGAGGGAACCCTGCGCACGATCCCTGGACCCTACTCCCTTCCAAGAAATGGAAAACTTCCGACAAGGAGAACCTTCCATATTTCCGAATATGGAAGAGTTTATCCTAATGAAACTGACTTCTAGACAACTATATAAGAGCGACAACAGCCCTCAAGCAAGGGATCGACTTCTTCAAGGCTTAGAGACTGGGGTTAGACGGCTAGAATTAGGGTTCTTATAAAACATCTTGTAACGATACCTTGTTCTTGCCTAATCATCTAATAATACGTCTCTTCAAGCCTAATCTATTATTATTCTCTTTAAACATCCTAAAACCCTTACTAAGTAACCACAAACACTCGAGGTTTACCAGCTTATCCATCGTTCTGTGGATACTCTAAAAGAGCTTACACAAAAATCCCCTAACAGAAAGTACCTGATTCATTCCGAAACCCGGAACTCTGGTGCGACTTCCACCGTGATCATGGCCACAAAACCGAAGACTGCATCGCCCTAAGGATCGAGGTCAACGAATTACTCCAAAAGGGGCATCTCAGATAATTCCTCTCAGAGAAAGCCAAGGCCCACCTCGGAAAAGAAACAGCAGGGATCTCCAAAGGAGCTTCACCAACCTCACCACCTCGCCAAGATCGGGTGATCCATGTCATATCCGGAGGCTCAGAAGTAAGCGGAGTAAGCCACACAGACACAAAGAAAAGCACCTGTAACGCTAAGCATGGTCTGGAAACGACCCAACCGAAGCGCCTACTTCTAGGCACCGGTGATATAAGCTTCACAGTAAAGGAGCAAGAGAAGATCCTAGCTCCCCACCATGATGCTCTAGTTATCTCTCTCACCGTAGCAAACTTCTTGGTGAAAAGAATACTAGTAGACAAAGGCAATTCTACCAACATTATCTTCCAGAGGGTGTATCAACATGTCGACCAAATTCCTGGTCGTAGATTGCCAATCAGAATATAACATGACCTTGGGACGACCCTGGATTCACGACATGGGAGCAGTCCCTTCAACCCTTCATCAGATGGTGAAGTTTCCTACACCCTGGGGCATCAGAGTAATCAGGGGAGACCAAGAGAATTCTCGATCCTGCTACCAGACCACCCTGAAGGGACAGACCAAGGTCTTATAGCAAATACAGAGAAGACCACAGACCCCGCGAACCCAGGGGTCAGAGGTCAATGATACAAGTGGTTGGGGGTCTGTCCGGAGAAGGCGGACCCCGAATCATTCCAAGAACCAGAGGATTCCTCAGAGAACCTGTGTCAACCACTCCGCATGGTCTCCCTCGAAGCGCTTCGAATTTGCATCTGCTCGTAAGACCTGGTCTTCACAGGACCCTCGCCCTCCGCCTCACATAGACAAAACAACCAAGAACCTTATCAGGTATCAGTCAGTGGTCTCGCGGATTAATAAGTGGGGCACGAGTATTTCAAGGAGACCTCCTCAGAGAGTGTATTGGACGGATCCGGAGCAAAGGGCTCCTCACAGACGGAGGAGGGAGACACTTAGCCAGGCATGAGGCCTCCGAACCTGGTCGCTCCGGTGGATGAATGTGACTACACGTTTCATGGAAGTACTGAAAACCTTCATTGACAGAAGACAGCGGACTCCGAACACTAAAGGCTGGGGCATGAAACGAGTCTCGACCACGGTCACTAGGCCCAAGAAAGAGGCAGAACCATACAGAAAAAGGAGGAACCTTCCAGCAAGGACGCTCGTCCAAAAAGCAAGTTAAACCCTGCGAATCACCTAGCAACAAGAGGTAAAACATGGCCTAACCACCGGAGTACCTCGCAAGCTGATACCTTGTACGGTCTCCGGACCATGATTTCAACTAATTATTTTATCTATTATTTAAGCATTATGTTTTCCTACTCCTATGTACGCTGAAACCTCTCCGGACAAAGCTTATATAATAAAATAGTTCTGACTATAAAAAGAGTAGTAGGAATGCTATAATACTTAAAGGGGCAAACGAGCTGGATCAGGTCCAAGAGACCTTCGATCCTGGCCAACCCTTAATGACAAAGTGTTATGACCACACAAAAACAAAACGGGTATGAGACATAAGGTAGGAATGGGTCTGCGCAAGCCCGAGTATGCCGTCAATACTACCTAAAACCCCTGTATAGCCTCAGGCATATCGGGGTCCCAAACAAAAATACCAAAAATGTGAAAGTACATGTATTATAACGCTACTCTCTAGAATAATATAGAGGACACGAGGTATAATTACCATTGAGCAAGTGCAAAAGTCCGGGAGCACCACATAATATTCTACTTTTCCACACGTGGAAAGTAGCAAAGCCTGGCACTTGGGTTTTCACCCACACCAGCACCCTCTAAGTCTAATAGTGGCTTTCTACAGAAAGCAACATGCAGTACGGGAACTCGATAGTTACCAGCTTCCGAGCGGTAGAATGTGATACCCCAACAGGTACCGAGAGTGGCCTCACCTAAGGTGGCAGAATGCGGTCCCTTTAACCATAATTTTGGGTTCTGATAAAGAACTCTGGGCTCAGATAGGCCTCTGGGACAAGAACTTATTGATTCCCTAAAAAGACTTCAGGGTCCAAAGACCATGTATCCAACTCAAGACCTCAGGGTCCAGAACCCACGGGTTCCCTAAGAACGACCTCCGGGTCCCAAGCTTATCAAAAAATTTCCAAATGACTCCAGGATCCCCAGAGGAGACCCAGTCATACGAGACCCGCTAGGTCTGATTGTTGCAAGGTCCATAGGTTCCAAGGAACCTCAGCACCCAGGATCCATGGGTTCTCCGACGTTCATGACATCTAAAGCTCATACGGCCCAGGTCCTATAAGAGACCCTTAAGAAGTCAACGCTTAGCTCAACCATTCTTCGATTACGACTCATGAGTCAAGCCCCAAGGCCCCGAGGTCACTCAACAACCTGCAAACTTTCTAAAGATTGCTGAAAACCGTAGAAACAATACAGATATCATCTACGAAAGAAGAAAAGATGCTAATCCAGAAGCATACTCCAAAAGGGCACAACATGGTCATAGTATTAAAACAACAAAAAGGCACAGAGGCCTGGTTCAAAATTTTCAACTCTTATCAAATGCAACTACAAAATGAAAGAAACCCCTTCACGGGGGTAAGAGTTCTGAAACAAGAGGGTCAATTGGTGAGAGGATCGTTAGCAGACTCCGGCGCACCACCCCTCTCAGGGATTTGCGGCTCATCCTCAAAACAAGGAACAGGGAGACCAAGAAACTCAGCCTCAGTAGTCTTCACAGTCTTGTATTGCTCCAGGGTTGCTGCAGGCTCCCAACTGTCAGTCTGACGGTGAAGCCATTCTCGCAGCAGTTCCCAACTTGTCACAACCTTGGCACCATTTACGGCCATCGCCTTCTCATCATCGAAGACCTCCATGGTGTATCTCAACTCACATATGTCCTCCTCCTTATCCTCCAACAGCTTCAGCAGAGAAGCGTTCTTCCTTGCCACACGCTCCAGTGCCTCTTCCTGATTCTGTACATCGAGCTTCAAGGCCTTAATTTCCCTCCTTTTGGCCAAGACAGCGTCTTTCTCCTCACCAAGTTTAGCGGTCAACGCATCCGCTTCAGCCTGGGCAGTAGTCTTATCTTCCATCCTCTCCCCAAGAAGGAATAGTTGAGACGCCGCCTGCATCAACATAATCAAACCTATAAAAAAAGATGTTGCGAAAACAAGACAAAAACATGATATGCTACCTGGAGTAGGTCACACTGAAGAGAGCGGATGGCCAAAGAAGAGTCCATGTCCGATGCCAGACACGCAGGGGTCAGAGGGAACACCTTCGCATTCAAATTGGCCAGGACCTTGGACCAATTATAGGAGACGGGAGGAGAGGATTTGAGAGCAGAGACTTTAGACATCGCCTCAAGAGCTTTCTTATATTCCGCCACGGCCTCATTGCCTCTAGAACCTGACATCACGCCGGAAAGATAGAACCAACCTGACTTGAATTCATAGAAGGAAAGCAGGAAAAGCTAAGATAGAAAAGCTTACCTCTAATGCTACACCGATCTCGCGCTTCATCACTTACAAGAAAAGAGACTTCGCGGCGTTCATGGGGAAGCTCCAACAGCTGCTCGACCGTATCCTTTCCTGAAGGATAATCCAAGCGAGGTATGACTGCGCAAGAAAACAAAAACATATCAGCATCAGACAGTTAAAGAAAGTCGTGGCAGTTCCTATGACCCACCAGCGGCACACCAAATGGGAGGGAATCCGGGAAAAGGCATAAAAGCAAACTTCGAAGTCCAACACCCCTCGAAGACAGGGCAACGTTTTTTCTCTGCCTTCGAAAGCTCCCGCATAGGAAGTGATTTTCCACAAGGATGCAAATGATACGTAAACTCCCCACCGTTCAAAGGAGAAACAGAATAACAATATAGAACCTCAGCGACTCCGACAGTAAACCCTCAAGATCACCGAGAATGTGCATAGCTATCAAGATCCTCTAGGAGGGAGGATTCAGCTGTCCAGGGGAGATTTTCACTGCTTTCGAAATCTCAGCCACCAAAGAAGGAATCTGGCCTCTGAAACCCGATTCGAAGAAACCTTCGTATACAGGGATCTCACCCGGCTCAAAATCTGAAACCCTATCAAAAGGACCTAGGATCCGAATGATGATGTCGTGGGAAGATAGAACTTCTTTCTCCAGTTTACGACCTCCTCTACTCCTATTATCGATAGAGGACCCACCGGCGAAAATCTATCTCCTTCCGGGGGAGGCGGAGCCTCTCCAACAGCAGCATTCCTGAATATCTTTATTTCGGCGGTCAGGTCCAACGAAGATTCTGAGGAATCCATGGATTCGCAGGCCTCGTTTCCAACCCTACGTCTCGAGTGAACCCTAGCACCTATCGAAGAAGAACCGAGGGTAAGATAAAGTCCGTCTGTCATCCTAAAAGGTTCGGAATTAAGGATGGGGAGAAATAAGGTGTTACCTGAGAGAATGAAGACCTAGGCCTGAATAATCGAGACCGCCCGAGATTTTGGTAAAGAAAGAAAAGGAAACCTAAAAGCCGAGGCAGCAAAAACGGGGAAACGAAATAAAAAAAACCCTAAAGATTGACTTACACGCGTCAAGAAGATGAAACTGCGCGGGAAAACGAATCTCGAGGCACGATAAGGGAACCTATCCCCTCAGTCCTGGGGACCTGAAGAATTAACGAGACCTTGAGAAACCCATTACCAGTATCATCTCTCCATCTCTCCAACCCGCGAGTGGTTTAAGACTTCAGAGCTCCAGCCTCGTCATCTCCAGCAAATAAGGAAAACTAATACTAGACTCCGGTCAAACACGAAGGAACCGATCCTCACCTGGGTTCAGAATGAGTTCCGGCTTGAGTGGAACCCATGATAGCAGGATCAATGGAACGGGGTCCAGCCTAGGGGAAGCCTGCTGAGAATAAGCAACCTCGGCTGACTTGAGTGCACAGGTTATTCCGCGACTTCGATGACGAAATCGAGAAATAAGGGGCAAACGGTTGGGGAAAAATATCCCGGTATCATTTCCTCCACCCTCCAGACAGGACCCAGACCCTCGGGTCCCCGATAAGGGAACGCTCTGGGTCCCCGCTAGAAGGAATACCGAGTTCGGTCCCCGGAACCGAGCTCCCTTCCAAGAAACGGAAAATTTCCGATAAGGAGAACCTTCCATATTTCCGAATATGGAAGAGTTTAACCTAATGGAACCGACCCCTAGACGACTATATAAGAGCTACTACAACCCTAAAGCAAGGGATCGACCTCTCGAAGGCTTAGAGACTAAGGCTAGACGACTAGAACTAGGGTTTATCTAATTATCTTTGTAACCTCTTTCGTTCTTGTTCATCTAGTCAATAAATCATCTCTTCAAGCCCGCCTTATTATTCTTTTACTTAAAATCCTCACGAAATACATACAAACTCACCCGGTTTACTAGAGCCTACACAAAAATCCCCTAAAACTTTGCATGTTATGTAATATGCTCCCTGCCTGAGAGTAAGCGTGTAAGCTCCTCAGGCAGTACTTTGCATTATAAGTGATATGCTCCCTGCCTGAGAGTAAGTGTTTAAGCTCCTCAGGCAGTACTTTTGCATTATATGTGATATGCTCCCTGCATGAGAGTAAGCGTATAAGCTCCTCAGGCAGTACTTTGCATTATATGTAATATGCTCCCTGCCTGAGAGTAAGCGTATAAGCTCCTCAGGCAGTACTTTGCATTATATGTAATATGCTCCCTGCCTGAGAGTAAGCGTATAAGCTCCTCAGGCAGTACTTTGCATTATATATACTTTTTGTCCTGCATGGGAGTAGGCTCTTGAGCTTTCATGCAGGAGTACTATATTTGACCGCATACTATGGCTTTTTCTTGCCCATTCCTGCGATTGTAAAAAATTTTCATGCGCATATGTGTGGATTTCCATTTATGCGCAAGATCATAGGATCTAGTAATCCCTTTTATTGATCTGGAGGCAAGGATGGATGCAGGGGTCAGAGCCGGAGCTTCTCTCAACAGGAACCTGGAGGCCGGTGTCCTGCTCGAGGCCTGGATGATTTTCCCCAACCAGTTTGCCCCATATTTCTCGATTTCGTCCTCGGACTAGGTGAATAATATGTGCACTCAAGTCAACTGGAGTTGCTCATTATCATCAGGCTTCCCCTGGGCAGGACATGGCTCCAGTGATTCTTCTTTCCCAGGTTCTTCTTAGGTCTGGACCACGTTCGAACCTTGAGGAGAACAAGTTTGCCCGAGATACACCGAGGTCTAGTAGACGCTTCCAGGTTCTAGACTTGCTTAGAGATGACCTGGCGAGGTTCAGAACCTTGGTTGCAGCCAACTCCGTCATCAAATGCGGCGAAATTAGTTAACAAAATATTTTGTTACATCAACACAATCGGGGAAAGTATCTACCGACAAATCGACACTCGGCCTCAAAAGATCAGCCTCGCATGAACATAGAAACAAACAATCCGGGAACTCACGACCCCTCCATTATTAAATAATAATGTTAATACAGCAACAAAAATAAAAGGGGAAAGCAAAAACAAAAATCCTTGGAACTACTCTTCGATGCCGAATTCGCCATCCTCGAACTGGCCACCAGCGCATTTCATCACGTCATCCGTACCATCCACCACAGAAGCGACTTTAGCAAAGAAATTTTCTGGCAGACCCTCCGAAATCTGAGGCAAATCGAGCTTCCCAACAGAGAAATCCGAAACCGCCATCACATCCGAGCTTGACTTCTTTTGTTCGAAGGCGCAACAACTCATCCGAGGCCAAAATATTGTTGTTCATGATCTCCTTGAAGAGATCTATATTTGCCATGACCTCCCTAAGACAAGCTTCGCAATCAGTTGCGGCTTTCTTCTTCTCCCACTTCCCCTTCAGAAATATTAACACATCCAAGTAACTATCCGCCAGAGTCCTGTTAGCATCATTAGTTGGGGACAAAGATCATCAGAGAACTTATTAGCAGAAGATTCGACCTTCGCCTCCAAAAGGGAAACTTGCTCGAGAGCCGACTTCCTCTCATTACTCACGTCTCGCAGACGAACCTCAAGCGAAGCAGCCTGATTCCCCAGCTTCTCAGCAGCGGCTGGTTGAGCGGCATTAGCACGCTCTCGATCCTGAGCCATTTTGAGACCGAGTTTTAGCTCCCGAAAGACCTTCTTTATTTCATAAAGCTCATCAAAACGCAGAACATCTTGTATTTGCTTTTCTAAAGTCGCCGCAGACTCATTATTAGCCTCCATAGCCTGGAACATAACAAGGCGGCACCAACAAAACAAACCAGAGAGTCAAAAGCTGCAAATATCAAATAAGATGACCTTAGCATGAGCGACAGCCATCTTCACATAAGCCTCACGCTCCGTCACATTTCGCAAAGAAGGAAGCGGACACCCAGCAGGTTTGAAATGCCTCACCAAGTGAGCAACGCTATCCGGATCCTCCGTGATAGGACAATCCTTGGAGGAGAAAACTGCCAATGAAATGGTTTAGCAACAGCCGTCTCACCCGAAACACCAAGGCGATGGTCTGAACCATGCGTTTTAGCCTTCTTCGGAGGATGATCACGCCCCTCCGAACCAGTCGGGCTACTCGACTTAACACGAACAGCAGACTTTTCACCCTCGAGGTCCTTTCCCTCTAGGGTTGAAGCCCACGGGAGTCGGGTCTCCTCACGAAGAACTTCTATGAGCGCTTCGCTCACGTCACCAGATCGAATGCGTTCCATATTAACACTACCAGCTCGAGTTTGTATCCTTTCGGAGTCACGAAGGGTCGTTCTTCTCGATGCCATGTCCTCCTGACAAGTAAGAACAAATAATTTAACTGAGTATTGTGGTAAACCCTAAAACAAAGTGAAGCTTTATAAAGACCAAGTCATCACCGTATCTCAACGATCTAAGTAAAAGAATCTCGAAGGCTAAGGAAGAAAAGATTTTCCAAAAATCATGTTTATCCATCTAAGATAATCGAAAGCTCGCAATCAAAGATCACGTAAAAAGGTACAAATTACCAAGAAAAATATATCAAACAAAAGAGATTAACTAGAATCGGATCCATCGGGAACAGACGATCCCCCGATTTGATCCACCGAATCTTTGGAAACTTGAGGAAGATCGAGCTCGGAGATCGACCAATCTGACATGGCGGCCGAAGCAACAAGACCTTCACAATCTTCCTACATCTCTTTCAAACGAGCAAGCTCGGCATCCACGGTTAGGCCCTCATCCTTAAGCTCGTTCAAGAGATCAATGTTGGTGATCACCTCTTGCAGCTGGATCTCAGCGGACACCTCCTTCTTCTTGCTCATCCATTTCTTCTTCAGAGATTGGAGAATCTCTCGGCATCGCTTTGCGATATCGCGACGAGCAATACAGGAAGCACGACGAATATCCCGACCTCGCTCGACCTCAAGCGCCGCGATCTTGGCCTTCTGAGCAATGACCTGGGTCGTAAGAGCCTAGTTCTCTTGGCGAGTCCTCCTCCAATCATCAGTCAAAGCCTCGATCTTCTTAGCATCCATTTTCCCTTGCGTTTGGTGGCTTCGAGCTCCTCCGAAAGCCTCTTGATCTTGGAAACAATGCTCTCGATCACATTTTCATTCCGGGAAGCCTCGACGCGATCCTCCATCACCACAACGTACTCATTGAAGGCTTCCATTACCTAAAAGGAAAATGAAGCGGACAAATGAGTACCTCAAAGCGCCTTTCAAAAAGAAAAGAAAGCAAGAAACAAACCTTAGAGCTCGCGACCGCAACCTTAGCGTAGGCTTCCTTCTCATCCAAAGTAGCAAGGGACGGGAGACGACAGACCACAGATCTCATGCGACTGGCGAGAGAGATCAAGTCGCTTGGGCCGCGAACAAAGAACCATCGCCTTCAGAAACAAGCCTAGAATGGGATGGACCGGGTAAGGAGGCCTTCGACGATCGACGTCGCTTACGGGTCGCAGCAGCGGTCTCGTCTTCTGAACCAGGGCTCAACAAGATAGGTGACAATCTCTCCTCAGAAGCACCGTCATCGTCGGAGTCCCGAATCGAGATCAAAGGAGGGCTATCAGAAGCTCGGCTCCTTGATGCCGAACCAGAAGCACGAAACGACGACCTCCTCACGAACTGCCTAACCAAACGATCTGAAAACTGAGCTTGAAAGTAAGGACTCGCAATGACTTCCTGAGAGTGTTTCGTTTCATCCTCAGAAACCCCTACAACCGATGGGGCCCGATTAGTCCCTTCTGGCATGGCAAAAGCAGCTCGGATTTGGGTCCGGTCAAATGATGACCAGTTCGAACGACTTCTATGAAGGAGTCCGAACAGACCACATATCTCGTTTGACATCAAAGAACTTCCAGAAGGAGCAGAAGCAATTAAAAAACTAACCTACATTTTCGGCCCAATTCCGGGGAAGTTGAAAGAAATCAAAGTTGCCCACAGACGCTTGATCCACCTTAAAAACGAAAAACTGCTCATGCCACTTCGCATCGCGATAGGGGATGTCCTCAATGACATGGCGACCCGGGCGTGGAGACACGAGGAAGGTACCAGGATTCTGCTTGTTTCGCTTCACCAGAACAAGGTGTCGGAACTCACCAAGACCGAAGGAAAGATCTTCCTCCCTAGCCCTAACCAAGAACGCGATAAGATGCCTAATAAAATTCAGGAGGATTTGAGTAAACGATAAACCAAGCTCCGCCAGAATATCGAGCACAGCCTCCGGAATCAGGAAGGTAAGACCGAAAAACTGAAAGAAAGAAAGAAAGGCTCCGCAATGCCCTCATGTAGAACCTAAATTCTACACAAAGCATTTGATAGTGATCGGGGTTGATCTAGGGAAGATAAATGATCTGGGATCCAATGAGTTGAACTAGATCAAAATGATACACACGAGTTCGATAAAGAAGGAATCTAAAAGTGGGAAGACAATAAGATTGATGTGAATGTAAGGCTCTCTCTAGGGTTTTCAACGTCCCATCTTCCTTGTTTCCTCTCCTTCCTTTACAGCGTGTCGACTCCGAGGTCCTCGTGCCAGCTCGATTCTTGTTGTGGGCCTCCAACTGTCTCGGCCCATTCCTTTGACTGTGGCCCATTTCGGTACTGACCAAAATTGGGTCCAACATTTGCCCCCCAGCCTTTGTTCGTTTATAGGGAAACCGAAAAGGTGAAAAGTGACCGTTACTTGGCGGAGTCGTGATTCTTGGGAAGTGGGGTGCCCCGTGCGTCGCCTTGATTTGACTTGTCGGCCATTTCTGGATCGTGCGGTTGAGATTAATCGTTCGTGGCTGGTTAAATCTTAGTGTTCTCGGGAACTGTTTTTCTTTATTATATATATTACTTATTCCAGAGTGGGTCATTTCTTTCGTCATCTCGATTCTTCTTCTTTCTCTGTTATCTTCTTCTCGGTCTTTCCTCTTTCTTTTGCGGTACTTCTTCTCAGCTCCGAACTATGGCTTCCGAATAGTTGGGTCCTCATCTCAAGAAGATTCTTAAGGGAAAAGATATTGATGCTATTTACGAACTCTGGGGAGTCGATTACATTGTAGAAATCAAACTTCCTGCGAGCGGTGAGACTCCGGAGAATGTGAGGCTAGGGTATTGTGGAGCTTACGCGTCTCATTTCGAAGATGGGGGCTTGTCGTTCCCTCTTCCTCGCTTCCTTCTCGAGGCGTTGGCTGAGATCAGAATGGCGTTCACCCAGATGGCGCCAAACTTTTTTCGATACTTCCTAGGATGCTGGGTTCGAGCTCAGGAAGAGGGTCTCGAATTTGGTCTCAGAGAGTTTAAGCAACTATTCGCCAGAAAGCGAAGCAACGGCTTTCCTGGTATGATGATTCTCGCTCCTCGAGGAGGTCGTGGTATTATCGAAGGAATTCCTAATAGGGATAATCAATGGAGGGAGAAGTTTTTCGTTTTCAAGATAAATTTGGCGCCAGTCGGTGACTTCGATTTCGAGAGGATTCCTCGAGAATGGTCTGACGACATTGGTAAGTCTTATTTTGTCTCGACAAACAATGTCTGTTTCTTTTGGATCCGCGCCTATGTCCCTTGAGCTCCGTGGGTTAATTGATACTTTGCGGCGGGGTAGCACTCGCAGGCTCTCCTTTACTACTGAACGAATTCGAGCTGCCCTCGCTCTTCCACCGGGTGCAAATCGTGCTAGCCCTTGTTGACTTGAAGACTCCTGTTTGACCCGAGAGAGGTCGGGGCACAAAAAGATAGTGGCTATTATATTGCTCTGTTTTCTGATGCTATTTGGGGCATTTCGTCGATATGATCCTGATTTTTTGAGGTCTGTTCTGCTTTTTAGGAAAGAAGGATGAGGAGGCGTTCCAATCATGCTGACGTGCCTTCTGAGGCCAGATCGTCAGAGCGAACTCGGACAGTCCATTAAGGGCTGGTCCTTAGGTTGAGATCGCCCGCTCAGTCCCCTGGTCTTCCTGCTAGGCCAGTGTCAATTTCTATTCCGTCTGGTGGAGCTCGCGAATCGCGGGATAGTTCGGTGAGTTCTGCTGGCGATGGAGCTCTTGACGACGAGATCTATTCTTCGTCTCGTCGATCTCGACGTCGAGTTTTGGAAGGGATCAACTCTGTGACTTCGTGATCATCGGACCCGAGGCCTTCTTCGCCACCGCGTGCTTCCAGTGAAGGTACTTCGCAGGTTAACCCTGGTGTCCTTCCTTCGAGCACTGCCGAAGGTTTTTCGTGGTCGTTTGTGTATGACAGAGAGATCCCCGTCCATGAGAACCCCGAGTCATTAGCAACAATTTGGCGTGAGGTCAGAGCAAAGGGGTGCGAGCTTCCTTCTTTGGAGCATATGCGAGAGCGCGACGCCTATGTTCAGATGGCAGTCGCAAATGCCAAGGTACGTTGTCTTAGCTTGATTATTTATGGAATGGGATGCTTAGTTTTGATGCTATCTTTTGCTTAGGTTATGGAGGCGAGCAATGATTTTGCTGCTTTGATGGAGGGGCGATTGACGAGTTTTCATAGTAAGGATGAGATTGCGGGTCACCTTCCCACGATCCAACAGCTTTGGGGTGAGCTGGCTGCTGCTCGGGAGGCGGAGAACAACGCGAAGTGGATTTTGAGGAATTGAGGAGGAAGATGGGGGCTGCAGAGGAATACAAGGTCGTTGCTCAGAACGACCTTAACTCGATGGAGGAGAAGTATAATCGAGAGATCGAAGGTCGGGACAGGAAAGCTCGCAGGGATCTCCATCTAGCTCGTGTCTCTCTTGTGCAGGAGTATGAAGGGGTCTTGGCTGCGATCGGGGATAAGTTTGAGCAGAAGAAGAAGGAGACGGCGGCGGAGATCCTTTTTGCAAGAGACGTGAGCCCGTATCGAAGCTTTGACCGAGTACAGTGAGGGCGGCTTTGAGCTCGAGACGGAGTTGGAGCGCCTTAAGGACCGGAAGATTTCGCTCGAGGTAGACTATGGTCTTGCTTTGGTGTCGGACCTTTCTCTTGGTCATCTCAATCTCCCCGAGGTCTCCGGCGATTCGGGCAATCAGGATTGATGCAAAGGTTGTCATGACTTAGTTTGATGTTTGCTATGTTTTATATGTATGTTTTGTTTTTGTTGTTGGAGAAACATATATATGTTTTCCAATGGATTTATGGGATAATACCTCTTTAATCGTATTCGTTCGATTAGGTTTAAACCCCATTGAGCTTGTTGTTTTACCTTTTGGAAGGTGTGAAACAGAGGCTGATCAGGAATCTGTTTTATGGGCCTTAATATGGCCTGAGAGCAAGTTTGCAAATGGGCTATGCTTGGGAATTAGATGTTCGGGATAATGGGAGAAATCTGAAGACTGTTTATTTGGTTGTTTAGGCTGCACTCGGTGACGAGTTGCCTATGTACCCATTTCGAGGGATCAATTCTTATCGTAGTTCCGTTTTTGGCTGAGCTGTGGGTGTCAATGCCCCCCTAGGTCGAAGTTTTGGTCCTTATGACCGAGGTTCGGGTTTGCATTTATTTGTAATATTTCTTTAAGTTGTAGGCGTTCCAAGGCCTCATTTCTGGGAGGCCTGTTTTGACCTTTTCTAGCTCGTAGACCCCGGTTCGGATTTCTTTAGTTACTTTGTATGGTCCTTCCCATTTTGTTCCGAGCTTTCCCACTCCTGGTCCTTTCATTCCGTTGAATACTTTCCGGAGAACTAGGTCGCCTACGGAGAAAGAGCGGTTTCTTACGTTTGAGTCATAATAGCGTGCTGCGGCTTGTTGGTAATTTTGTATGCGTATTGCTGCTCTTTCACGTCGTTCCTCGATCATATCCAACTGATGAATTAGCAATTCTTTGTTAAGTTTGGCGTCTTCTGGACAGATCCCTCATCGTTGGCTTGGGACCTCAATTTTGGCGGGGATTACGGCCTCGATACCATATGATAATGAGAACGGAGTTTCACCGGTTGCGGTGTGGGGAGTTGTTCTGTAGGCCCATAGGACGCCATGTAACTCTTCTCCCCACCTCTCTTTCTTGAGGTCAAGCCTTTTCTTAAGATTGTTCATTATAGTCTTATTTGCGGCTTCGGCATGGCCATTGCATTTTTGGTACCGGGGGCTTGCCGCTTTGATTTTGATTTTCCACTTCACGCAGAATTCGTCGAACATTTTGGAAATGAATTGTGGTCCGCTGTCGGTCACTATTTCGTATGGTAGACCATGTCGACAAATGATGTTCTTCCAAATGAAACTGGTCACCGTAGTGGCGGTGATGTTTGAGAATGCTTCGGCCTCGATCCATTTGGTGAAGTAGTCGGTTAACACTAGAAGAAATCGTAGTTGGGTTGGTGAAGTAGTCGGTTACCACATCCATGGACTATTTCATGAAAGGGTACGGTGAGGATATGGTAGACAATTTTTGGGTCGGTTGATGTATCATCGGCACGTACCTTTGGCATTTGTCGCATTTCAGCGGGAATTGCTCTCTGTCATCAGCGATCGTTGGCCAGAAGTAGCCTAATTTCTTTATCCTGATTGCTAGAGATCGTCCTCCGGAATGGCTCCCGCATGCTCCCCCGTGGGTTTGTTTTAGGATTGTGAACGCGTCCTTGGGGGATACACCTAAGAGATAGGGCTCGTCTTGGCTCCTTCTGTACAGTCTTTCCTCCATGATACAATAACGCGAGCTCCGGGCTTTTATTTTTCGAGCTTCCCATCTTTCGGATGGGAGCTCTCCGTCCTTTATATATTTATATATTGGGATTCTCCAATCTGGCCTTACTCCCATTTCTTTTTTGAAAGCTTCATGCGCCTCGTTACTTGTCTCATGGACGGCTTCTTTGGGGGTAGCTGAAGTGGCAGCTGTTCTTCTGGTTCCGACGCGCGATGTGCTCGGGGCTGACTGATTGTCGAGCTCATCATTGTTTTCGTCATCGAGACACTGGCTTTCTCTTTGTGCCATTCCCCGCGTTGTTATTGCATTAATGTTCGGGGAATTGTTCCCTGGAAGATAGATCTCCTTCCGTGAGAGATTTATGCTTGGTTTGTCTATGCCTTCCACTGGTATTATTCTTTTTATCGCTGGATTGGAAGTCGAGGCCAGTGCGGCTAGGGCGTCATCTGATGTGTTGTCTCCTCTTGGGATTTTCATTAGTGCGAACTTGTCGAACTGCTGGGCTATTTCTTGCAAGAGTGAGAGATATGCTTCCATTCTTTCGTTTTTGGCTTCGTATTCTCCATGGAATTGATTCGTTACTAATTGCGAGTCGCTGAAGGCGCTGATTTCTTGGGCACCGACGCTCCTTGCGAGACGTAGTCCGGCGATTACGGATTCATACTCGGCTTCGTTGTTCGACGCGTTGAATCCTAGTTGAAATGACTGTTCGATCATCTCTCCTGTTGGAGATTCGAGCTGTATTCCTATTCTGGATCCTTGTTTAGATGATGCCCCGTCGACATGTAGCCTCCGTTTAGTATTCAAGCTAGAACTTTCACCCTTTGGAACAAGCTCGATGAAGAAATCTGCTAGTACTTGAGCTTTTGAACTCGTTCGCGGCTTATATTCTATGTCATACTCGCTAAGTTCGATTGCCCATTTGGCGAGTCTGCCGGATTGGCTCGGACTATGAAGTATCGTCCGTAGGGGTTGTAATGTCATAACTGTGATCGAATGAGACTGCAAGTAGGGTCTCAGTTTCCTTGCAGCTGTTACCACAGCAAGTGCGAGCTTCTCCATTACCAGGTATCTGGTTTCTGCATCAACGAACGATCTACTCACGTAATATATTTGTTCACACACTGCGTATTCGGAGGTCGCGACGTATAGGAAGAGAATTTCTTCTACGATTGGCTTAGACAACACAGTCGGCTCGCTGATGTACGCCTTGAGTTCTTTTAATGCGGAATCGCATTCGATGTTCCATTCGAATTTCTTATTTCCTTTTAACAGTTTGTAAAAAAGAAGGCATCTATCGGTCGATCTAGATATAAAGCGGTTTAATGCGGCTATTTTTCCGGTGAGGAGTTGTACTTCTTGGATCGATCTCGGTGGTAAGGTATCGACAAGTGCTGCGATTGGTTTCAGGTTGGCTTTGATTCCTCTTTCGGTTACCAAGTAGCCAAGGAACTCTCTGGAGGCTACCCCGAATGTGCATTTTGTCGGATTCAGTTTCATTCCGAATTTGTTAACGATGTTGAAACATTCTTGCAACTGGGGAACATGGTCGTTTGCTCTTGATGACTTTACCAGCATATCATCTATGTAGACTTCCATTGTTTCCCCAAGCTGTTTGGAGAACATTTTGTTCACTAGTCTTTGGTAAGTGGCTCCGGCTTTTTTTAATCCGAATGGCATTACTTTGTAGCAGTATGTTCCTCGTTCCGTGATGAAGCTCATTTTTTCTCGGTCTTCGGGGTTCATGAGGATTTGATTATAGCCCGAGAATGCGTCCATGAAGGACAGCAGTTCATGTCCGGCTGTAGCTTCTACTAGCCGATCGATGTGAGGCAATGGAAAGCTGTCTTTTAGACATGCTTTGTTGAGGTCGGTGAAATCGATACAAACTCTCCATTTTCCGTTCTTCTTTTTAAACCACGACCGGGTTTGCAAGACAGTCAGGATATTGGACATCGAGGATAGAGCCTATTTTTAGAAGTTTATCTACTTCGTCATTTACGGCTTTGGCTCGCTCGGGGCCTAGCTTTCTTTGCTTTTGTTTGATGGGTTTGAATGTGGGATCGACGTTTAGGTCATGGGAGGCGACATTGATGTCGATCAAATGTCGATCCCGGGCATGTCTGCTGTGGACCATGCGAACGTTTTGATATTCTGTTTGAGAAAAGACAAGAGGCCGCGCCTCAACTCTAGAGGAAGGTCGTTCCCGATGTTAACGATTCTTTCAGGGAAATTTTCATCTAGAGGAACGGTGCTGGATAGATCTTTAGCAGGGTCTTTGACCGAAAGGTCGCGCGCGTGTGGGATATTTTGCTCCTTTTGCGGCATTTTTCGGAACTCGGTCATATAGCAGGATCGAGACTGTTTATGGCTTCCGTGTATGGCTTTCTCCCCGGTGGAGATACGAACTTCACGCATTGGTGATAAACCGAGGGGACTGCTCTCATCTGGTGTAACCAGGGGCGTCCGACAATGACATCAAAAGGCATGGGGAGGTCGACTACAGTGAACTCTGTTTCCTGTTTTAGGTCGCATGCTTTTGTTGTTTGTATCACCATTCCGAGTGAGGGAATCGACCTTCCTTCGAAACTGGTAAGGGGTGCTGCTTCCCGCCTGCTCTTTGGGATCGGCTGTTCGAGCGACCACAGTTTTTTTTTTGGGAAATGATGTTAACAGCGCTCCCGGTATCGACGAGAATTTTCGAGAGGATCGTGCCTCCAACATTTAGCGAGATTACCACTGCGTCATCATGAGGCATATCGAGCTTTATGGTTTCATGTTCGCGAAAAGTCAAAGCTTCACTTTTCTGTAATGTATTTTCGGATGTGGTGATGGTGGGATTTTTGATCAGTCTTTGCCTGGAGCGGGAAATTTCATCGAGGTTGTCGACCTTTCTTGAAACGATCGTCTTCCTCGATCTGAGGAGTTCGAGATCGATTGATCCGATGCGGTTAAGTCGAGTTTGGTCGGGATTCATAGTCGCGCTTAGGAAACTTAGATCGGTTTCTTAGCAAAGATGTTTTTTCGTTTATCTTCCCCACAGACGGCGCCAACATGTAGAACCTAAATTCTACACAAAGTATTTGATAGTGATCGGGGTTGATCTAGGGAAGATAAATGATGTGGGCAACGATATCTTTAGAACACAACGTTGTTAAATAGTTTCCAGTAGGCGAAAATAGACTTTATTGATAACTGGGATCGAATACAATGAGTTGAACTAGATCGAAATGATACACAAGAGTTCGATAAAGAAGGAATCTAAAAGTGGGAAGACAATAAGATTAATGTGAATGTAAGGCTCTCTCTAGGGTTTTCAACGTTCCATCTTCCTTGTTTCCTCTCCTTCCTTTATAGCGAGTCGACTCCGAGGTCTTCGTGCCAGCTCTGTGATCTCAGCTTCTTGTTGTGCGATCCCTGCGATCTTTGTGACTCTTTCTTCAAGCTCGATTCTTGTTGTGGGCATCGAACTGTCTCGGCCCATTCCTTTGATCATGGCCAATTTCAGTACTGACCAAAATTGGGTCCAACACCTCCCCAAATGGTTTCGGGAGTCTCAAACGCGCCAGCCAAATCGAGAACGATTGAGCGATCGACCCCATACACCTTGAAGAGATCTTGAACTACTTTTCTTTTATTCATTTTGTTGCTTACTCTATTCACTCATTTTAATTAAGTATTATTCAGACCATCATAACTATGTGTTCCATGAATATGTCTGAGTAATCGCTATTGTTAGATTTAGGTTTCTCAATAGGTTGATAAATGTATTACTGACAACAACAATTGTTAGGGTGTTTAGAAATATAATTCTTTCATCTAGTTATGTTTAAAGCTAAGTTGAGGATTGATCACTCTTTATATTTAGATCTTAGGATTAATTGGGATCAAGCCATTGCTTGACTCAATACCTGAAAAATAACTAGTATGATCTAACTGACTAGATACATACAAGAGTTGGTCTACTGAGTTAGAGAATTTAGATCAAACCTATCCGTAAAGCTTTCTGGAAGAAGTATCGATCGACACAGCGATATCCCTGTTGATCGATATTTTGAAAGGTGTATCGATCGATATCCATTAAGAATTATCGATCGACACTTTCTCGTGATTAACATACGAGAGTTGAAATCTGAGATCCAGATTAGATAATCAGATTGATTATATCTAAAGTTTTAATTCAAGAATGATTAACATCAATAAAACCCTAAAAACCTAAAACAAGTTTTTTTATCATACCTGAGAATATACCCGAATCTAGCTATTTCTCCCAACTCTTAACAACCCGAAAATAATTCAATCGAGCAATACACATGCTCACCACTCCATTAACTGCTTTAAAACTTATAAACTATTTAATCTAGATTTATTCCAAGACCATAATCTATAGTGTAATCCTAGAGTCTCTATGGATTCGATCCCTAAGTACTACATCCGAACCTCTTATTTGAGAAAGTAATTAACTCCTTAGGGTAATTTGAGTGATATCAAGTTCAAAGGCTCTTCTCCCAAATACAGGATGTCTGTCGACCGATTTTGAGACGTCAACGTCGATTGATGGTCGAGTAGTGTGTTGAGACCTCTGTTTGAAGCTTGTATCCATGCCACCAGCTGTGTCATAGAACTCCTTTGTAACCTTCTGCTGGTGTTCTGTAATAGTGTGTTGTTGCATGAAGAGGTCGTCTGTCCCATTGGCTGTCTGAAGGATGTCGGCAATATCCTCACGAGATACGTGCAGTGTACGTCCATCTATTGCTTTTGCATAGCCATCTGGGTCCCTGAAAATACCAAATTCGTCTGGAGTTAGATATTGGTTATCAGATGTATCTTTTCGCTTATAGTGGGTTTTGGTTTTGGACGGATTTCGATCGATGTTGTATGGTTGATGTCGATCAATGTTGAAGGATTGATGTCGATCGATGGAGGAATAGCTCTGGCGATCGATGGAGGAATAGCTCTGTCGATCGGATGGCTGAAATGTGATCTTCCCCAAACAGCTTCTGCTCGTTTCTGATCTGTCTCATCGTGTCTTTGCATGTTGAGAAGTTCCTCATAAGTGAAATCCTCATGAAGTTCATCAGCTCCTTGATCACAGTACGATGTCTCTTCTGCGTAGCTCTCGTGATGGTGATCATCTAGCCCAACTTCCAATTGAGTAATCTCTGTCTCGGTAGCGTCGACGTTAGTGTCGATCGATCGGTAGTAGGCGATGTCGGTCGATGCCCGAAGGTGGCTTGGTTGATGAGGTTGAGTGTCGAGCGATGTTGATCTGTTCCTCTCGATCGATGGCAATTTTTTTTTTCCAACAGGAATGATGGAGATGTCTATCTTCCTCGTCAAGAATCGCTCTTTGTTCTATGGCTCGTTCTTCCTCATAATCTTTATCATACTCCTCCATATGCATGTTGTGTGCTGCCATAGTGGGATTGAAGTAATTGTTTTCCCATTCTCCTTGATTACTGTCGACCGATTCTTCAACGTCTCCGTCGGTCGATTTTTGCTGGGCTCTGTCGATTGATGTTGCAGTGTGAGTTTCGATCGACGCTGAGTATTCTGTCTCGTACTCAGCTCCACAGTGGCATGCTGCAATGATTCCTGGATCATTGATTCTTCAGGAGGTCGTCGGTGGCTTCTTGACTAGAATAGGGTTGTAGTGGACATGAGGATCTATGAGCGTTAGGCACATGATATACCATGGATTTGACCCATTTTCAGCCATGGTATATAAGTATTTTACTATCTATATATCATATATTCTATCTAATTAGGTATGTTTTCAGGTTCAGAAGTATCTTGGAGTAAAGTGATGATTATGGAGCATTTAGGAGCTTAAATGAGTATTCATCCGGGCTGACCATTAGAGGTCGATACGAAGAAGACACAATCGATCGATGCACATCCAGTGTCGTCGATCGATACAGAAGAGAAGCCTCGACGATTGAAGATTAAGATCGATCGAGGTACATCCTGTACCATCGCTCGATGTGGAGACGCGGAAGCACGACTTGGTTCCAGCCGACTTTAAACCCAAGACTTCACCAAATTACAAGATTACCCCTGACGAGTTTTTAACCTAATAGGTATATACTTTCCTAAGTGTTAGGAGGCAAGAGAGATTTTGGCCACCTTTGTATTCTTATTTTCAGCAGAGAGTTTTATGAGAGAAGATCATAGAGAGATTTGTGATTGGAACTCCATTAATTCATCTATTCTATTCTATGCAGTTTTTATTTATATTTTGTGTTATGAATTGCTTAGCTATGTCTGAGTAGTTTACTTGTTAGATTCAGGGTTCAAATAGGTTAGAGGGATTAGCCCTAACTATAGATTACTAGGTTGTGGTATTAATTGATTGATTGTTCTTAATTCTTGTTCTAGATTAGCTACCTAGAATATTGAATCTAGGAATCTGCATGAGTCAAGCTTCCTTGACCATCCAGTCCTGAACCTAATCTGTCATACTAGACAACTGGTAAAAGGCTACCGCTGAACTAGAAAGCTAGTGAGCATTATCAACTTATGCCTAAGGCTTAACTAGAAGCATCGATCGATACTGTCTTCTGACAATCGATCGATATTTGTGAAAGTTGTATCTATCGATATTCGTATAGGACCATCGATCGACACTTTCTTATGATCAATATACAACAGTTGAGATCCAAGATCTAGTTAGTTAACCAGTGAAACATTGCCATAGTTGATCACTGTGTCTAAGGGGTTGAGCTCTATTATATCATGCATGCAACTGATAGGCATCTATAGGATTATAATCTCCAACACCTGACTCGAAACCATGCATCTAATACCTTTCCAATAAGTTACACCCCCAAATCATCTTGTTAGTCGAGCAATAAAACAACAAACACTTAGAATTAATTACTTTGATTAGGATTGCTATTTACTTTAAAACCATAAAACAACAAACACTTAGAATTAATAAATTACTAAATTTAATAGGTTTCCTAGCTCCTTGTGGATTCGATCCCCAAGTACTACAATTGAACTTCTTGTTTGAGAGAGTAATTCACTCCTTAGGGTAATTTGAGTGGTATCAAATTTGGCGCTGTTTCCGGGAAGCTTTGATCGCCATTAGATTTAGTGTTATTAATTCTTTTCTTTTTTTTTACCCCCATTCTGACACAAAAGTTTTTTTCTTGTCTTTTCAGGTGCATGCCCAGCAGTACCAGAAGGAACAAGGAAAATCACCTGTTATTTTCAGAAGATCATGCTCACCTGGAATGCAGGATCCGCAAAGGTCAACGTTCCACATCGCCCGACGCAGCAGCTTTTACATCGACCGATTCTTGCACCCAACCATCGACCGACACCCGAGCTTCATCATCGACCGATATACCTCGTTCGACATCGATCGATCCTACACCTCGTACATCGATCGATCCTCAGTTGCGAAACATGGTTGCGACTGTTATTCTCAGACAGGATGAGAATGGAGACCTGTATGACTAGGATGGTCATCTGCGTAATGCAACATGTCAGAAACTGCTCAGGGGAATGTAATCCCTGATGCTGATGCTACAGGAGCTGCTCAACATGTAGAAGAGGCTGCTCCACCAAAGGCACTGGCCGACTACAATCGTCCAGACGAGTACTACACCAACAAATCAACAAATTCAGAAGGAGAATTTCGAGCTGAAGCCTCAGTACTACACACTCGTGTCGCAGCTATCCTACTCTAGGTTATCGCACGAGCATCCTATGTACCATCTGGAGAGGTTCAAGGATCTTATCGCTGCTATTCGTATGGATGGAGTCCCTGAGGACTACCTATTGTGGAAGCTCTTCAAGTATACTATGACTGGAGAAACGATGCACTGGCTTAAGCAGCTACCCACAGGATCTCTAAAATCATGTGCCGACATCAAGAATGCTTTCTTTTGCGAAACTTCTTCGATGAGGCACGCGCTGAAGACTTGAGGAGCAAAATTGCTACGTTCGCGCAGGAGACTGGAGAGTCTTTTAAAGATGCGTGGATCAGATTCAAGTTCTTCCAGCAAGACTGTCCACACCATGGATTCGATGAAGTGCAACTGCTGAGCACTTTCTTCAGAGGTATCGCCTTGAGGTATCAGATGGCTCTTGATACAACTAGCGAGGAAAACATCAACACCAGGAATCCAGTGGAGGCTATGAGACTGATAGAAATTCTAGCAAACAGCAGCAGCACCAAAAACACTGACTTTGAGAGGAAGAAGTCTGTTGCATCCCTAGGAAAGGAGCAGATGGACGAAGTTAGACCAAAGTTAGATGTGGTTCATGAGCTTCTTAGAAAGCAGGTCACCTCAGCTGAAGGAGAAGTAGCTGTAGACATGGAAGGAGAAGAGGATGTGAACTACATTGGAGGTACTGGATTTCAGAGATCTGGTAACTAGGGTGGAAACAGAAACTTCTATGGCAATTGTTAGAGGAGTAACCAGAGTTCACAGTTCCAGAAACCTTTTAGCAACAACAGCAGAGGCTATGGAAACTCATACTACCAGAATCCACCACCACAGACTCAGGAAAGCAAGATTGAAGCACTGCTTGACAGAGTTCTGGAAGGACAGCAGCAACTCACTGTGGACTTCAATGGGAAGATAGATTCTGCATTCAACAGTCTGCACACAAGAATTGAGACCTTAGGGACTCAAGTGTGAAGCTTGAAATGCAAGTGGCTCAGACTGAAGACACTGTAAAGAGGCAAGAAGACTTGGCTAGAGAGGTAGGAGTTGAGAAAGAAAAACACCACGTGAATGCCATCCTAGATGATGATTTCTGGCAAGTGGTGAAGCATGATAAGCTTGGAGAAGGAGACTTCAAAGTTGAAAGCTCCATGAGTTTTGGCGGATCACACTGGTGTCGACCGATATCAATGGATACACATCGCTAGATAGACCAAGACGAAGATCGATCGACGGATTACTCTAGACATCGATAGACTGCGGAGTGTAGTGCAGTTCGAATCATGACGCATGAGGAATTAGAAGAAAAACACCCTCACCCACCTTCCCCTTTCTACGTCAAAATTGATCGACCGCATGAGCCAGCCATCGATCGACAAAGAGAGACCGACATCGATCGACCCCCCTAACCTCCCATCGATCGACGGACACAACTCACCCACCGAGAGCGATTACCATAAATTGACAGTAACCGAATCAACGCACTCAGACCACCACCTAAACCTTTAGCAAACCCACCAGAACCTACAACCAACCCTTCAGACACTACACCAGAGGCTATGCAAGTTGATAAGGGAACTGAGGGAAGAGTTCTAAGGAAAAGGAAGGAGAAGATTCCTAAGAACCTTAAAAGGGAAGCTAATGAGAAGGAGATGGATGGTTTCACTAAGAGAGTCCTCATAATCCCAGTGGAGAAACAATTTGATGAAGTTTATTTCACACACCAGTTGTGGATGTTCTTTAGGGAGACTAAGGAAACTGGAGAGGACATTAAGAGAATGTTTCATCATGTCAGGGAAAGGATGAAACTAAGGATCACATTGAAGAAGAAGAGTGATCCTGAGAAGTTTGCAATACCATGTCTGGTAAAGGGTATTGAATTTTCCCATGAACTTTGTGACACAGGAGCATCAGTCAGTATCCTACCTAAGGTTATGGCAGACCAGCTGGGTCTGAAAATAGAGCCCTCATCAGAATCTTTCTCCTTCGTGGATCTTTCAGAAAGGAGCTCAGGAGGCATCATAAGAGACCTTGAGGTACAGATTGGTAACGCCCTTGTTCCAGTAGATTTTCATGTCCTGGACATCAAGCTTAATTGGAACTCTTCACTTCTACTTGGAAGAGCTTCCCTAGCTACAGTAGGAGCTGTATGTGACATGAACACCAACAGACTATGTCTGGCACAGATAGATCCAGACGTCCACTATGACCTAGTTTGAGTTGTGAGACAACAGGTCAACCTCGTGGAGCTTGGAAATGATCTTGGCTACATTGCAGCATGTCATTGTGGAGCAGAGTACGAAACCGTGTACTCAGAATCGATCGACACTCACACTGTCACATCGATCGATTCCAATGAGTCACCGATGACCGATGAACGCTATCCCAAGTCGCTCGACGGGATGCAACCGGTAGACTACTCTACATTACCAGATCAGTACTATCCAGACATTGCCTTTCATCAACCCAGCAAGAACGAACGAGATGACTATTACATAGGCAGTCGGGCAGATAGTGGATTCCATGAAAGTTTTGCAGTGGAGACTGTGATTCTTTCATCCAACGAGGATCCTACTGAGGAGTATGATGAGGATTACTAGAAGGAAAAAGCTACAAAGATTGCTATGCAGGATGAAAGATATTCAACCCACTCCTTCAACAACATGCCTACACCATCGATCGACAGCATCTACTCAGCATTGGTCGATTCCCACCCTCATCCGGTAAAACGATCATCTGCATTGATCGATACCACACTTGGTACATCGATCAATATTAAAGCCGCCGCCTCAGAAAAGGAAAAAGGGAATATTCCTATTCCAAATAGGTTTACCAACACCCATATAAGGAGTTTTGCACCCAGAAGTACTTCTCACAAAACAGAAGCAGAAAAGATGAATGCTCTCACACACCAATCGGAAAGAACATCAAGGAGAAGCATTCGATCCAAAAACCCTAATTCAGCAGACAAACGTCTACCATCGATCGATACCTCAGTATCAACATCGATCGATTCTCATTCTAAACCTAAACTTTCTTTATCTACTAAGAATATGAGTATTGATTACGACTTTCTATTGCCTGATGAATTTGGTATTTTCAGTGACCAAGATGGCCATGCAAGAGCTATGGATGGAAGGATTCTACAAGTATCCAGAGAGGACATAGCAGATATTGTTCAGTTGGCCAATGGAGTAGACAACTTGTTTACGCAGCAACGCAGCATCCCAAACAACAATCCAACTGTTCTAGACGTATATCCAAAGGCTACAATAACAGGAATTGGTTCACACCAAACACGCAAACTTGTTCGCCATGCATCAATCGAAGAGGTTGCTTCTACATCGCTCGACACTGTAACACCAACATAGCTCGATAAAACACCTTCACCATCAATCAATAGGCGTTATGAATTTGGACGTCGCACTTATGACAGCTATGGAGCCAGAAAGTTCAGATGGGAACAGAAGGACGAATATGGAGTCTACAGAGACGAGTCTGGAAATGCAAGGAGCGCAGCTGGTGATATGATTCTTGTTACCAAGGATGACATAAGGAAAATTCTGGAGAGAGCATCCCTATTTGGAGAGGGCCACATATGTCTTCCATTTCATGCCACTACCTTCACACCTACAACACTGACACCAGAGATCTACACCAAGGATGAGATCAATGAGATGGTGACTGGTATTTGTGGAACTCAGGAAAAGCTTGGAGATGAACTCAAGACATTGGTAGATGACACTTATCAGCCTTTGGACATAGGTTACAATGATCTTTTCAGATGTATGGCAGAGCTATTTGAGGAGAGTCACATATGTCTTCCAGAACATGCCACTTCTTTCACACCTACAAAACTGACACCAGAGATCTACACCAAGGATGAGATTAATGAGATGGTGACTGGTATTTGTGGAGCTCAGGAAAATCTAGGAGATGAACTCAAGACATTGGTAGATGACACTTATCAACCTTTGGACAGAGGTTACAATGAGCTTTTCAGAAGTATGGCAGAGATAAGGATAGAGATTGAGAGTATGCAGCACATTCTTGAGAAAGAAGCTACGACATCAACATCGATCGACGCCAACAAAGCCACATCAATCGACGTCAAGCCACAGACATCCCAGATTCCTGCAGAACTGGAAAGTTTGGCAGAGAAGAAGGATGAATGGGAGATCGCATACATCAACACGAGAATAAATGATGTTTACAACCCTCTCAACAACAACGTGGACTGTTTGAGCACGAGAATTGATCTTCTACAGCAAGAACTTGACACCATTCATATGAATGATTCACAACCAGCCACATCGATCGATATCTGCAACATCACATCGATCGACACAAGGTTCACAGCAATGGAGGATAGGTTGAAATCGTATGAGGATATGCACGACCGTTTCACCTCACCTATCATGCGATACTTGGACACCTTGTCTACACAGATGACGAATGTCCAGAAGGATATTGGTAAGCTTAATGATCAACACGATTTTCAGGAAGAAGGTTCAACATCGATTGATAGGTTCCGCAGAACATCGCTCGATGGCAAGAAATCTACAGAATATCTTCCCTACACAGCAGAGGCAGTTGATCAGATTACATCAAAGCTATACAAATTATACACACCTTGGAGGACCGACTTGAGAAGCGGTGTGATGACATCTACTTTCCATTCGACGTCAAAATCAGTGGACTAGATAGCCAAGCAGAATGGCTACAGAAGGAAGTCAAAGCCATTCAAAGGCAACTCGCATCTTAAAACCAGATATCAGCATCGATCGACGGAGCACACTCCAAATCGATCGACAGAGCTACACCAGCAACGATCGATAGACACCTGGTCGCATCGATCGATACCACATCAATATCAGACGACGCGCAGCTGATACCAAACCACATGGAGTCAATGCAGGAGCAACTGAACGAGCTATCAGAATACGCCTACAGCAAGATAAGTTGTTATCAGTTAAGCATTGAAGACATCCTAGAAAGGCTACAGAACATCTCAAATGCGGTACAAAAGATGGATGAGAGATGGACCAGAAAGGATGAGGCCACAAGAAGTTTCATTGTAGCTTGGTCCAGAATGTGCAGAGATGAGGTGGATGCTTGTTTCCCAGCAAGTAGCTGTTTTTCCACCAAATAGCCACATACCTCCAAAGTTGACTATAACAAAGCGCTGAGTGGGAGGCAACCCACTATTAGGTAATTTTAATTAGTTTTCTTAGTTATTGGCTTTTATTTTTGTTTTTATTCTTTCAGATTTATTGCACATCGATAGATTACCACTTCGGTCAGGTTTATCTTCCTAACTTGTTATATTTGTTCTTATGATTTGTTTCCACCATAACTCCGACTATGTTACACTGGGACAATGTAATTTAAGTCTGCGGGGAGGTTTACTGATATGATTTATTCTGATTCTTATAAAAAGATTTTTTTATAAATTATGCTTAGCTATGTGAAACGGACTATGATTTTATCACTTGAATGTCTAACCACTCTTTAGAACCATTCCAGATTTACTGATTGCAGATAGTACTAAGATGCTAAAGTGGATCAACCTGTCAACTATACACACTTGCCTTGATTGTTTGAAGGAACCAAAGTTGACCTCCAATACTAAGCCTGACACAACCGCTTGTCTTGGGGCTTGGTGTGGGAACCAAAATTCGCACTGTCGGTTTCCGTTTAAATAAGGAAACTAGGAAAAACCTAATTTCCCAGAGGTCCCGGATATCTGCTACTACCACACGCCAAGCAATGAGGACACAATAATGACAACGATAAAATATAAGAAATCGAAAAGAGAGCAAAGTAGATCTTATTTCGAATTCGCGTTTGAGCGTTACAACAAGGTAAGAGCCTGGGCTAAGAGAGCTGTCGGCGAGATTCCTAGTTCTAAAACCTTAAGACGGCAATAACCTAGTTGAGTCGCAGCTCGAATAACAAAAACGGAAATATGCCTAATTGCTCTAAGTGCTAAGTTTTTTCTCTGAAAAGTTTTCCTATGCCTCTCGCCTAGGACCCCTTATATACTGGCTCCAAGGTCGGTTTACGCCTTTCCTCTTCTGCCCTTAAGCCGCCATAGCATAAAAATGGAGATATTCCATTTTTTCCGATCTTCGTAATTATCTTCAAAATTTCGTATTTATCCGCGGAAACTTGACATTTATCATCCCTTGCGGACCAAGCGTAAACCGACATGCGTTTTACGGGCTGTTGGTTACAAAATCGTAAGTTGGGCCTCGAGTCGTGTTTTAGGTCCCTTTGGACCGTCTTTCGACTCGAAGCGTTTATTACGGCTGCTTTCGATAAAGAATGAACTTTCTGCGGTTTTTACGGTAAAGTTTGATTGATAACTTAGAAATGGCGGGGGAACGTGAGATGGGTTCGCTACGGTATTCGGGAGATAGAATCGAAGGGTAGACAAGAATGCATGGACTGATGTCGTATCGACGTTTTGGAAGAGCTCGGTCGCTACGTAGCGACCGAACTTTGGTTCGAGCTTGGTCGCTACGTAGCGACCGAGCAAACGCTCGGTTGCTACATAGCGACCGAACTTTGGTTCGAGCTCGGTCGCTACGTAGCGACCGAGCAGAGCACGTGTTTGGTCGCTGCATAACGATCCTTCTCGAACTCTTGTCCGATGATTCGCGTTTCTTCCGCATAGGTTTTTCGTAAAGAAGAATCTATTTCGAAAAAGTATTTGTCGGAGAAGTTTCCTACGTTTTTCTTCTTCGGGGATTTTGGACGTTAACTTCGTCGTAACCGTTTTCGACCCCAACACTTGGTATACATGGAATCAGATTCTTCAGACAAGTCTGGAAGGTAAAGCCTTATGTAGATTTATTTATCACAATTTTATCTCTTTATTTCGACCCTAGAGTAGTTAGTTTTTATTAAAAAAAAACAAAACAAAAAACAAAAATCCGAATTTTATTAAATAGGACTTAACAAGACTTGGTGGTTAAAACTATTAAGGCTTGCTTCATAAAGATTCCAAATAAAGAATTCGAGCGGGACTTGGAGGCGGCAATCTTCACGGCTCGCTTCACAAAGAATTCTTGGATATAGGTCAAAAAGAAGTGAACAGGACTTGGTGGCAACCAGCATTAAGACTTGATTCATGGAAGCCTGTCCAATCTTGGTCACTGATCCTGCAATGGAAGCAGACTTTGACTCGAGAGAAATGAGAGAGAGAGAGAAATTAGGAACTAACTTTTACCTGCAGTTCCATATACTTGTCTGAAATCCTTGCATCCTGTGATCGATACTCCCAAGGTAAAGCATGCACTTTCATATTTATGCTAAGAGATGAGGTTAGTAGAGGGGAATGTCAGACAGGATTTGCTAAGTTGTAGACTAGTTGAACTTGGTTGCTAAGCTAGAATATTGCATAATGTGCTTTTGTGATTAAGACTTTAGATGTGGTTTGCGAAATTGTAGAGGTGATGATTTCTATCTATTATATCTATAAGTCCCTGCCGTTTTCAAACCTCTTTCAGAGAGACTGCCTGTTTGTTTTGCTTGAGGACAAGCGAAAGGGTAAGTCTGGGAGAGTTGATATACCATGGATTTGACCCATTTTCACCTATGGTATATAAGTATTTTACTATCTATATATTATATATTCTATCATATTAGGTATGTTTTCAGGTTCAGAAGTATCTTGGAGTAAAGTGATGATTATGGAGCATTTAGGAGCTTAAATGAGTATTCATCCGAGTTTACCATTAAAGCTCGATAGGAAGAAGACACAATCGATCGATGCACATCCAGTGTCGTCGATCGATACAGAAGAGAAGCCTCGACGATTGAAGATTAAGATCGATCGATGTTCATCCTATACCATCGCTCGATGTTGAGACGCGGAAGCACGACTTGGTTCCAGCCGACTTTAAACCCAAGACTTCACCAAATTACAAGATTACCCCTGACGAGTTTTTAACCTAATAGGTATATTCTTTCCTAAGTGTTAGGAGGCAAGAGAGCTTTTGGCCACCTTTGTATTCTTATTTTCAACAGAGGGTTTTAGGAGAGAAGATCATAGAGAGATTTTTGATTGGAACTCCATTGATTCATCTATTCTAATATATGTAGTTTTTATTTATATTTTGTGTTATGAATTGCTTAGCTATGTCTGAGTAGTTTACTTGTTAGATTCAGGGTTCAAATAGGTTAGATGGATTAGACCCAACTATAGATTGCTAGGTTGTGGTATTCATTGATTGATTGTTCTTAATGCTTGTTCTAGATTAGCTACCTAGAATATTGAATCTAGGAATCTGTATGAGTCAAGCATCCTTGACCATCGAGTCCTGAACCTAATATGTCATACCAGACAACTGGAAAAAGGCTACCGCTGAACTAGAAAGCTAGTGAGCATTATCAATTTACGCATAAGGCTTAACTAGAAGCATCGTTCGATACTGTCTTCTGACAATCGTTCAATATTTGTGAAAGGTGTATCGATCGATATCCCTATAGGACCATCGATCGACACTTTCTTGTGATCAATATACGACAGTTGAGATCCAAGATCTAGTTAGTTAACCAGTGAAACATTGCCATTGCTGATCACTGTGTCTAAGGGATTGAACTGTAATATATCATGCATGCAACTGATAGGCATCTATAGGATTATAATCTCCAACACCTGAATAGAAACCCTGCATATAATACCTTTCCAATAAGTTACATGGTACACTAAAATTGTATCTTTCCTACTGCAAGCAAACAGTGTTGTTGTAATATTTGAGATTCAATTCCAGAGGACCAGTTTACACTTTATTCTTGTGAGTTCTTAATTTAGCTAAAACAATAATGGGGTTTTGATTTGTGGGTAACGTGCAAAACAAGTAAATAATGTAAATGTGAATTCAACTTAAAAGAAGCCATTCTAGGGTTACTTCATCAGGTGCTAATACTTGTGAGATAAACAATTATTCAAGCGCTATAAGAACAGGTCCAGAACTCGGATCACTCAAGTAGAACAGCCCACTGTCGTGGAACTGCCCCCTATGTTGATCGATCTTGATACCTAAACTCTCGTTTGGATCAAGACGCGACAGCAAGTAATAGAGATCAAGTCCGATAGGTTCACCAAACACCTTAATATCTACTTTTGCTGATTAGGGATGCTAGGCTCATTCATAACAGATCTAGCAACCTATTACATGGTTAATGAACAAGTTAAACCTAGGATCTAACATTAAACAGCCAGATTAATGCAAGCAGTAAGGATGGATATGAATGAAGACAATAATATGATTCACTTATCTATGTTTAGCTCACATGATTAACACCCTATAACCCAAGACTAGCTAGCCGACTACTCAGCCATGACACAAGAAAACACAAGCATCAATACTGAATAATACTGCATAAGAATAACAGAAACAAAAAGAGGGTTCAGGGTAATCTTCTCTAGACGAGAGAGATGGAGCCGTCTCCCTTTTCAAGGTAGCAAATCCCAACAATGGAGTTCTAGAGTATGGTTTCTTCTCAAAGAAATAGCGTAGTCTAATAAGGAGAAACATAAAAATAAGATATATCAAAGCCACAGGCGGCTGGGAGAGAAAATAGAGAGATTAGGGCAAATCCCGAAATAGGTTGTGGTTTCCTTAAAAATCTCTTGCCGCTGGAACAAGCAATCGGGTTGTTCCGCTCAACCAGGAACAATCATCAAGACTGTTCTGCGTGAAAATCACCAAATTGCACTGTTTTCTGCCTTTTTTGTTCCAGCTGGTCCATCTCTCATCCAATGCAACTCCAGACCTGTAATGACTCGAAAAAGACAAGGAAGACTCGATAAAGACTTGAAAACCAATTGAAAAGCATATATACAAGATATCTAAAACACGATATATCAATTCCCCCAGACTTAGATCCTTGTTTGTCCTCAAACAATGTCAAGTATCAAGAACAGGGAGAAAGGTTTGATAGTGTGGGAACTCTCCTCTTCTCAGCAACCATACTTTAACCACGAATCACTGAACCATACAAGCAGTAAAACAAGGACAACACACCCTTACCTGAACCCCACTGACTGTTGTTCGAAAATCGGCTCCATACTCTACATCTCAAACCTGAAAAAGCAACACTATCGAGACAAAACTCCCTATATTCATTTAAGAGTAGCGTGAGCTTGTCATCACAGGCACTATTCAGGGTAGACAGTCTAGATGTGGAACAAGCTATTTAATGGTGGAGTTAAGAGTGTTTAAGGTTTACCATTTCATTGTAGAGGATGCAGGATATCATACAAAATGGTAAGAGAGGATAGATTCATTGATGTCCACAGCCTCTACTCGTTTTTGGTATATCTGGTGCGACTGTTCTGATGACGGAACATGCGACTGATTGTTCTGGTTTCCACTTTCCTCTACATACTCTTCAATACTTGGTACCAAATTCTTGCTCGACCTTTCCAGTGGCTCTATGTTTTTTTTTTCTTTCTTCCCCTCCTCCATCACATTATTCTCGTTTTTTTTAAGACTGATATAGTGATGTGACGAAGAAGGAGGTAATACATGATCGTTCTGAATGCCACTGGTGGTTCTTATTTTGCGACCATTCTGGTTCTCCACCCCTGCTCTTGCGCAGTTCATTGATTATGCAGCGGTTGCTCCCTTAATCTGCTTGTTCTCCTTTCTGACTGAATTTCTGCAGCAGTAACGAGTAAGAGGCTGCGTTGATCCTTTTCTCTCCGACCTTTTTGCACATATCTACACATATGACACTGAAAAACAAATGCATGAAGGTGGAACAAATGATAAGGCGTAGGGTGGGAACTAGCTAAAGATGAGCTAGCCACTCAGGAATAGCAAGATGGATAAAAAGGATAAGAAGTCCTGAGTGTGTTCTCGCTTCCCTGATCTAATGCCCATAAAAAGAAGAATTTCAGTCAAGATTAGCTTCAAGTTAGGTGGAGTTAAGTCTACCCAGAGTAACCGGATCGGCTGAGAACTTCTGGAGAATCAAGTGAGATATGTCAGGGTGTTCCAGGTCCACATGCATGTCTTTCGCCACTGCTAAGGTCACTGAATAAGATAACTAAAGCACGAGGTGGTCAGTGATCAACACGGAATAAGGTCCTAATTCCCACAAAGTTTTGACTGACTCGATCATAAAAACTAACTCAAACTGACTCAAAAGAAAAACAAAAGAAAGAAAAAAGTTAGTAAACGACGAAAACCCTCCCCCAGACTTACTTCACACCGTCCCTGGTGTGAAAATAAAACAGAAAGAAGGTGAAAACAAGAATAAACATTTTTTTTATTGAGATATTTACCTGAGTGAAGCGGGCGCTCCATGAAAATTCTGGGTGTTCTATCGTCAGATGGTCACCTGGAACAACTGCTCTTTTCAGGGGGCAGGTTGTTCCGTTGCTGCAACCTAGAATTTTTGAAGTATCTCGGATTTTTTTTGCTTTTTGACATGAGACTCAATAAACTAAAACCAAAATAAGCAACCAAAAACCAAACCAAGTTATATTTACACTTACCAGTGGGTTGCCTCCCACCAAGCGCTTGGTTTAAGTCACTAGCTTGACTTGGTGACAGGGATCAGTCGGGTTGATCATGAGGACTTGTTCCAAAACAAGCTCCACAATCAGACATGTTCAACTTCAGAACTCTTCTCAGCAGCCCTTTCACAGCAGCTTCTCCTTTCTCTTTCAGCTCATATGTGAGCATTACTCTGACTTTAGAGAAAGGTTTAGAGGTACCCTTGCACTTCACCTCATACTCAATCGATTTCTCATCACACAAGCGAGGTATCAAAGTCATCATAGGATCACCCTTGACCCTTTTCTTCTGGACTTTCTGTTTCACCCTTGAATTACCTCTGAATTTAGTAGGATCAGTGCTAGGATGTTCATCAGAGAACAGCCTGCTCTCACCCTTATCACCGTGCTCCTTCTCTGGAACAACTTTCAGCTTTTCTACATTAAACACTGACATGCAAGAGGCGTGTGATGAGGAAGATCTGGTGGGTACCGCCTTGTAGAAAACTTTCTTGTTGATGTTGGAGAAGCAGACTCTCTTGTTGGGCATATCGATGGTTGCTCCAACAGTGGCCATGAATGTCCTTCCAAATATCAAAGGCATCTCATGATCCTTGTTCATCTCAACAACTTGAAACTCAGCAGGAACAACGCATTCCCCTACTTGAACATGAAGGCTGCGGATGGTTCCATATGGGACTGCTCTGGAAGAGTTTGCAAAGGTCAGGGTCAGCTGAGAACGCTCAACATCAGCAATATCCAAATCGTCTACAATAGCCTTTGAGACGAGATTCACATAAGAACCAGAGTCACAAAGAACATCCTTGAAGGTTGTTCCTGCGATGGAACATGGGAAAACAAACTTTCCAGGATCATCAACCTTAGGCAATACCTTCAGTGCTAGTGTAGACAATGCTTTGGTATAGAGGACCTTGACCTCCTCTTGAGTCTCTCTACAATTTTTAAAGAACTTGAGCAATGGACGAATCTGTAGAGCATCTTCTAATGCAAGTTCTTTAGGAAGCCTTCTCACCATCTTGTTAAAACCTACCAGCTGCTCTTCACTAATGGGATCCATCAGATGTCTAGGTGGAATTGGATAGGGACCCTTGGGAACATAGACTCGAGATGGTGGATTCTCAGCAGATTCATCGGGAGCAGTTACTGCAGAGCTAGCAGACTGCTCTGTGTTCTCTTCTACGCCTAGAACAGTCTCAGCGAACGACTGCTCTATTGCATTACAGTGCTCAGTCCTAGGATTTTTATCAGTTTTTCCAGGGAGCGTCTCTTGTTGTCTCTTGACACTCTCAGCTGTTTGAGCAAGCTGAACATCGATCTTTCTTATGTGGATCGCAAGAGTGTCATACTTGTTATTCTGCTCAGTGAACATGTTGTCCATCCTGGTGTCCATTTCCGTGGTTACCTGATTCAACGGCTTGGCCTGAACTTGCTGACCCTGCAACAACTGTTGCATCATCATACTCAGACCCCTAAGCTCATCTGATTGACTGTTCCCGGTAGCTGGAACAACTTGCTGATTGCTCTGCAGTTGTTGCTGGTTCTGGTTCTGAATCTGCCCGGCCGTAGCTTGCTCCATGCTGAAGACGTGCCCTTGGTTGTTTTTCAGTAGCTGATCAACCTTGGCAGTCAGCTCATCTATTTTCTGGGTGTCGGAACTGTTCCCTTTCATGGAGAAATCACGCTCCTCTTTCTTATTAGCTGAGCTAACAGCCATGTTCTCAATCAGCTTAAACGCTCCATCAGTGGTTTGAGTCATGAAGTCTCCATTGCTCGCAGAGTTTAGAGCACCTTGGTATTTCCAATCCACTCCATCATAGAAAATGTCCATGAGGTAATCATCATCAAATCCATGGTGAGGACATTCTCTGCGACAGTAATTGAAGCTCTCCCACGCGTCGCAGAAAGGCTCATCGGTGAGCTGTCTGAAGGAGGTGATCTTGTTCCTCAATGCAGTTGCTCTCGCCTTAGAGTAGAAATGGCTAAGGAACGCTGATCGGACCTGTTCCCATGAAGTGAGAGAGCCGGTAGGGAGAGAGTTCAACCACCGTGCAGCTTTTCCATCAAGGGAGAATGGGAATAACATGCACCTGATGTAGTCTGGTGGAACACCATTAACGCGAGTGAAACTGCAGACTTTTTCGAAGCTCTCAATATGCTCCATTGGAATTTCTGTAGAGAGACCAGAGAACACCTTTCTCTGTACTTGACCGATCAAACCAGGCTTGATCTCGAAGTCTTGTCTAAGGTAGGTGGGGGAACAATGGCAGAGCGCGTAGTAGGGATGTTACACGGAAGGTTTCTCTCCCCGATTGGAATAGTATGCGCCTGTTGTTCCTGCTGCGCGAGAGCAGCATGTTCAGCAGCATCCTGCTGAGCTTGGATGGTCTGCTGTATTTGAATCATCTGCTGTTGTATCAGTTGCATTGCTGCAGCAAGATCATCTTGATGGCCTTGATCACCCATGTTGGTGTTGTTTGGCCTTTGCTGTTGTCTGTTCTGTCTTTCTAACCTTGCTAGCTCCTGATTGGTAGATGTAACTAACTCTTCTTGTGCGTTTCTCTGAGTATGTCTACTGGTCATGCACCTGGAACATTAGCTGCAACAAAAAAGATAAGTCAAGTTATAGGTCTTAGACCAAATATGTAACCGAAAAATAAAGGTGAAGAGCTGGTCCCCGTCGCAACAGCGCAAAAACTTGGTACACTAAAATTGTGTCTTTCCTACTACAAGCAAACAATGTTGTTGTAATATTTGAGATTTAATTCCAGAGGACGAGTTTACACTTTATTCTTGTGAGTTCTTAATTTAGCTAAAACAATGATGGGGTTTTGATTTGTGGGTAACGTGCAAAACAAGTAAATAATGTAAATGTGAATTCAACTTAAAAGAAGCCAGCCTAGGGTTACCTCATCAGGTGCTAATATTTGTGAGATAAACAATTATTCAAGCGCTATAAGAACAGGTCCAGAACCCGGATCACTCAAGTAGAACCGCCCACTATCGTGGAACTGCCCCCTATGCTGATCGATCTTGATACCTAAACTCTCGTTTGGATCAAGACGCGACAGCAAGCAATAGAGATCAAGTCCGATAGGTTCACCAAACACCCTAATATCTACTTTCGCTGATGAGGGATGCTAGGCTCATTCATAACGGATCTAGCAACCTATTACACGGTTAATGAACAGGTTAAACCTAGGATCTAACATTAAACGGCCAGATTAATGCAAGCAGTAAGGATGGATATGAATGAAGACAATAATATGATTCACTTATCTATGTTTAGCTCACATGATTAAAACCCTAGAACCCCAGACTAGCTAGCCGACTACTCAGCCATGACACAAGAAAACACAAGCATCAATACTGAATAATACTACATAAGAATAACATAAACAAAAGAGGGTTCAGGCTAATCTTCTCTAGACGAGAGAGATGGAGCCGTCTCCCTTTTCAAGGTAGCAAATCCCAACAATGGAGTTCTAGAGTATGGTTTCTTCTCAAAGAAATAGCATAGTCTAATAAGGAGAAACATAAAAAGAAGATATATCAAAGCCACAGGCAGCTGGGAGAGAAAATAGAGAGATTAGGGCAAATCCCGAAATAGGTTGTAGTTTCCTTAAAAATCTCTGCCGCTGGAACAGGCACTCGGGTTGTTCCACTCGACCAGGAACAATCATCAAGACTGTTCTCTGTGAAAATCACCACATTGCACTGCTTTCTGCCTCTTTTGTTCCAGCTGGTTCATCTCCCATCCAATGCAACACCAGACCTGTAATGACTCGAAAAAGACTAGGAAGACTCGATAGAGACTTGAAAACCAATTGAAAAGCATATATACAAGATGTCTAAAACACCATATATCATTACACCCCCAAATCATCTTGTTAGTCGAGCAATAGACTTGTTCAATTAGGATTGTTATTTACTATAAAACCATAAAACAACAAAAACTTATAATTAATAAATTACTAGATTTAATAGGTTCCCTAGCTCCTTGTGGATTTGATCCCTAAATTGAACTTCTTATTTGAGAGAGTAATTCACTCATAAGGGTAACTTGAGTGGTATCAGCACAACTGGTTGGTTTGCAAGTTGCACATTGCTCCCAGTGTTGACAAGAAGGCTCTCCCAAGTAATAGAGAAGAGTTCTAGTCAGCTTGATGTCCAAGACATGGAAATCTACTGGAACTATGACATTACCAATCTGCACCTCTAGGTCTCTCACAATCCCTCTTGAGTTCCTCTGAGAACAATCCAAAAAAGTGAACAATTTCTTGGAAGGCTCCACCCGCAGACCCAGATGGTACGCCATAATCCTATGTAGGATGCTGATTGATGCTCATGTCGCGCACAAGGCATGTGGAAATTCAATTCCCTTCACCGTGCATGGTATTGCAAATTGCCCAGGATCACTCTTCTTCTTCAATGTAACCCTCTTCTTCATCTGCTCTCTAGCTTCACATAACATTCTCTTAATGTCTTCTTCTGTCTCTCTAGTTTATCTGAAGAACATCCACAATCTATGTAGCCCTCTTCCTCCATAGGATCTATTCCATCTTCTTAAGGTGTCGTGACGGCTTCTGGTGGGTTTTCTGAAGGTTTGGGTTTGGGCATGAGTGCATTAAGACGTGCAACATCTATCTTCGTAACCTGCACTCGGTACGTAATAGGTGCTAATCGGTCGATGGGCGCTGTTGGTTGTCGATCGATGACGCTTTCCTGATGTCGATCGATAATGGGCTCCTGATGTCGATCGATGACGGGCTTCTGATGTCGATCAGATTGTCGATCGATTTCCACAAAGACAGGGCTGGGCGGATGTGGGTGTTTTGCTGCGAACTCCTCGTGATTCATGATCCTCACGGTATTGCAAGATGCGGTTGAGTCCGTAGGTGTTGTCGATCGATGTCCAGGAGAGGATATCGATCGGTTTTGGGTAACTTCTGTCGACCGATGTTTGTAGCTTGGCGTCGATCGACACCAATGCGATCCCCCGAAACTCATCAGACTCTCTACTTCGAAATCTCCTTCTTGCAGCTTCTCTTCTTTCACCACTTGCGAGAAATCATCCCCAATGATGGCATTCACATGGTGTTTCATGACATCATCTTCTACCCCTCTTGTCAAGGCTCTCTGCCTCTTAACATCTTCTCATGTCTGAACAACCTGGATCTCCAGCTTCTTCACATGAGTGCTCAAAGTCTCAAACTTTATGTTCAGGTGGGTGTAGACATAATCAATCTTCCCATTGAAGTCCACTGTCATGCTCTCTTGAGTTGGCGGTGGTGGCTTATGGTAGTAGGAGCTTCCATAACCCATGTTGTTGCTGTAGTTGTTGATGTAGTTGTTGCTGTAGGGTTTCTGGTGATGCGATCTCTGGTTGAAATTGCCCCTATTTCCATAGGAGTTTCGGTTTCCACCCTGGTTTCCAGACCCTTGGAATCCAGTTCCACTGATGAAGTTCACATCTGCTTCCTCTGCTCTACTCTCTGTGTCTATCTCTGAATCTTCAACCAAGCAGACCTGCTTCATGAGAAGCTTGTGAACACTGTCCAACTTTGCCTTCACCTCATCCATCTAATCATTCCCCAGGATGGTGGTAGATCTCTTCCTCTCAAAATCAGTGTTCTTGGTGCTGCTGCTAGATGCTAGGTTTTCAATGACCATCAATGCCTCCTCTGGATTCCTGGTGTTGAAGTTCTCATTGCTGGATGCATCCAGAGCCATATGGTATTGCACTGCAATGCCTCTGTAAAAAGTACTGCACAGTTTTACTTCATTGAATCCATGGTGTGGACAGTCTCTCTGATAAGACTTGAATCTAATCTAGGAGCTTCTGAATGATTCTGCAAGCTCCTGAGTGAATGTAGCAATCTTGCTCCTCAAGTCTTCAGCATGTGCTTCATCAAAGAAGTTTCATAAGAATGCAATCTTGATGTCGCTCCATGATGTTAGGGATCCTGGTGGCAGCTGCTTAAGCCAATGCGAAGCATCTCCAGCAAGTTAGTACTTGAAGAGCTTGCATATGAGGTAGTCTTCAGAGACTCCCTCGACTTTAATAGCAGATATGAGATCCTCGAACCTCTCCAAATGGTCCTTAGGATGATCGTGAGATAACCCATAGTAGGGTGTCTGTTCCACGAGTGTGTAGTACTGCGGCTTCAACTCGAAATCTCTGTGAATAGTTGGAGGTCGAATGGCTGATCTGTTGGTGTAGAACTTTTTGGGGAAAAATATCCCGGTATTATTTTCCCCAGCCTCCAGGCAGGACTCAGATCCCCGGATCCCTGGTAAATGGGTTCCCCGGGTCCCCGCCGGAGGGAACCTTAAGCTCGGTCCCTGGACCCTGCTTCCTTCCAAGAAATGGAAAACTTAACCTTCCATATTTCCGAATATGGAAGAGTTTAACCTGATGAAACTGACTTCTAGACGACTATATAAGAGCGACAACAGCCCTCAAGCAAAGGATCGACTTCTCCAAGGCTTAGAAACTAGAACTAAATGGCTATAATCAGGGTTCTTACTCAATACCTTGTAATCTTGTTCGTTCTATCTAATAAAAGTCTCTTCAAGCCTATTTCTTCAGTATCATCTCTAAATCCTCACGAAATACATACAAACACCCTCGGTTTACTACCTTATCCATCGTTCCGTAGTACTCACAAAGAGCCTACACAAAAATCCCCTAACAGTTTGGCGCTAGAAGGAGGGGAGTAACCTAAGCTACGTGACGATGGTGGTGGATGAGCAAGACAATCCATCAGAATTTACCCCAAGAGAAGCCGAGCTTCAACGACAGATCGACGGACTGCAGAGCCAAGTAACCGACTTGCACAAGGCTCGGGAAACAACAAAAAATCCAGAGCTTTCCTCCGAGGTTCAGAGCCTGAAGGAAAAACTTGGTGAACACTCCAAACAGCTGGAGTTAAGCGCCGAGACACTCAACCAACTACAGACGGAGAA
Organism: Brassica oleracea var. oleracea; assembly: GCF_000695525.1. Lineage (NCBI taxonomy): Eukaryota > Viridiplantae > Streptophyta > Magnoliopsida > Brassicales > Brassicaceae > Brassica > Brassica oleracea. The sequence continues at coordinate 29,733,062 of NC_027749.1, read as the reverse complement.
CGCTGCACTCTGAGACCAGAACAAAGCTCCCAACACGGCGAGCAGCAAGAAGCGTCGCTTCAACACTCGGGTTCGACCTATGGGAAACCTGAGCACTCCCAACACCGGAGAAGGCACCACTAACGCGACACCTGCATCCGGAGCGTCCGGGGCAACACGGGAAGGGATCGACGATCACCAGTTCCACGACCTTGAGGAAAGTGATTCCGAACCTAAACCCAAGAAAGAAGAGCCCGAGAAGACGGCAGTCGAGTCTTCCATAACCGCCTATCTGGAGCAGATCTTTTCCAAGAGGTTCGACGCCATGCAATCCATGGTGGAACGTCTACCAGGAGTAGCTCCCCCAATCCGGAGGAGCAACCCCGACTCGTACAAAGATACTCCCTTCGCCGAGGAGATCACCTCAGTCGAGATGCCTCGAAAATTCTCCTTCCCCAGCATCAAGATGTACGATGGGACCGGATACCCCGACAATCATATAGCACAATATAAATAGAGGATGCTAGCGGTTGCGCTCCCCAAGGAGTCCCGAGAAGCTACCATGTGTAAAGGGTTTGGCTCCACTCTGATTGGACCCGCCTTGCAATGGTATATCAAACTCCCTACCAGGTCCATCTCTTCCTTTGCCAGCCTGAGCGACAAGTTCGTAGAAAAATTCGCGAGTAGCAGGAGCCTGAAGAAGACTTCAGACGGTCTCTACGAGATCCTCCAGCATCGAGTAGAACCCCTGCGGGACTACATAGCCCGTTTCAATCAAGAGAAGGTAGCGGTCCCTGAATGCAACATCCCTACCGCAATCTCTGCCGTCAAGAGAGGCCTGCTTCCAGACGGAGGGCTCTACAAAGAGCTAACCATGTACCCTTGCAAAGCCATGGAGGATGTGCTATCCCGAGGGTGGGTACAGGTGAAGTGGGAAGAGGACGTCGCTAGCCGCGCCAAGGCTCAACCTAAACAGGATCAGAGGTACACCCGATTGGACTGGGGAGACCGAGAAGAGAGATCCTCCGAAAAGGGATCCAAGGACTCCGGAAGCAGGAGCCGGGGCAGGTTCCAATACCGGCCATTAGAAAAAGAAGAGGGGATGTCTGTGTCTACCTGGCCCGATATCTCCCATCTCTCAATGTCCACACCAGAGCTGTTCAACACGCTGAGGCAGATGGGCCAACAGGTCAAGTGGCCTCCAAATATGAAAGCACCTGACTCATTCCGGAACCCGGGACTCTGGTGCGACTTCCATCGCGATCACGGCCAAAAAACTGAAGACTGCGTCGCCCTGAAGATTGAGATCAATGAACTTCTCCAAAAGGGGCATCTCCGAGAATTCCTTTCAGAGAAAGCCAAGGCTCATCTCAGCAAAGAAGCATCAGGGAAATCCAAAGGAGATGCACCAATCTCACCACCTCACCAGGATCGGGTGATTCATGTCATCTCAAGAGGCTATGAAGTAAGTGGCTTGAGTCATGCAGCTGCGAAGAAGAGCACCCGTAATGCTAAACACGGCCTGGAGACTGCTCAACCTAAACGCCTACTTCTAGGTACCGACGAAATAAGCTTCACAGCCAAGGAGCAAGAGAAGATATTAGCTCCTCACCATGACGCTCTAGTTGTCTCTCTCAACATAGCAAACTGTTTGGTGAAAAGAATACTAGTAGACAACGGGTCCTCCAGCAATATCATCTTCCTGACGGCGTACCAAGACCTAGGGTTAGAGTTGAATACCCTGACGCGCAAAGTAACTCCACTAATCGGGTTCAGCGTCGAGGGCAAGCAAACCGCTGGGGAGGTTGTTCTACCAGTATATGCTGAAGGGATCAACCTATCTACCAAATTCCTGGTCGTGGACTCCGAATCGGCATACAACATGATCTTAGGACGACCCTGGATTCACGATATGGGAGCAGTCCCCTCAACCCTCCATCAAATAGTGAAGTTCCCTACACCCTGGGGCATCAGAGCAATCCGAGGAGACCAGGAGAATTCTAGGTCCTGCTACCAGACCACCTTAAAGGGGAAGACCAAGGTCTTATAGCAATTACGCATGGTCCGGACCTATATCCAAAAAACTCCCAGAGAGCTTACGTCGACCGCTTCGCATGGTATCCCGTAAGAACTTTCAAAGCTACACATGCTCGCAAAATCTAGTCCCCGCAGGACCCTCGTCATCCGCCTCACATAGACAAGATAACCAGAAACTTCAACAGTTATCAACCGGCGGTCTCGCAAATAAACGAGTGGGGCATGAATACTTCGACAAAACCCCCTCAGAAGAGAGCTCCCAGCAGGCACCAGACGGAGATAGGGGACCTCTGAACCCATTTGCTCCAGTGGACGAAGGCGACCACATGCTTCATGGAGGCGCTGAAAACCTCCATCAATAGGAGATAGTGGCCCCCGAACGTCAACAGCACAGAGATCTGCAAGGGCTGGGGAATGAAACAGCTCCCAAACGAGGTCCCTAGATTCAAAATTATGCAGAACCCTGCAGAGGATGAAGGAACCCTCCAACGAAGACATTCGTCTCGAAAGCAAGTCAAACCCCACGGGTCACACAGCAATAAGAGGTAAAACATGGCCTAACCACCTGGGTATCTCGCAAGCTGATATCTTGTACGGTCTCCGGACCATGATTTCTATATTATTATTCTATCTTTTATTTAAGCATTATGTTTTTCTACTCATATGTACGCTGAAAGTCTACGGACATGGCCTATATAAAAAAATAGTTCCGATTATAAAGAGAGTACGAATACCATAATACTTAAAGGGGCAAACGAGCTGGATCAGGTCAAAGAGACCTCCGATCCTGGCCAACCCTCAATGATAAGTTGCACGACCACACAACCCTCGGAAGCTGATAACTACAGAGTTCTACTTCTGCAGGAAGTTACAATCAGGCTTAGGGGTTGGTGGTATGGGTGTAGTGACCCTAGTGCCAGTCTTTGCTGATTTCCACGTCTAGATAAGCACAGATTATAAGGTGCTCCCGGATTTTTGTTCTTTTGCTCCCTGTATTTCACAGTACTTTTGCAAGTATACCAAGTGTTCTCTGTATTGTATAGCACATAGCATTTTAATACAAGTACTTTCACATGTGTTACTCTAGGGACCCCGATGCGCCCTAGGCCGCACTGAGGCTTTACGTAGTTTTGACAGCATACTAAGGCTTACGCAGACCCATTCTTGCTTTATGTCTCATACGCATTTTGTTTTTCTGTGGACGTGCCACTATGGATGTTAGGGAATTTTTTTGTAGATTTTTGTGAGTACCACAGAACGATGGACAAGGCTTAGATTTCGTGAGTATTTGAGAGAAATACACTTGAAGAGAAGTTTTATTAGATAGAACAAGCCGGAACTACAATGATTGGTGGATAAATCCTAGTTCTAGCCGCCTAGCTATAACCTCTAAGTCTTGAAGTGTCGATCCCTTGCTTTAGGTTTTAAGTTCCCTATATATAGTCTTCTTAAGGCGGGCCTTAGTCGGTTGGAGTAGGTTAAACTCTTCCATATTCAGAAATATGGAAGGTTCTCCTTATCAGAAGCTTTCTTTTTTCCCGGGGGAAGGGGGCGGTTCCAGGGACCGGACCCGGAGTACTCCATAGCGGGGAACCGGGGTGTTAGGGGATTTTTGTGCTGGCTCTTTTAGAGTACCACAGAACGATGGATAAGCTGGTAAACCTCGAGTGTTTGTGGTTACTGACTAAGGGTTTTAGGATGTTTAAAGAGAATAATAATAGAATAGGCTTGAAGAGACTATTATTAGATGATTAAGCAAGAACAAGGTATTGTTACAAGATGTTTTATAAGAACTCTAATTCTAGCCGTTTAACCCTAGTCTCTAAGCCTTGGAGAAGTCGATCCCTTGCTTGAGGGCTATTGTCGCTCTTATATAGTCGTCTAGAAGTCGGTTTCATTAGGTTAAACTCTTCTATATTCGGAAATATGGAAGGTTCTCCTGGTCTGAAGTTTTCCATTTCTTGGAAGAGAGTAGGGTCCAGGGATCGAGCCCAGGGTTCCCTCTGGTGGGGACCCGGGGTACCCATTTATCTGGGATCCGAGGATCTGAGTCCTGCCTAGAGGCTGAGGGAAAGAATACCAGGATAGTTTTCCCCAACACGGGGTACCTTTTAGCGGGGACCAAGAGGTCGGTGTCCTGCCTGGGATCTAGAGGAATTTAATACCTGAGTATTTTTCCCCAACAGTTTGCCCCTTAATGCTCCATTTCGTCATCGAACTCGGGGAGTAACTTGTGCACTCAAGTCAACCGGAGTTGCTCATTCTCAGCAGGCTTCCCTTAAGCAGGACATCACTCTAGTAATCCTGCGATCCCGGGTTCCACTCAAGCCGGAACAACACTCTGAACCCGGGGGATGACCAAGTTCCCTTATTCCAGACTAGGGTCTGGCGCTATAAAACTACTGATTTCTTGCCGAAGGTGGAGAAGCTCTGAGCTTCTGATGGAGTCTTGGAGACAGTGGAGCCTAGAGCTCTGATGTTTCCGGAGGAGGAGCTTATGTACTGATGTGAGGGGATAGACCAGGAGGCTGGTGCCCGTTCGGTTAATGATACTAGATGCTCTTCTTATTCTTCAAAAGTGTGTATCTTTTCTCGAAACTTTCCTTTTTGTGGGAAGGATTTCTCTTTTTTCTACAAGGACCTGATTTCCTTTTCGCTTCTTATCCTTTATGTCAGGGGTTCTTCAGGATATTTGGAAACATCCTTACTTCCTTTTCTAATCCCACGAAAGAGGAATGATCCGGATGTATATAAGGACTCGCCATACCTCCTAGCTGGCCTCAAGCCGATTCCTAGTGGAGAAAGATGAATCCCGAGCTGCTCTCGCTTCCATCCTCACTTTTGGGTGGTCGTCCAAGGCCGTGTCGTCCTTTTACCGATCCTTTCTCATCCCCCGTTCCCTCTTGGGGAGACATTCCGGAGGCTGATAGTGAAGCGGTTCCGATTGCGCCCCTGAGAAGGCTCTGTTCTTGTTTCTTCGACGACGGTCCCCAAACTGAGATCCAAGAGGGGGACCTGGCTAACATGAGGAGGAAGTATGCTATTTATCCTTCAATGCGTATGAGGAGTCCGAGTGAGTTCGAACGCGCTCCGGATGGGGGAGCGGGTGAGGTAGCTGTGTATGAGGCATATCTGGAAGCAGGCTTCCGGGGCGTTATCCCTTCTCTCATAGGTGAAGTGTTGTCTTTCTTCTGTTTTTGTCCTTCTCAACTCACTCCTTTGACCTGGAGGACTTTAATGGCCATCCAAGTAGTTGGAGAACTCCACGGATTTTCTGTCGGGGTGCATGAGATTTGGTGAAGATCTAGGAGCCGGTTGGTTATCCTAAGTTGTCGCGTATTGTTGGTAAGTTCTCCTTTAGAGCTTTGAGTTTTATCATTCCTTTGGGAGCCCGATTTGATGTTTAGCTTTTGCTTTGTCAGATGTGTCCCGCCTGGTTTTCTTTGCTGGAGAAGCAGTAGTGAAGCATATAATGGGAGTTCCTCGGCGATTCCGATGGGTCACCTTTTTGGTGAGCAGGGAAGCCTTTCGTCACAGTCGTGTTTAGGGTACGCCTTCGCTTTTCCTATTTGGTGAGGCTTTGTCTTGTTTCATACATATCTTTTTTAGGGAACGTGGCGAGGCTCTTGGTATCGGTTGTCTATGAAGAGTATCAGAAGGCTAAAGCGCGGAAGCGGCGTCCTTCTTACACTCCTCCGCCAAGACTGGCGAGGGCTGCTCTATCGGCTAATGGTCCATCTTCCACTTCATCAACAAGTGTTGAGGTCGGACCTGACCATGACCCTTTGATGGATGTTCACCGGAGATTGATCGGCAAGGTATTCCTTCTTCATGGCCAGATGAAAGACATGGTGGCTCGACGGGATCTACTAGTTCAGCAAGAATGAGCCTCGGTTAGATGGGAGCTCATGAATAAATGAGGGCTCAACCATCAATCGGCGACCTTCTCCCATGCTGCAGCCCCGAGATCCGTTGTAGGGTCGTGATTCTCGGAGGGGCCTTTTTCTGAATGATTATTTTTGCTTTATCTTTTTGAGACTCTGGTTTTTGTTGCTTTCTTTTAAATAAAGGCTCTTTAGAGCCCCCTTTGATTTGATGAATAATTATGCTTCATAGTTTTTCCCCTTTATTTACTCCTTCATGTTTCTTTGCATGCTCCTGCATGTTTCTTCTTTAAGAGGATATCCTTTCGCATGTTCCTGATCGAGGTGGGACTTTGTAGTCTATGATCCCTCTCTTTTCGTAAATTGAACAATAGAATCCGGGGAGATGAGCTATAAACCCGGAGGGTTCGAGCTAGAATGTGGATTCTTTGAAGCCTGAGGATTGATCTTGTAGCCCGGAGGTTGCATGAGGACCTGGGGTCGTCTGGGACCCGTAGGTCGTAGAGGTGCTCGGAGGTTCTCCTGCTACCATGAGGTCTTATTTTGGACCCGGAGGTCCTTCTCTAGATCATGGGATCATGACTGGAGCCCGGAGGTGGTGTAGGAATCCAGAGATTCTATGCTAGATCCGGAGATCGTAATTGGAACCCTAAGGTTTTTGAGATCATGATTGGACTGTGAGGTCACATAGGAATACATGGTTTTCCTTTAGATCCAGAGATCGTATCAGGACCCTGGTGTATTTGGGGCCGGAGGTCGCATGGGAACCCGGAGGTTCTTTAGGGATGTAATGACCCCGATGCGCCATAGGCTGCACAAGGATTTTATCCTCTCTCTAAAATCATATTAGGCCTATGAGGCCGTGTAGGAACCCAGAGGTTTCTTCCTTACATCCGGAGAAAGAACCCGGAGGTTTCTTCCTTAGATCCGGAGATCGCTGATTGGAACCCAGATGTTCTTTGAAGTTGTATTGACCCTGATGCGCCTTAGGCTGCACAGGGGTTCTAGCTTCTTTTTTATCTTTGGAACCCTAAGACCACCTAAGAACCCGGAGGTTCTTCCTTAGATCCTAAGATCTATGATTGTAACCCAGAGGCTATAGGGGAACCCGGAGGTTCTTCTTCAGATTTTATACATAGGACCCGGAATCGTGTGGGGAACCTTGGGTTTCCTCTTGAGATCGGGGGCTTGCATAAGGGCCCGGAGTTCCTTGGGAACCCAGAATATTTTGCTTTTCGCAGGGACCGTACTCCGCCTTCCTAGGCAAGGCTACTACCTGTACCTGTTTGGATTTCGCATTATGCCGCTCGGAAGCTGGCCACTATCGAGTTCCTATGATGTATTCTACTTCTGCAGGAAGTCAACGACATCCTTAGATAGTAAAATATTTCCCTTTTTCTTAAGCGAGGTCATATGTATTGGAATACTTCCTCTTTCTCTCGGATTTAGGGAGATTCCTTCTTGTCCAAGCTGGTTTCCTTATTGAAGGATGATTTCCATTTATCCTATGGCAGCATAAATCACTCGGCCTGGAAGCCACACGCTAGAGGCAAGACCCAGAACCGGGGGCATGGACCCAGACCTGGGGGCAGGAACCCAGAACCTGGAAGCCGGACGCTGGAGTAATCGCTTCATGGAATATTTTTCCCCAATAGTTTGCCCCTTATTTTATGGTTTCATGTTTGAAGGCAAGAAATAACATAATTTTCTTCATAGGATTTCGTGAGTTCCACCATGGTATCAAACTCCTTGTTGAATTTGGAGTAGGATGTCGGCTCGTAGCCTGGGCCATCAAACTTTCTTATCGGTAATGCTCAGATGTACTTGCGCTCTGCGTGAAATGATTTGCAGCCTGATTGGAGATGTATGACCTGGAGAATGGACAAAAGTCCTTGATCCCCTGCAGAGAGGTAGTAGAGATGGTTCAATGGGCATGTGTTTGATCTCTAGTTGTATCCTTGATTTCGATGACCTGGAAATGGATAAGAACCACCATGTAGGACCTAGTAAATGCTCTAAAGGCGGACATCACTGTCGCGTAGGATCAAGTTGAGCCTGTAACACTTTCTTCTTTTCCTTTATATTGATGAGACGTTTCCCCCATGTTTGGGATTTGTCGGAGTTGCCAGAAGGTTTGATGGAGAAACTGGGAATGTCTTCATAGAGAGTGATGCTTCTGCTCATATTCCATATGCGTGTGCTGCTCCTGTAGCTATACTCAGCCTTAGTTCAGGCAGAACTTCAGTTTGCATTTCTGGAGGCTCTCTGGTTTCATGAGTCGTGTGGGGAGTGTATGAGTCAGGACCTAGGAATTCTGAGAGGGAGAATCTTGGCGAGGCTAAGGATTAGGGGGATGAGGAGGTTTAATAAGACCCGAAGGCCGAAACTGAGGATCCTCATGCTCGATTCTGTTGGCCTTCCTTGCGCCTCTTGAGCTTGCAAAAGCTGTAATGGACTTTCATTCAGGTTTTCATACCGGAGTAGAACTCTTGGACATGTTGTTTGAGGTGAGCAGTAGTGCTCATGCTGAATAAAGAAGGTGGAACCATTAGTTGAACTCTGCCATTGATTCTTGGCCACTCTCAACTATGTAATATTGCAGTCTGCCCCCGGAGGTAGGCTACAATCAATGCTAGGATGATCTGTGTGCTTCCTTGGAACCCGGAGGATCCAGGGCATGTTTTCCCAGAGTTTGAAGATTTAGAAATACATCCTTCTGAAACTCATAGCACGTGTTGGGGAAAAATATTCCATGAAGAGATTACTCCGGCTTCCGGCTTCCGGCTTCCAGCTTCCTGCCTCCAGGTCCCGGGTTACCCCCTCCGGCTTCCAAGTCCCTGCCCCTGGGTCTGGGTCCCGCCTCCGGCTTCCAGGCTGAGTGATTTATCCTGCCTTAGGATAAATGGAAATCTTCCTTTAATAAGGTACCAGTTTGGACAAGAAGGAATCTCCCCAAATCCGAGAGAAAGAGGGAGTATTCCAATACATATGACCTCCCTTAAGAAAAAGAGAAATATTCTATTATCTAAAGATATAATGAATATTTCCAAATCCTACGAGAGAGGCACGACCTCCACTATAAATATAGATTTCTAAACCTAAAGAAAAAGGTCCACGACGTCGATGACCAGAGCTCATCAACTCTACAACCGCCAAGGCAAGGTTTCGCACCTAGAGGACCATCTTCATCAACAAGTGATAGACCAAGGATTTGACCCACTTTTATCCATGGTTTATAAGTGTTTTAACTACTAATTATTTTATTATACGGTCTATTTAGAATATTTATAGTATCAGGAATGATTTGGAGATAACTGTTTATTTTCGAGCATTTCGGAAATATTTGGAGCAAGCAACCGAGATGACCATCGAGCTCGACCATCGGTCGATAATGAAGAGGAATAATCGATCAATGTTCATATCTTGAAATTGATCGACAGCGAAGCGCGCATAAAGACTGTTTGGTCACAGCCGACTTGAAGCCCAAGTCTTCACTAATTTATAAGGTTACCCCTGATGAGTTTTAACCTAATTATATAAGCTTTGCCACCATGTTAGAGGAAAAGTGTGCTTTTATTGTTTTATTATTTTCACAGCAAGGTTTTCTAGGATTTTGATAGATTGGAGAGAAGATCGAAAGTTATAATTTGTGATTGGAACTCCATTAATATCTATTTACTATTCTAATAAAGTTTTCTTACCTAACTGTTGTTATGAATTGTTTAGCCATGTCTGAGTAGTTCATTTGTTAGATTTTAGGGTTTAAATAGATTAGGAGGGATTAGCCCCAACTATAGATTGCTGAGCTGTGGTAATTGTCATTAGGATTGTTCATTAATGCATGTCTCCAGATTAGCTACCTAGAACTTGCCCTAGGATTGATAGATAAAAGCGAGAACTTCATTCTCATCCTCTAAACATTCTAACTGAGCTAAGTTTCTTGCTATGAGTAAGGCGAGAGCTGATCTAGTGGGCTTAGTAAGCTATCATTCAACCCGCACATAAAGCTTAACTAGAAACGCGTCGATCGATATCATTATTGAATAATCGATCGAAGGAGCGAAAGGTGAATTGATCGATATCTCTGTAGGATCATCGATCAACACTTTCTAACTGATCGACCTATGATAGTTGAGATCATTAGATCTAATTAATAGACAAGTCCAAACATGCGAAAGCTGATAGACTTGTTGACTAAGTATTTGAGCTTTACATTATCATGCATGCAACTCATTAGGCATCTGTAGGATTATAATCCCAAGATTCCTGAATAAAAACCCTAAGTCTAGCTATTTTCTTTTAAGCACCAAAACTTTAACCAATCAATGGAGCAAAAACTTGCTTGATAAAAAACTACAATTCACATTTAAAACCATTAAAACATCATGCTTAACAAAACAAATTAGATTTCTTAGGTTCCCTAGCTCCCTGTGAATTCGATCCCTAAGTTCTGCAACTTGGCCTCTTATTTGAAAGAGTATAAATCACTCCTTAGGGTTATTTGAGTGGTACCAAATTTGGCGCCGTTGCGGGGGAGTTTTGATCGCCTATTCGATCTAATTTTTGTTAAGTTTCTGACACCAAATTTTTTCTTGGATATTCAGGTACATGTCCAGCAGTACTACAAGCAACAAGAAAACCCAACTACTATTCTCACCAGATCCTGCAATTTTGGAGCGTTCAATCCGCAAAGAAGCACGCTCCTTATCGATCGACTACAACACCAGTTCGTCGCTCGATTTTGTTCAACCACCGTCGACCCAGACACTAGTCTTGTCAACCGATACTCGCTCACCACCGTCGACCGAAGACACTCATCTTCCATCGACTGACATCGTCCATCCGACATCAATCGATACTCCAGTCCGGACATCGATCGATACTGAGTAGTGAGACATTGTTGCTACTTTGCAACTTGTTCGAGATGATAGAGGGGAACTGCATGACCAGGAAGGTCATCTGCATAATGCAGCAGGTCAGAGGATAGATGCTTAAGGGGCTGCAATCCCTGAGTCTGATGCTAATGCTACAAGAACTACTCTACCTATAGATGAGGCTGCCCGACCCAAGACGTTGGCTGACTACAACTGTCCATATCAGTTCTACACCAACAGATCAGCCATTCGTCCTCCCACTATTCAGGGGATTCCGAGTTGAAGGTGCAGTACTACACCCTCGTGGGACAGATACCCTACCATGGATTATCTCACGACCATCCTATGGACCATCTAGAAAGGTTCGAGGATCTGATATCTGCTATTAATGTCAAGGGAGTCCCTGAGGATTATCTCCTATGCAAGCTCTTCAAGTTCTCCCTTCTGGAGAAGCTTCGCATTGGCTTAAGCAGCTACCACTAGGATCTCTCACATCCTGGAGAGACATCAAGAATGCATTCTTATGCAATTTCTTTGATGAAGCATGTGCTGAAGAAGAGGCAGTGAAGGTCATTGAAAACCTAACATCTAGCAACAACACCAAGAACACTGATTTTTCGAGGAAAAAGTCTGCCACCATCTTTGGGAATGATCGGATGGATGCGGTGAAGGTAAAGCTGGATAGTGTTCACAAGCTTCTTAGGAAGCAGGTCTGCTTGGTTGAAGATGCAGAAGCTGTACACACAGAGGGTAGAGCAGAGGAAGAAGAAGAAGTGAACTTCATTGGTGGAACTGGATTCCAAGGTTCTGGAAACCAGGGTGGAAACAGAAATTCCTCTGGAAATATGAGTAATTTAAATTAGAGTTCACAGTACCAGAAACCCAACAACAACAACTAGAGCAACAACATGAATTATGGAAATTCCTACTACCAGAAGCCACCGCCGCGTACTCAAGAGAGCAGGATTGAAGAGATGCTTGATAAGGTTCTTGAGAGACAGCAGCACATGACAGTGAACTTCAATGGGAAGATTGATTCTGTCTACACCAACCTGAACACAAAGTTTGAGACTTTGAGCACCCATGTGAAGAAGCTGGAGATGCAGGTTGTTCAGACAGGCGAAGCTATTAAGAAGCAGGAAGCCTTGACAAGAGGGGTAGGGGATGATGTGATGAAACACCACGTGAATGCCATCATTGAGGATGATTTTATGCAAGTGGGGAAGGAAGAGAAGCTGCAAGAAGGAGATTTCGAAGTAGAAAGTTTGATGAGTTTCATCGGATCGCATTGGTGTTGATCAATGCCAGGCTTCGAACATCGATCGACGTCGCCCAGTCCAAATCGATCGACAGGATCTCCAGAGAGCATCGACCTATGACACCAATGGAGTCAACCGCATCGTACAATCCCGTGAGGATTCTGACTCACGAGGAGTTTACAGCAAAACACCCACATACGCCCAACCCTGATAACGTTAGAATTGCTCGACGTGATGTTACCCCCATCGATCGACAACCTCCAACACCTATTGCGTACCGAGTGCAGATGCCAAAGATAGATGTTGCATTTCTTAATGCACTCAGGCCCAAACCCAAACCTTCAGAAAACCCACTAGAGACCGTCAAAACACCTTCAGATGATGGAGAAGATCCTATGGAAGAGGATAGAGTTCCTACTGGAAGAACCCTAAGGAGAAGAAAGAAAAAAGTGGCGAAACATCTGAAGAGAGGGGCTAATGAAAAGGAAAAGAAGAAGGAAAATATCTGAAAGAGAGTCTTCAGTATTCCTCTACATAAGCCATTCGAAGAGGCTTATTATACCCACAGATTGTAGATGTTCTTCAAAGAAACTAGAGAGAAAGAGGATAATGCGCCTCAGATCATAGACCCGGGCCAGGATGATGCGACCATGGCTGAGCCAGATGATTCTTCAACGAAGGACAAACCAGGATGGATTAATGACGAGCATACTGATCTAAAGCCAGCTAGTGAGAATAAGAACTAGCTGAAACCAGCTGAAGAGAGTATGCATGAGCTGGATGAGCTGAGTGAGCTAAGTGACACTACTTTGGAGCTGGATGAGTTAAGTGACACTACTTTGAAGCTGAGTGAGCTAAGTGACACTAAAGATGGAGTTGGTTTAGTTGCTGGGCGAAATGGGCATTGTCTAGCCCAAGGAAAAGTTCATAAAAAGTGCAATACGGGTTTGTTTCTTGCCAAATTCGACCAGCCCTTTCTTCAGTCCATTTCAAACACATTCTTATCAAGAAATATCTGAACAGAGTCAACAAAGAAGTCATGGTCGTGGGTTGCATAGATTTCTTCAAAGACTAGTCAAAATTCAACTTCTCGGTTCTACAAAAGTCTTTTGTCTTAGTTTTTGTTTGTGTTTTCTAAGTTTCTAGTTTTCCACAAATTATTTAAGTCTTTCTTTGAATACTTCTATTATAAATATGTAATCTCATTCTATGAAATCATAAGCCCTTTTTCCCTTTTATTTGCGTTTATCTCTTTGTTCTTTGTAGAACACTTTGTTTCTTGGTGAGGTTATCTCCAAGTAAACAAATCTCTATATCGTTGGACCTGTGCGTCATATCAGGCAACGTTTAGAAATCCTTCTTTTGGTGGACTTGTGAGTCATATCAAGCACAGAACTCTGGTAGTATCATTGGGCCATCCGCAACCCATTGTGTCACCGTTCAATCCATCAGTTCTCCCTTTTGGCAAGTTCATATCCCTTTAGTCCGATTGAGTGATCCTTTCATTTATTTAGGGAGTATCAGAAGAAGACATCAAGAGAATGTTCTGTGAAGCTAGAGAAAAGATGCGGATGAGGATTACATTGAAAAATAAGAGTGATCGTGGGCAATTTGCAATACCATGCACGGTGAAGGGTATTGAATTCCCACATGCTTTGTGCGATACAGGAGCATCAGTCAGCATCCTACCTAGGGTTATGCCAGATCATCTAGGTCTACAGGTGGAGCCTTCGCAGGAATTGTTCACTTTTGTGGATTGTTCCCAGAGGAACTCAGGAGAAATTGTGAGAGATCTAGAGGTTCAGATTGGTAATGCCCTAGTTCCAGTTGATTTCCATGTCCTGGACATCAAGTAAACTGGAACTCTTCTCTACTACTTGGGAGAGCTTTCTTGTCAACAAAGGGAGCAGTGTGCAACCTACAATCCAATCAGTTGTGCTTGACGCTCATAGATCCTAATACCCACTACGACCCCCTTCTAGTCAAGAAGCCACAGACGTCCTCCAGGCGAATCAATGATCCAGGAATCATAGCAGCTTGCCACTATGGAGCCGAGTATGAGATGTACAACTCATCGTCGATCGAAACTCACTGTGAAACATCGATCGACAATACCCACAGAAAATCGACCGATACATACAAGGAAGAATTGGTCGACACTTGTCCGGATGATTGGGAGAACGACTACTACAACCCCACTATTGCCGCTTACACCATACAGAACATGCATACATAAGAGTATGATGAAGACTATGAGGATGAACGAGCTACTGAATACAAACCCATCCTTGATGAGGACGATACACGTCTACATCATTCCTCTTGGAAAAGGAATGCACCATCGATCGACATAATAGGCTCACCATCGAACGATACTCAACCTCATTAGATAAACCGGAAATGTGCATCGACCGACATTGCTAACTACTCATCGATCGACGCAGAAGTCAACCGAGTGCGACAGGGAGACTATTGGATTGGCAGTTGGGCAGATGATCACCATCACGAAAGCTATGCAGTAGAAACAACAATAATTGAGCCAGGAGCAGATAAACTACATGAAGGTTTCACACATGAGGAACTTCTCAACATGCAAAGACGCGATGAAACAGATCAACATCAATCAGAAACTGGCTGGGGAAGAACATGATACAGCCATATGATTATAAGTGCACGCCGTCCATCGATCAACATAAATCCTTCAACACCGATCGACATCCTCTCTAAACCAAAACCATTGTAAGCGAAAAATATAAATTTAATAACGAGTATCTAAGTCCAGATGAATTTGGTATTTTCAGGGACCCAGATGGCCACACAAGAGCAATAGACGGACGTATACTGAATGTATCTCAAAAACATATTGCAGACATCCTTCAGACAGCCAATGGAGCAGAAATTTGTTTGTACATCAACGCAACATTCCAGAATACCAACAGAAGGATACAAAAGAGTTCTATGACGCAGCTGGTGGCATAGACAAAAGCTTCAAACGAAGGTCTCGCCATCCCACTCGACCATCGATCGACGCTGATGTCCCAACATCGGTCGATAGACGTTCATAATTCAGTAGAAGGGCCTTTGATTCCCACGGTACCAGGAAATTCTACTGGGAGGAGAAGGATCAGTATGGAGTCTACAAAGATGATCAGGGATACGCCAGAGATCTAGATGGAAACACCATTCGTGTTAACAACAGAGACATCAGAAGAGTTTTGGAGAGAGCTTCGAGAGATAAGCCAAGCTACATATGTCTTCCTGAACATGCTTGCTCATTCACAGAGACAAAGCTGGTACCAGAGATCTACACCAAGAACGAGATCAATGAGATGTTCTCTTGAGTCTGTGGAGAACAAGAGAAGAACAAAGAAGTTTTCCAGATGAAACTTGATGGTGTCTACTATCCATTGAATGATAGTATCAGTTGGCTAACTACTTGCATGGAGGAGATGAAGCAAGACATAGCCAGAATTCAACATGCTACCAACGTTGCTCGATCGTCATCGATCGACAGAGATTAACATACATCAATCGACGTTCGTCAAAGCACATCGATCGACAACCAGATGCCAACATCGGTCGACGACAATCCACCGCACCCACATACGATGAAGTCCCAACAAAATTTTCACACTAGTGAAGAAATAGATCACTTGGTAGAAGGGATCTATAGAACTCTGGAAACTACAGAAGAGAGGCTTGATGGGAGATGTGATGACATCTATTTCCCAATGGATCTTAACATTAGCTTTGACTTCCAAGATTAAAGCTATACAAGGGGAATTTGTGGACATTCTGAGTTACATTGCCCATCGACCAGAAGCATCGTCATCGATCAACAGACGCAACAACAAATCGACCGACATTCATCATCGAACATCGGTCGACGACACTACAAACCAAGGCCGGCTAGTACCAAAGATGACATAAGACATGTCCGACGCCCATTACCATGGAGAGGAGATCTCAGCTGACACTTACGCCACACTTAGAAGATATCAGTTCAGCCTTGAGAGTCTTGGTGAATGATTGCAGAGGATGGAAAACACAACTGCAACAATAAAAGAAAAATGGCGTAGAGGGGATGAAGCAATGAGAGACTTCAGTGGTACATAGTTCAACAAGCGCAAAGAAGAGATGGACACTTGTTATCCAACAAGTTCCAACTTTCAACACTACAACAAAACGCTAAGTGGGAGGCAACCCACTCTTAGGTAACATTAATTAAGTTTTTATTAATATGCTATTTATGTTGGTTTTTAATTATTGCAGGTCATTAAAAAAACAAAAAGATTCGAGTGGACGATTCCCGTGAGTATCGACCGACGAGAAGCTGTCGACATAAATCGAAATTGCCTTACCTGTCGCGACCAATATCAACATCCTTACATAGGTCGACATCCATTCCGGTCTGGTATATCGTTCTAACTTGTTACATTGAGTCCTTATGATTTAGTTATCACCATAACTCCGACTGAATTTACACTGGGGACAGTGTAGTTTAAGTCTGTGGGAAGGTTTACAAATAGTAATTTATTTATGAGTCATATAAAAACGTTTTTCAAATTTTTTTATTTAGTCAAGAAGGGGATAATGAACTAATAGATTTTTGCTTGTTATCTAACCACTATTTAGCACCATTCAAGACTTACTGATTGAAGATAGTACTAAAGATACTAAAGTGGATCAACCTGGATGCAACTCCTCTGGTGCCCTTTATCTTATAAGCCAATCTCTCAAGGACCTTAGTAAAAACTATTTTCTTTTTGAATTATTTTTAATTCGAAAAGCTGGTTGATTACATTTTTGTCTCTTATTATTAACATTAAATATCTATGAATCAGTTTCTATTTACTAATTCTCCCATTTTTCCTTTTCTTTCTCTCTTCTTCTACGGCGTCTTTTTTCTTCCTCTGTGCAACTTCTCTTTTTTTTTTCTTCTCCTTTCTTCTTCGATATAAAATCCGATAGTGAAAATTTCTTCTTTCTTTCTTCGTTTTATATCTAATAACCACATAATCAAATATGGCAGAGAAGCTACAGCGGTTATAAAGTGCTTCTGGTTGAACCTGATATTAGACCTGAAAACCAGAAAAAGAAACGATCCACGGTGGCTCAGCCTGATGTGACGACAAAGAAGGTGACAAAAACAGAGAAAGAGATCGGATATTCTTAAGATCTACTTAGTTTTAGGGTTTTTATTGATCTGGTGTTTTTCGATTTAGGGTTGTTAAATATATTTCAAGGTTTTATGATTTAGGGTTCTTATTGTTCTTGTTCCTTCGTGTTTGTAATTTATTTTTATCTTCAGATCTGGATTCAGTATAACTTGGTATTATTCTCGGTACAACTAACTCAATAATACTTAGTAGAACTCAGTAGGACTTAGTAGACCTCAGTAGTACTTAGTAGAACTCAGTATAACTAATAGAACTAAGTATAACTAGTAGAACTAAGTATAACTAACTCGAGTAGTAATCAGTTTTACACAATATAACTTAGTAGAACTTTGTATAACTGCACTTAGTAGTACCACTCAGTAGTACTTACTTGGTAATACTTAGTAATATTCAATATAACTCAGTATAACATAGTATAACCAGTAGAATTCAATATAACCAAACATCAGTATAACCCAGTAAAACGAAGTATAACTCAGTAAAACTATACCGTATAATTTGAAATTTTGAAATTTTGATATTTTCAAAATTTAAAAATTTAAAATATTTTATTAAAAAATAATTTCGAAAATGAAAAGGGCAAAACCGGATATTCATATTTTATTAAAGCAATGAGGGTATATGAGATTTGAGAGGGCCATTGGAGATTGTCTCCAGAGATATGGGAGTATGGGAGAAGTTGGCTCGAACGGCTGACCTCCAACACTAAACTTGACACAACTGCTTGTCTTGGGGCTTGGTATGCATGAGATCGGATTCTTCCAACAAGTCTGGAATGTAAAGCCTTGTGTAGAAAGATTAATCACCCTTTCTCTATCTATTTTTGAAATATAGAAGAAAAAAAAAATATATATATATATATTTATTTATTTATTACTATTATATATATCTATTAGAAATTTATTAGGAAATAATTCGAACAGGACTTGGTGGCTACAACCATTAAGGCTTGCTTCACAAATAATCTTAGGATATAGGTAAAAAAGAAGTAAACAGGACTTGGTGGCAACCATCATTAAGACTTGATTCATGGAAGTCTGTCCAATCTTGGTCAATTATCTTGCTAATATAAGCAGATTTTGACTAAGAGAGAAAATTAGTAGAGAGAAAGGATATGAACTAATATTTACCTGCAGGCCCAAATACTTGTTTGAAAGTCCTTGCATCATGTGATCGATACCCCCAAGGTAAAGCCTACACTTTTATTTATGCTAAGAAATGAGGTTGGTAGAGGGGAATGTCAGACAAGATTTTCTAAGTTGTTGGCTAGATGAATTTGGTTGCTATGCTAGGATATGGTACAATATGCTTTTGTGATTAAGACTTTTTAGGTGTGGATTGCAATATTGTACAGGTTATGATTCTAAGTTTTAATCATGTGAGTCCCTACTGTTTTCAAACCTCTTTCAGAGAGACAACCAGTTTGTTTTGCTTAAGGACAAGCAAAAGAGTAAGTCTTGGGGAGTTGATAGACCATGGATTTGAGCCACTTTTATCCATGGTTTATAAGTTCTTTAACTACTAATTATTATATTTATAGAGTCTATTTAGAATATTTATAGGATCATCAGTAATTTGGAGATAAATGATGGTTTTGGAGCATTTTGGAGATATTTGGAGTAAGCACCCGAGATGACCATCGAGCTCGACCATCGGTCGATAATGAAGATGAATAATCGATCGATGTTCATATCTTGACATCGATCGACAGCGAAGCGCGCAAAAAGCCTGTTTGGTCACAGCCGACTTGAAGCCCAAGTTTTCACCAATTTACAAGATTACCCCTGACGAGTTTTAACCTAATTATATAAGCTTTGCCACCATGTTAGAGGCAAAGTGTGCTTTTCTTGTTTTATTATTTTCACAGCAAGGTTTTCTAGGATTTTGATAGATTGGAGAGAAGATCCAATGTTATAATTTGCGATTGGAACTCCATTAATATATATTTACTATTCTAATGAAGTTTTCTTACCTAACTGCTGTTATGAATTGCTTAGCCTTGTCTGAGTAGTTCCTTTGTTAGATTTTAGGGTTTAAATAGGTTAGGTGGGATTAGCTCCAACTATAAATTTCTGAGTTGTGGTAATTTTGATTAGGATTGTTTGTTAATGCATGTCTCAAGATTAGCTACCTAGAACTTGCCCTAGGATTGATAGATAAAAGCGATAGCTTCATTCTCATCCTTAAAACATTCTAACTTAGCTAAGTTTCTTGCTATAAGTAAGGCGAGAGCTGATCTAGTGGGCTTAGTAAGCTATCATTCAACCCGCGCATAAAGCATAACTAGAAGCGCGAGTGAAAGGTGAATCGATCGATATCCCTGTAGGATCATCGATCGACACTTTCTAAAATCGACATACGATAGTTGAGATCATTTGATCTAGTTAATAGACATGTACAAACATGCGAAAGCTGATAGACTTGCTGACTAAGTAGTTAAGCTTTACATTATCATACATGCAACTCAATTGAGGATTATAATCCCAAGTTTCCTGAATAAAAACCCTAAGTTTAGCTATTTCCTTTTAAGCATCAAAACCTTAACCAATCAATTGAGCAAACACTTGCTTGATAAAAAACTGTAATTTACATTTAAAACCATTAAAACATCCTGCTTAGCAAATCATATTAGATTTCTTTGGTTCCCTAGCTCCCTGTGAATTCGATCCCTAAGTACTACAACTCGACCTCTTATTTGAGAGAGTATAAACAACTCCTTAGGGTAATTTGAGTGGTATCAAAGAGTAGATGATTATAGCCATAGAACGCATCCATCAAACTCATCAGCTGATGCCCGGCTATGGCATCGACTAGCTTGTCGATGTGAGGCACACGAAAGGGGTCCTTTGGGCAGGACTTGTTGAGGTCTGTGAAGTCTATGCAGAGTCTCCACTTCATGTTCTTCTTCTGGACTACGACAACGTTGGCTAGCCACTCCGGGTATTGTAACTCGCGAATGAACCCTAGGCCAAGCAGGCCTTTGACTTCGTCGTTGATGATTGCATCCCTTTCGGGTGCAAACTTCCTCCTCATTTTTCTGACGGTTGATGTAGGGGATCCACTTGCAGCTTGTGCATGATTAACTCTGGATCGATCCCGGGCATGTCTGCATGGGACCAAGCGAAGCAATCGGAGTTAGACCTGCGGAAATCTATTAATCTCCTTCTTAGTCCCTCGGCCAGCTTGGAACCGACCTTGAGATTTCGGGTCTGGTCCCCTTCTATCAATGGCACGTCGTCCATCTCTTCGACCTCCGGTTCCTTGGTGTGATGAGCTGTGTTGGGGTCGAAAACGGTTACGACAAAGTTAACGTCCAAATCCCCGCAAAATACAAGTATGTCTTTTCGCAAGAAATCATGCTTGGTCAAGAGAACGTCACAACGTATGTTCCCGAGATAAAGCTTCGTTCGAATTCTATTTAGATCAAACATAAGCCATCGAAAACATACCAAGACCGGTTACAAATAGGTCCGAGTATGACGATCGGAACACGGATGAACCAAGCTCGGTTATTACGCTACTACCGCAGATGCACGCTGTCCGGTCGCTATGTTGCGACCGAGCGTCAGTTGCGCTCGGTCGCTACGTAGCGACCGAGCGTTCGTCCCGCTCGGTCGCTCCGAAACATCGATACGACAATTAGTCCATGCATTCTCGTCTACCCTTCGATGCTATCTCCCGAAGACCGTAGCGAACCCATTTCATGTTTCCCGCCATTCTAAGTCATCGATCAAACTTTATGGTAAAAACCACGGAAAGTTCGTTCTTTATCGAAAGAAGCCGTAATAAATGCTTCGAGTCAGAAGACGACCCAAAGGGACCTAAGACATGACTCGAGGCCCAACTTACGATTTCTTAACCAGCATCCCGTAAGCCGCATGACGGTTTACGCTTGGTTCGCAAGGAAAGATAAATGTCAAGTTTTCGCGGATAAACACGAAATTTTGAAGATAATTACGACGATCAGAAAAAATGGAATATCTCCATTTTTATGTTATGACGGATTAAGGGCAGAAGAGGAAAAGCGCAAACCGACCTAGGAGCCAGTATATAAGGAGTCCTAGGCGAGAAGCAAGGAAGGACTTTTCTCAGAGCAAACTTAGCACTTATAGCAACTAGGCATATTTCCTTTTTTGTTATTCGAGCTGCGACTCAACTAGGTTATTGCCGTCTTAGGGTTTTAGAACTAGGAATCTCGCCGACAGCTCTTATAGCCCAGGCTCTTACCTTGTTATAACGCCCAAACGCGGATTCGGAACAAGATCTACTTTGCTCTCTTTTCGATTTCTTATACTTTATCGTTGTTATTCTTGTGTTCTGATTGCTTGGCGTGTGGTATTAGCAGATATCCGGGACCTCTGGGAAATTAGAGTTTTCCTAGTTTCCTTATTTAAACAGAAATCGACAGTGCGAATCACATCACGCTCAACTAGACATGTCAACTGACGACGCGGATAACGTGCAGACTCCTCTTAATGAAAGCAGTGGCACTAACCTCCACACTCTCGCAGCGGACGTATCCGCGGCCAACGCACCAGCCAACGCCGCGGCGCTCGAGGAGTTTAAAAAGATGTTCGCCACCTACGAAAAAAGGTCGGAAGAACAGGATAAACTCGTGAGCACCTTCACCAAACAAGTTGAAACTTTAATGGCATGGACTCGAGCAATCCGCCCCCGTGGAACAACTAAAGTCCACGGGAAAAGACTCGACTTCGCAACCCCACTCGACAAGCCTGGAGCCGCGCAAGAACGACCTTTGGGTCAAAACTAGCGAGAAATCTCCCATCGAAAAGGGAAACCCTGAAAGTCCTCCGCCTCCCTCGAAGGCTTCGGAGGACAACAGAGTCAAGCACGTCGACCTGCGATGTCTCCAACGATACTGATGAGGACGTCGACAGACATCCAAGGAGGACCAGAAGCCGATTTGCTCGGGAAAGCTCTCTGTTCGACAAACCAATGACAGAAGAGGAGGAAATACTCTATTGGAGCGAACAAGAAAAGCTGGCTGAAAAGCAAACCGAGCTCACTCGCAGTAAACGCCGACAGGTCGGAAATCTGCTGACGAGACGTCGGATATCCGCGATCTTCGCGTCTATATCACCAAGACTGCGGTAGAAGTAAGAGCCGTGAAATCCCAAAACCATCACGCTACCAGGGCTGCACCCGAGATCGACAGGCTGCTGGATGGAGCTCGGAAGACCCCCTTCACCACTCGCATCTCAGATATGAAGGTATCCGATCCGGGAAAACTCAAAGTACCGAGGTATAATGGTACGACCGATCCGAAGGCGCACCTTCAGGCTTTTCACATCACGATGGGAAGAGCGAGACTGAAGGACGGCGAAAAAGTCACCGGCTACTGCCGCCTGTTCGTCGAGAATCTAGAAGGGGCAGCCCTCGAATGGTTCGCACGCCTTAAGTGAAACTCTATCAGAAGTTTCCAACAGCTCGCGTCGGAATTTCTCAAGCAATACTGTATGTTCATAGATAGATAAACTTCCGATGTCGATCTCTGGAGTCTGTCCCAGAGGGAATGTCCAGGGTCAGCGGGATAAGTGACAAGGTGGCCATTGATGCGCTCAGAAAGGCGCTCTGGTACAAGTCGAAATTCAGAAAATGGTAGCCCTCAACAAACCACGGATAATCCAGGACGCCCTCCACAAGGCAACGGACTACATAATGATCGAAGAATAAACAAAAGTCTTAGCGCAAAAACATAAATCGGCGAGACCATCCTCGAAAGATGTAGATCCAAAAATGAAGAAGAAGAACCCTCGTAACGACAATTATGTCCATCACGAGGGGGAAGTTCTCCAAGGAGCGCACAATTAAGCGATCAGCTCGGACCAGGGCCGAACCACGGGTAACACGTAGACTCACAATCAAGGATATGATGAAAACACCTTCTGCGAGTTCCACC
>NC_027749.1:29708669-29709829 GCF_000695525.1 Brassica oleracea var. oleracea | reverse complement strand
CGCAATTCTGCAACGATACAGTTTCGGCCATCAAGGCTTACCAGCGGTAGGCGGAGTCGAGCGCAAACTGGCCTACATTGTCTCCTACCCGAGATGATCAGAATTTCTCAATCTCCTTC
Organism: Brassica oleracea var. oleracea; assembly: GCF_000695525.1. NCBI lineage: Eukaryota > Viridiplantae > Streptophyta > Magnoliopsida > Brassicales > Brassicaceae > Brassica > Brassica oleracea. The sequence goes on along the minus strand of NC_027749.1, from coordinate 29,709,710 downwards.
ACGAAGGAGGAATCTGGCGGTATCGATCAACCTCACTGCGATCCGCTCGTCATAGATCTCGTCATACGAGATCTGGAAGTCGGCAGAGTACTCATTGACACGGGAAGCACGGTCAATGTAATCTTCTGCGACACTCTCAATCGGATGAGCATCGAACTGGGAGAAGTAACTTCAACGCCGAAACCGCTCACAGGTTTTTCAGGCAAAGTATCGATGACCCTCGGGTCAATCCAGCTGCCAGTCATGGCCAAGGAGATCACGAAAATCATCGAATTCGCGGTGGTCGATCATCCTGCAATCTACAACGTGATCATGGGAACCCCATGGCTTAACGCCATGCAAGCCGTTCCATCAACGTACCACCTGGGTGTCAAATTCCCGACCCCAATCGGAGTCGCAACTATCTGGGGATGTCAGAAACAGTCGCGACTATGCTTCCTCTCGGAGCACAAGTTAAGGCAGATGACGACCTCTGCAACTGCAAATCGCAAGCGTACGAAGATAGATAAATCTTCGGCCAAAAACGTTTCTAGAAAAGATGATTTAACATCGTCTGCTGACGCAAACGCTTCGGGTGTCAAAACTCAACACGAGTCCGAAGCCGACACTACGACTCAACCAGAACATCCAGAAGAGAAAGCTGACCCAGCCGCGGTCACCACGATCGAGGACTCTTGTCATCTGCCTCATACGGCCCAAAATCGCAAAACAATCCCTCTTCAGCACCAAAAATATACGTATAGTCTTCGAAATAACTGCGAGACGTCGCCAAGTTAAAAGTCGAGACGATGCGAACAAATTGTCCAAACGCAACCACAAAAACCTTACACTCCGTTCGTCGATTGGCCCCGACGAACACATCAGCCGTCTTAAACAAACGCATCTTGATCACTCTTCTGATCTTCGAACGTCCAACACAAGGACGAAAGCACGCTAAAAAAAAATGCGAAATTTTGGTCTAGCACTTTCAGTTGGCTTAAAAATTGTTTCTGGAAAGATGCTCGATTCGTACCATACAAGTCATATAAGCCGAGAACCTAT
>NC_027749.1:29708411-29708573 GCF_000695525.1 Brassica oleracea var. oleracea | reverse complement strand
AGAGTAAACCTAGGTCTTGCCCTAAACCCATCTTATTTGTCTCAGACATCTCAAAGACATGATATCTAAACGATACGGGATCCTAAAACATGTCTCTCCGTTCATATCTCAACGTTCCTGAAAGTTCGAAAGAATAAATAATTTTTACGAAAACTCACGTCT
>NC_027749.1:29707365-29708351 GCF_000695525.1 Brassica oleracea var. oleracea | reverse complement strand
AGAGTAAACCTAGGTCTTGCCCTAAACCCATCGCATTGGTCTCAGACATCTCAAAGACATGATATCTAAACGATACGGGATCCTAAAACATGTCTCTCCATTCATAACTCAACGTTCTCGAAAGTTCGTAAGAATAAATAATTTTTACGAAAACTCACGTCTCGAACAAACCAACAGATTGAACGCCTCAACGAAGTTAAATATGAGAAGACGACTCATGTTTACTTCAAACCCACTCGAAAAACAGTAACTCAAACAAACATCCATTATATATATAAACCTCATAGCGGTAGGGGTTCAAAGCAACCGACGGCCAGTCCCGATAAAAATAAAAGCGGCCAAAACATGCCCATACAAAGTTCGAAGGCCACACTCGGCCGGATATATATGAACGAAGGCCACACTTGGCCGCAAAATACTAGATAAGGGAAAAACTTCCTCCCGTCAAACACTCACCTCTCACAGATCAAAGTTAAAATTCCCGGACAAGGAAGCTCCGAATGCATTTGCGGGATAGTTCAATACCTCATCGTCACCAGCAAACCCGGTCGTGGTCTCAACGGTATCAGGAGAAACCGGGATGGGATCCCAGAATCCCTGAATCCTCCCATCGATCGGAGAAATGAGCGTCTCAGCGTGAGCATGATCCTTCATGCCGCCCTTCATTAACTCCATCTCCCTGTCGAAAATGTAGTCATCCGCCCGCGTCTTCTAAAGGCCCCCAACTGAACCGCGACACTCACGGAAGTCTCCCAGAGAGTTGAAAGCATCCTTGAGGTTCCCTTACTCGACCTGGAATTGAGAGGTGCGAGTCTTCATCACCTCGACAATCTCCCTCTTGCCCTTCCGTTCCGCCCTACAAACAGTCCTCGCATGATCACGAGCGAGTTGAGCATCTCGCGCCAACATCTCGTCTCGCATGCGAGCAAGATCCTTTTCCGCCTTCTCCGCCTTAAAGCGATAGATCATGGCCTCTCTATGGCTCG
>NC_027749.1:29693618-29707282 GCF_000695525.1 Brassica oleracea var. oleracea | reverse complement strand
TATACCCCGTTGATGATACGAGATCCCTCCGCGATGAATTTCGGCCTCCCCGACTCATTCGTGGATGGAGGAGCATCGAAGCCTGAGGGAAGACCAGCGAAGTCCGGAATAGGGACCTCGCTCGTACCGCTTCCATCGCCGAAAGCAAGGTACGGATCCCATCCTGGAAGCATGCAATCGACCACCGAAAACTCCAGGTCACCGAGGTGAATATATTTTCCCTTCGAAGAATTCAGCCCCGTCGCAACCGCGGGAGCAGCTTCGGGACTTTGGTCATCAGACTCGGAATCACTCCCTGTTTCCCCGCCCAAAGCAGGACTAGGATGCACAAACCTCAACGCCTTTCGAACTCTCTTCGGCATAAAGGAAGTCTAGAAGAAAGGACCGTTCCTGAGCAGATCCCTCACCGCGATAATGTCCTCCGGAAACAGAGCAAGGGGATTGATGAAGGGACGATCGTTCGGCAACCTCCGAAACAATGTGATACAACTCTTCTCGACAGACGCAGCGTCCACACGAACGAAGAAGAAAAACTTCTTCCACGAGTTGAAGTTTGAAGTAAACCCCTTAACCACTGACATTTAGTTCCGAGGGACCAGCCTGTACTTGTCTGTATCGTTGTTGATCTGCAACCTAAGAAGCGCTTCGAAATGATCGACGGTAAGAGAGAGACCATGCTCATAGCTAAGGATCAGGACTCCAATGAGTTGCTGGATGCCAAGGGGATTCAGTTGGCCACCCCGAAACGATCCAACACACGGACGACAATTTCGGGAATCGGGAACCACAAACGACAGCGCACTACGAATGCTTCGTAACAAGCAAAGTAACCCTCTGGAGGACTACTAGCGCGCTCTCCTTGACGAGGAACCCTGAACTCCACCGCATCCAAAATATGGTAGAACGACCGCATGACCTCGAGAAATTCGCTAGTACTACTACTTGGTGCACCTTCCTCGACCGGGCGACGGTTCATGACTGGGAACGATTTCTCTTTGGGAGGCATGATCGAACCATAACACGCCACCCACCATGCCTTTTTCTCGGCCGGTTCAACCGAATGAGGAACGAATTCTATCTTTGGCACACAGAGCTCTTCAGAAACGTTCGCGGGCAAGGACCCTTTCTTCGAACTCCTCTTCTTACTCGACATCTCGTGTTTTTACTTTTTTTTATCAAGAAGGAAATGATAGAGAGAAAGAAAAAGAAGAAGAAATTTTCAAGAAACCTCTCTATGACAATGAGTAAGTGTAAAGATTGTGAACAAAATTACCTCCCTTATAGGCATGAGAAATTACTATTTACTTGCGGATTTTTGGACACAAACTTCGCCCAAATACACCAATCTCATCCGAACTCGCCATACCGCATGTTGGGATCTCACTAGAAATCCACGATCCTAACGAGCTGGGGGGCTAACTGTTGGGGTCGAAAACGGTTACTACGAAGTTAATGTCCAAATCCCCGCAAAATACAAGTATGTCTTTTCGCAACAAATCATGCTCGGTCAAGAGAACGTCACAACGTATGTTCCCGAGATAAAGCTTCGTTCCAATTCTATTTAGATCAAACATAAGCCATCAGACACATACCCAGACCGGTTACGGATAGGTCCGAGTATGACGATCGGAACACGGACAAACCAAGCTCGGTCATTACGCTACTACCGCACATGCACGCTGCTCGGTCGCTACGTAGTGACCGAGCGTCCGTCCCGCTCGGTCGCTACGTAGCGACCGAGCTCGAGCCAAAGTTCGGTCGCTACGCAGGGACCGAGCGTCCGTTCCGCTCAGATGCTAAGTAGCGACCCAGCTCGAACCGAAGCTCGGTCGCTATGTAACGACGGAGCGTTTGTTCCGCTCGGTCGATACGTAGCGACCGAGCTCGAGCCAAAGCTCGGTCGCTACGTAGCAACCGAGCTCGAGCCGAAGCTTGGTTGCAACATTGCGACAGAGCGTTCGTTCCGCTCGATCGCTACGTAGCGACTGAGCTATTCCGAAATATCAATACGAGAATTAGTCCATGCATTCTCGTCTATCTTTTGATGCTATCTCCCGAAGACCGTAGCGAACCCATTTCATGTTTTCCGCCATTCTAAGTCATCGATCAAACTTTACGGTAAAAACCGCGAAAAGTTCGTTCTTTATCGAAAGAAGCCGTAATAAACGCTTCGAGTGAGAAGACAGCCCACAGGGACCTAAGACATGACTCGAGGTCCAACTTACGATTTCTTAATTAGAAGCCCGTAAGCCGCATGACGGTTTACGCTTGGTTCGCAAAGAAAGATAAATGTCAAGTTTCCGCGGATAAATACGAAATTTTGAAGATAATTACGTGGATCGGAAAAATGGAATATCTCCATTTTTATGGTATCACGGCTTAAGGGTAGAAGAGGAAAAGCGCAAACTGACCTAGGAGCCAGTATATAAGGAGTCCTAGGCGAGAAGCATGGAAGGCCTTTTCTCAGAGAAAACTTAGCACTTAGAGCAATTAGGCATATTTCCGTCTTTGTTATTCGAGTTGCGGCTCAACTAGGTTATTACCGTCTTAGGGTTTTAGAACTAGGAATCTTGCCGACAGCTCTCGTAGCCCAGGCTCTTACCTTGTTGTAAAGCCCAAACGCGAATTCAGAATAAGATATACTTTTCTCTCTTTTCGATTTCTTATACTTTATCGTTGTTATTCTTGTTTTCTGATTGCTTGACATGTGATATTAGCAAATACCCGGAACTTCTGGGAAATTAGGGTTTTCATAGTTTCCTTATTTAAACGGAAATCGACAGTGCGAATTTCGGTTCCCACAAGCTGGAGGTTTGTTCTGTAATTGCTATAAAACTTTGGTCTTTCCCTTCAAAGTAGTCTGGTAGCAGGAGCGGCTATAGTCATGATCTCCTCTAATTGCTCTTATGCCCCAGGGTGTAAAGAATTTCACCATCTTGTGAAGAGTCGAATGGACGGCTCCCATGCCATGCATCCAGGGCTGTGCCAGGATCATGTTGTAAGATGATTCACAGTCAACGACAAGGAACTTGGTTGACATGTTCATCCCTTCAGCGTACACCGGGAGGGTCACTTCTCCAGCGGTCTTCTTGACTTCTCCTCTGAATCCTATGAGTGGGGTTATTTTTCGTGTCAGAGTGCTTTCCTCCAGCACCAGATCCTTATATCCGGCTTGGAAGGTGATGTTCCGGAGCTTCCATTATCTACCAGTATCCTTTTCACCAAGAAATTCACTATAGTGAGCGATAGGACTAGGGCATCATGATGTGGGGTGAGAACCCTTTCTTGCTCCTTGGCCGTGAAGCTTATTTCGTCCGTACACAGGAGCAGGCATTTTGGCGTGGCTGCCTCTAGGCCATGCTTAGCATTCCAAGTGCTCTTCTGTGCCACTGCGTGGCTTGTACAACTAATTTCCGAGCCTCCTGATATGACATGGATTACTCAAGTTGGCGAGGCGGGAGCAGCTTCAGTGGGCTTCCCCGTCATCCCTTTGGTTAGGTGGCCCTTGGCCTTTTCGGAAAGGAACTCCCTGAAGTGTATTTTCTTAAGCAATACGTTGACCTCGATCCTTAGTGCGATGCACTCCTCCGTTTTGTGACCGTGGTCACGGTGGAAGTCGCACCAAATACAAGGGTTCCAGAAGGAATCAGGTGCGTTCATCTTCTGAGGCCATTTGACATGTTGGCCCATCTGCCTCAGAACATTGATCAGCTCCGGCCTTGAGATGGAGATGTGAGAGATGTTTGGCTACGTGGACGCTGCCATCCTTTCTCCTTTCTCAATCGGCCGGTTTTGGTATATGCCCCGGCTTCTGTTCCCAGAATTCATGGTTGGTCTTGGAGAGGGTCTCTCCTCTCGCTCTGTTCGGTCCGATCTGACCCCCTTGGGGTCTCGCTTTAGCTGCGCCTTAGTGAGACTGGCGACATCTTCCTCCCATTTTACATGTGCCCAGGCTCGGGATAACACGTTTTCCATGGCCTTGCAGTGGTATTTGGTCAGCTCCTTATAGAGGTCCCCGTCGGGGAGCAAGCCTCTCTTGAAGGCAGAGATTGCAGTGGGGATATTATATCTAGGAATGGCCACCTTCTCTTGATTGAAGCTGGCTATGTAGCCTCGCAGAGGTTCAGCCCTATGCTGGAGGATTTCGTATAGACCGTCAGAGATTCTCTCCAGGTGTCTGCTGCTGGCGAATTGCTCCACGAAGTTGTCACTGAGGATAGCGAACGAGGATATGAACCTGAAGGGTAGGTTGTTGTACCATTGCAAGGCGGGTCCGATCAGGGTTGAGCCGAATCCCTTGCACATGGTAGCTTCGCGCGACTCCTTTGGGAGTGCTAAGCGAGCATCCTTTGTCTGTATTGGGCGACATGATCGTCCGGATAGCTGGGACCGTCATACGCGTTTATGCCGGGAAAGGAGAATTTCCTGGGCATTTCGATCAGGGTGATCTCATCCGTGAAAGGAGTATCGGCGTAGGAGTCGGTGTTGCTTTTCCGGATGGGGGGAGCTACCTGCTACTCCCTAAATTGAAGGATCACTTTAGTTGGGTGTTGGATATGATCCGAGAAGGCAAATAGCACTTCTGGAACTGAGATGGATTTAAAGGATCGTCAAGAGATGCGGAATGACTCTTGATATACCCACGATCTAAGGCTAGCCACCTAAGAAAGAATGTAGTGCGTTGGCTAACCGCCAAACAACACACAAAGATGAATTGGCTGACCACCAAATCAACAAGCCGGTTCACACCAATGAACTAGCTAAAGAACTTTCTTTCTCACTTAGAGAAAAGAAGAAAACAAAAATAAACTCAAACTTAGACTGATTTTATTCATAGAATGAGACTACATATTTATAGTGTTTATAGTCAAAGACTAATGAACAAAATACACGAAAAATAATGCATAGAAAATAAAAATTTGACCAGATCTGAAATAATGAGTCAAAGACTCAGTCTTCCATGCAGATTGGTCAAAGATGGCTCTTCAGATAATGTCCAGGTTCATCCGAACCAGATGGATGCACGGGGTAAAGATAAGGACGCTTGCGGGACTATCTGGATGGTCCGCCGGATAAGAATGCATGTCTGTTTTCGGTTTCTTCACGACCCAAGCTAAGTCTGGCTCGACCGTGGGTCTTAGAATGTTGAACTAGTCGGGGAAGACAGGCTGTGGTTCGGTCGGTACAGTCGTCTGGACGTGGTTCCAGCCAAAGCTCCAATCAGGACGCACGCGATACGGCTCGGTCAGGCTGATCGGTACTGTCGGATGAACTTACCTCGGTTAAATTGTTCAGAACGTCCTGATCTCCATGCTGGTTGGCTCCAATTGACTGATCCACGAACCGGGGCACATCATTCCCTTCCTCTTCAATAAGATTTGTCCTCAAATCTGAAACATTAAAAGGAAAATGATTAAAAGCAAAAGAACCATAATCAGCACAATGCTCACCATGAGTTCGGTCCGTTTTTTGAATGGAAGATGATTCTTCTTGGTTGGCTTGATTGATGACCACGAATTTGTTCTTCATCTAGCCCCTCCATTGGTTCATATGTGAAGTCATCGAAAATTGGTAATGGGTCTTCCTTTTGTGGCTCGGTTTCAACATTTTCATTCTCCAAAGTCACCAACTGTCTTTGCTTTTGACACTTGTTAGCATAATGACCGATCCTATGCCATTTGAAGCACCTGGTAGAATGAGATTTGCTTGTGGGTTTCACAGCTTTGCTTTTATTAGAAGACAACACTGTGGGAACCAAAATTCGCACTGTCAATTTCCGTCTAAATTAGGAAACTAGGAAAACCCCAATTTTCCAGAGGTCCCGGAGATCTGTTAATACCACACACTAAGCAATCAGAACACGAGATATCAACGAAAAAGTATAAAAACAGTAAAAAGAGAGCAAAATAGATCTTATTCCGAATCTGTGTTTGAGCGTTACAACAAGGTATAAGCCTGGGCTCGAGAGCTGTTGGCGAGATTCCTAGTTCTAGCAACCCTAAGACGGCTAAACCTAATTGAGTCGCAGCTCGAAATAACAAAACCGGAAATATGCCTAAATCGCTCTTAGTGCTAAGTTTGCTCCGAAAAAGTCTCTCTCCCATGCCTCTCGACTAGAACTTCTTATATACTGGCTCCTAGGTCGGTTTACGCTTTTCCTCTTCAGCCCTTAAGCCGTCATAGCATAAAAATGGTGATATTCCATTTTTTCCGATCTTCATAATAATCTTCAAAATTTCGTATTTATCCGCGGAAACTTGACATTTATCTTTCCTTGCGAACCAAGCGTAAACCGTGATGCGGCTTACGGGCTGTTGGTAAAGAAATCGTAATTTGGGCCTCGGGTCATGTCTTAGGTCCCTTTGGGCCATCTTCTCACTCGAAGCGTTTATCGCGGTTTTTACCGTAAAGTTTGATCGATGACTTAGAATGGTGGGAAACATGAAATGGGTTTGCTACGGTCTTCGGGAGATAGCATCGAAGGGTAGACGAGAATGCATGGATTAGTGTCGTATCGACGTTTTGGAAGAGCTCGGTCGCTACGTAGCGACCGAGCAGAACGGATGTTCGGTCGCTACGTAGCGACCGAGCTTGGCTCGATCTCGGTTGCTACGTAGTGACTGGACAGCGTGCATGTGCGGTGGTTGCGTAATGACCAAGCTTGGTTCGTCCGTGTTCCGATAGTCATACTCGAACCTATGCGTAGCTGGTCTGGGTATGTTTCCGATGGCTTATGTTTGATCTAAACAGATTTTTCGAACGAAGCTTTATCTCGGGAACATACGTTATTATGAAGTTTTCTTGACCGAGCATGATTTGTTGCGGAAAGACATACTTGTATTTTGAGGAGATTTGGACGTTAACTTCGTCGTAACTGTTTTCGACCCCAACAGTTAGCCCCCCAGCTCGTTAGAATCGTGGATCTCTAGTGAGATTCTAACGCGTGGTATGGCGAGTTCGGACGAGATTGGTGTATTTGGGCGAAGTTCGTGTCCGAAAATCCGCAAGTAAATAGTAATTTCTCATGCCTATAAGAAGGGAGGTAACTTCATAACCTTTTCACTCACTTATTCTCATAGAGAGTTCTCTTGAAAATTTTCTTTTTTCTCTCTATCCTTTTCTTCTTGATTCCCAAAAGCAAAGTACCAAATGTCAAGTAAGAAAAGGAGTTCGAAGAAAAGGTCCTCGCCCGCAAACGTTCCTGAAGAGCTCCTTGTGCCGAAGATAGAATTCTTTCCCTATTCGGTAGACTCGGCCGAGAACGAGGGATGGTGGGTCGCGTGTTATGGTTCAATCACACCTCCCAAAGAGAAGTCGTTCCCGGTCATAAACCGTCATTTGGTCGAGGAAGGTGCACTAAGTAGGAGCACTAGCGAATTCCTCGAGACCATGCGGTCGTTCTATCAGATTTTGGATGCGGTGGAGTTTTGGGTTCCTTGTAAAGGAGAGCGTGCTAGTAGTCCCCCAGAGAGTTACTTCACTTATTACGAAGCATTCGTAGTGCGCTGTCGCTTGTGGTTCCCGATCCCCGAAATTATCGTCCGTGTATTGGATCGTTTCGAGGTGGCGATAAGCCAACTGAATCCTCTTGGCATCCAGCACCTCATTGGAGTCCTGATCCTGAGCTACGAGCATGGTCTCTCCCTTACCGTCGACCACTTTGAAGCACTTCTGAGGTTACAGATCGTCAAGGATATAGACGAGTATAGGCTGGTCCCTCGAAACTTTATGTCAGTGGTTAAAGGGTTCACTTCCAACCTCAACTCGTGGAAGAAGTTTTTCTTCTTCATTCGTATAGACGCTGCATCTGTCGAAGAGAATTGTATTCCATTGTTCCGGAGGTTGCCGAACGATCGTCCCTTCATCAATTCGCTTGCTCCGTTCCCTGAGGATATTATCGCAGTAAGGGATCATCTCAGGAAAGGTCCGTTTTTCTGGACTTCCTTTACTCCGAAGCGAGTTCGAAAGGCGTTGATCTTTGTGCATCCCTGTCTGTTTCGGGCGTGGAAACAGGGAGCGACTCCGAGCCTGATGACCAAGGTCCCGACGCTGCTCCCACGGTTACGACGGGGTGGAACTCTTTGAAAGGGAAAGATATTAACCTCGGTGACATAGAGTTTTCGGTGGATGATTCTATGTTTCCAGGATAAGATCCAGACCTCGCTTACGGCGATGGAAGCGGTACGAGCGAGGTCCCTATTCCGGACTTCAATGATTTCTTTGCTGGTCTACCCTCGGGCTTCGATGCTACCCCGCCTACGAACAAATCGGGGAGGCCGAACGTCATCGCGGAAGGGTCTCGCATCATCAACGGAGTTAGTCTTCAAAAATTTTGGTGACTGCCTTAAGTATTTTCTTTTTCCGCTTACAATGTGTTAATCGGTTTTGCAGGTTTTTTGCAGGTTTTGCAGGGCCTGGACTTGCTTGGCTCGGCCATTGAGGCGACCCATAGAGAAGCCATGGTCTAAAGCGGAGAAAGCGGAAAGCGATCTTGCTCGTATGCAAGGCGAGATGTTGGAGCGAGATGCGCAACTCGCTCGTGACCATGCGTGGGCTGTTCGCAAAGCGGAACGGAAGGGCAAGAGGGAGATTGTCGACGTGATGAAGACTCGCGCCTCTCAATTCCAGGTCGAGTACGGGAACCTCAAGGATGCTATCACATCGCTAGGCAATTTCCGTGAGTGTCGCGGTTCAGTCGGGAGCCTTTGGAAGACGCGGGCGGATGACTACATTTTTGAGACGGAGATGGAGTTAATGAAGGGCGGCATGAAGGATCATGCTCACGCTGAGTCGCTCATTCCTTCGATCGACGGGAAGAATTAGGGATTCTGGGATCCCATCCCGGTTTCTCCCGATACCGTAGAAACAACGACCGAGTTTACCGGTGATTGCGAGGAGGTAGATCGTCCCGCGGATGCGTTCGGAGCTTCGTTGTCCGGGAACTTTTACTTTGAACCTTGAGGGGTGGAGCGATCATGTGGAGGGAAGAGGTTGTTTATTTATCATGCGTTTGTTGCCGAGTATGGCTTTTATTCGTCTTTTTTTGCCGAGTGTGGCTTTGAATCCCCACCGATTTATGCGGTCTTTATATACATGATGGGCATTTTATTTCGAATTTGTTTTGAGTAAATTTGAAATAAATTTGAGTTGTTGTCTCATATTTAATTCCGTTGGGACGTTCAATCTGTCGGTTCGTTCGTGACTTTTCGTTAAAATTTCTTATTCTTACAACTTCCGAGAACGTTGAGATGTGAACGAAGAGACATGGTTTAGGATCTCGTATCGTTTTGATATCATGTCTTGAGATGTCTGAGACCAATGCGATGGGTTTAGGGCAAGACCTAGGTTTACTCTCGGTTTAAGGTTTGTGCGGTGACTAGCCGGCTATCGATTTTCTTGTATCGATTTCTACCTGATTCGTACCGATTTAAAGTCCGCGATAGGTTCTCGACTTATATGACTTGTATGGTACCAAAATTTCAGATTTTTTTGGTAGCGCGCTTTCGTTCTGGTGTTGGACGTTCGAAGATCAAAAGAGTGATCAAATTGCGTTTGTTTAAGATGGCTGACATGTTCGTCGGGGCCAATCGACGAACGGGGTGTAAGGTTTTTGTGGTCGTGGTCGGAAAATTTGTTCGCATAATCTCGAATTTTAACTTGGCGACGTCTCGCGGTTGTTTCGAAGACTATACGATTTTCGATGCTGAAGAAAGATTATTTTCCGATTTTAGGAAGGATGAGGCCGCTGACAAGAGTCTTAACGTTCGTAGATTTTCTAGGCTTGTCCTGAGACTTTTGCGTTGACTGAAGCGTAAGCGTTTTAATTAAAAAGGAGCAATGCATATTGTAGTAAAATTTTCTGAAATCTCTAAAAAACTCAATTACAATGACGCGCCTTTTCCTATGTGGGAGTATACGAGTATACGCACCCACCCACCCCCTTTTTAGAGAGGGGGATAGCTGAACTCGTCTTTCGACGAGCTGCCTACGTATATCTTTTGAGGATCAAGCCATCTCGTATTTCTGTTTTATGTCGCGAGCGTTTTTACTCGGCGGTTGTCGCCGTGCTGACTGTGCCCGGGTCAGTGTTCTCTTCCGGATGTTCCGGTTGAGTTGAAGTGTCGGCTTCCGACTCGTGTTGAGTTTCGACGTCCGAAGCGTTTGTATCAGCAGACGATGTTAAATTGTCTTTCCTTGAAGCGTTTTTGGCCGAAGAATGATCTATCTTCGTGCGCTTGCGATTTGCCGTTGCAGAAGTCGTGATTTGCCTTAACTTATGCTCCACGAGGAAGCATAGTCGCGACTGTTTCTGACATCCCCATATAGCTGCGACACCGTTTGGGGTCGGGAATTTGACACCTAGTTGGTATGTCGATGGAACGGCTTGCATGGCGTTGAGCCATGGGGTTCCCATGATCACGTTGTAGATGGCAGGATGATCGACCACCGCGAACTCGACGACTTTCGTGATCTCTTTGGCCATGACTGGCAGCTGGATTGACCCGAGGGTCATCGATACTTCGCCTGAAAAACTCGTGAGCGGTTTCGGCTTTGGAGTTACTTCTCCAAGTTCGATGCTGATCCGATTGAGAGTGTCGCGGAAGATTACATTGACCGTGCTTCCCGTGTCAATGAGTACTCTTCCGACTTCTAGATCTCGTATGACGAGATCTATGCCGAGCAGATCGAAGTGAGGTTGATCGATCCCGCCAGCTTCCTCCTTCGTGAAGGTGATTGAGCAATTTTGACCACCTCGGGGAGGAAACCATGTAGGCCAGTTTGCACGCCTTGATGGCCAAAACCGTATCGTTGCAGAATTGCGATCCTCAGATGATCATGTTGACTCTGCGACGATTGTTATCATTCCCCTTGTCATTCGGGCTTCTGCCGCGTTTATCCCCGAATTGGTTTCTTTGAGGGGATTTCTCTGCGGGCAGATTTCTGTCCGTCTTCGGGGGGCGATCGGTCTCGAGGATGAGATCTTTCACGCTGGTCACTTCCGAGAGCTCTCCACCTAGTAGCTTTGCGGCCAGCCTTGCTCCCAAGACTTTGCAGTTAGTCGTGGAGTGTCCTCGGGACTGGTGGAACTCGCAGAAGGTGTTTTTGTCATATCCTTGATTGCGAGTCCATGTATTACCAGTGGAAACTGATCACGTAGTTGTGCGCTCCTTGGACATCTTCCCCCTCGTGATGGACATATTTGTCGTTACGAGAGTTTTTCTTCTTCGTTTTTGGATCCACATCTTTCAAGGATGGTCTTCTCGACTTATGATTTTGCGGTAAGACTTTCGTTTTTTCCTCGATTATGATGTAGTTCGTCGCCTTGTGGAGGGCGTCCTGGATCGTCCGTGGTTTGTCGAGGGTTATCCATTTTCTGAATTTTAACTTGTACCAGAGCGTCTTTCTGAGTGCGTCGATGGCCACCTTGTCGCTTATCCCACTGACCCTGGACATTACCAGCTTGAATCGGCTAATGAACTCGCGGAGGGGTTCGTCTTCCCTCTGGGAAAGACTCCAGAGATCGACATCGGAAGTTTCTCTATGTATGAACATAGAGTATTGCTTGAGAAATTCCGATGTGAGCTGTCGGAAACTCCCGATAGAGTTTCGCTTAAGGCGTGCGAACCATTCGAGGGCTGCTCTTTTTCGCCGTTCTTCAGTCTCGCTCTTCCCATCGTGATGTAGAAAGCCTGAAGGTGCGCCTTCAGATCGGTCATACCATCATACTTTGGTACTTTGATTTTTCCCGGATCGGATACCCTCATATCTGAGATGCGAGTGTTGAAGGGGGTCTTCCGAGCCCCTTCCAGCAGCCTGTCGATCTCGGGGGCCGCGCTGGTAGCGTGATGGATTTGGGATTTCATGGCTCTTACTTCTGCCGCAGTCTTGGTGATATAGTCGTGAAGATCGCGGATATCCGACGTCTCGCCGGCAGATATCTGAGCCTGTCGGTGTTTACTGCGAGTGAGCTCGGTTTGGTTTTCAGCCAGCTCTCCTTGTTCGTTCCAATAGAGGATTTCCTCCTCTTCTGTCATTGGTTTGTCGAACGGAGAGTTTTCCCGAGCGAATAGGCTTCTGGTCCTCTTTGGATGTATGTCGAAGTCCTCATCAGTATCGTTGGAGACATCACTAGGATCCAGGTCGACGTGCTCGACTTCGTTATCCTCCGAATCCTTCGCGGGAGGCGGAAGACTTTCAGGGTTTCCCTTTTCGATGGGAGATTTCTCGCTAGAGTTTTGACCTGAAGGTCGTTCCTGCTGTCTCCAGACCTGTCGAGTGGGGTTGTGAAGTCGAGTCTTTTCCCGCGGACTTTAGTGGTTCCGCGGGGGCGGATTGCTCGAGTCCTTGCCGTTAAAGTTTCAACTTGTTTGGTCAAGGTGCTCACGAGCTTATCCTGTTCTTCCGACCTTTTTTCGTAGGTGGCAAACATCTTTTTTAATTCCTCGAGCGCCGCGGCGTTGGCTGGTGCGTTGGCCACGGATACGTCCGCTGCAGGAGTGTGGAGATCAGTGCCACTGCCTCCGTTGAGAGGACTCTGCACGTTATCTGCGTCACAGTTGACATGTCAGGTTGAGCGTGATGTGGTTGAGAGTTAGATTGATCCGTACCCCCCCCCCCTCCTTCTAGCGCCAAACTATGGGAACCAAAATTCGCACTGTCAATTTTCGTCTAAATTAGGAAACTAGGAAAACCCAGAGGTCCCGGAGATCTGTTAATAGTACACGCTAAGCAATCAGAACACGAAATATCAACGACAAAGTATAAAAATCGTAAAAAGAGAGCAAAATAGATCTTATTCTGAATCTGTGTTTGAGCATTACAACAAGGTATAAGCCTAGGCTCGAGAGCTGTTAGCGAGATTCCTAGTTCTAGCAACCCTAAGACGGCTAAACCTAATTCAGTCGCAGCTCAAAATAACAAAAACGGAAATATACCTAAGTCGCTCTAAATGCTAAGTTTGCTCCGAAAAGGTCTCTCTCCCATGCCTCTCTCCTAGAACTCCTTATATACTTGCTCCTAGGTCGGTTTACACTTTTCCACTTCTGCCCTTAAGCCGTCATAGCATAAAAATGAAGATATTCCATTTTTTCCGATCTTCGTAATAATCTTCAAAATTTTGTATTTATCCGCGGAAACTTGACATTTATCTTTCCTTGCGAACCAAGCGTAAACCGTCATGCCGCTTACGGGCTGTTGGTTAAGAAATCATAACTTGGGCCTCGGGTCATGTCTTAGGTCCCTTTGGGCCGTCTTCTGACTCGAAGTATTTATCACGGCTTCTTTTGATAAAGAACAAACTTTCCACGGTTTTTACAGTAAAGTTTGATCGATGACCTAGAATGGTGGGAAACATGAAATAGGTTTGCTACGGTCTTCGCGAGATAGCATCAAAGGGTAGACGAGAATGCATGGACTAGTGTCGTATCAACTTTTCGGAAGAGCTCGGTGCTGGATGGACGCTCGGTCGCTACATAGTGACCGAGCGAAATGAACTTTTGGTCGCTACGTAGCAACCGAGCTTGGCTCGAGCTCGGTCGCTACGTAGCGACCGGACAGCGTGCATGTGCGGTAGTTGGGTAATGACCGAGCTTGTTTCGTCCGTGTTCCGATCGTCATACTCGAACCTATGCGTAGCTGGTCTGGGTATGTTTCCGATGGCTTAT
>NC_027749.1:29672757-29693337 GCF_000695525.1 Brassica oleracea var. oleracea | reverse complement strand
ACACATCACGGTTGCTTCTCTTGGCTTTGGTGAAGGGACGATCACCACTTCTGACCCACTTCTCATCATCATCAAACATGTTTTATCTATTTCTTTGGTTTCTTTGCTTCTCCACAAAATCAAACCCATTAGAAGCAAACTGTTTCTTATTTCCGAAAATTATTTGCTCTTTTTCTAACACGGTTTAAAAAGGAAAGTAAACGTCTTGTTGTGGTTTTAATTTCTTGAGAAATCTAAAAATCCTCACACTCTCAAAGTGTTTAGCTCACGATTTTTAGGTGATCACTCAAAATTCTTTCCACTGGTTTAAAGGATGATAGACAGTCAAAATTCAGCAATCAAAACCCAAAACAAACTTTTGTGGGAAAAAGAAAAGAGAAAGAAAGATGAAGAGATTTTTGATATGGATCCGCCTTAACTGTCCTAAGGCTGGATTTCTCGTCAGCCAGCAGGGTTTTCTCTTCCACCATTCCCCTTGGATTTCTCTTCAGAAGTGTATCAAGCCAATTTTTTTTTTTATCAATCTTTTTTTTTTAATAATAGGCGATCACAAGGGAGTAAAAGAACAGCCTGGATCCAAGAAATAAGAAAAGACAAACATGGAGAGATGAGAAGATGAAGGATGAAAGATAACGAACCAGCCAAAGTGGCTCTGATACCAATTGATACGCCCTAAATTGAAGGATCAATTTAGCTGGGTGTTGGATATGATCCGAGAAGGCAAATGGCACTTCTGGAACTGAGATGGATTGAAAGGATCGTTAAGACATGCGGAATGGCTCTTGATATACCCACGATCTAAGGCTAACCACCTAAGAAAGAATGTAGTGCGTTGGCTAACCACCAAACAACACACAAAGATGAATTGGCTGATCCCCAAATCAAAAAGCCGATTCACACCAATGAACTAGCTAAAGAACTCTCTCTCTCACTCAGAGAAAAGAAGAAAACAAAAATAAACTCAAACTTAGACCGATTTTATTCATAGAATGAGACTACATATCTACAGTGTTTGTAGTCAAAGACTAATAAATAAAATACACGAAAAATAATGCATAGAAAATACAAATTTGACCAGATCTAAATTAATGAGTCAAAGACTCAGTCTTCCATGCAGATTGGTCAAAGATGGCCCTTCAGATAATGTCCAGGTTCCTCCGAACCAGATGGATGCACGGGGTAAAGATAAGGACGCTTGCGGGACTGTCCAGATGGTCCACCGGATAAGAATGCATGTCCGTCTTCGGTTTCTTCACGACCCAAGCTAAGTCTGGTTCGACCGTGGGTCTTAGAATGTCGAAGTGGTCGGGGAAGACGGGCTGTGGTTTGGTCGGGTTGGTCGTCTGGACATGTTTCCAGCCGATGCTCCAATCGGGACGCACGCGGGATGGCTCGATCAGTCTGATCGGTACGGTCGGATGAACGAACCTCGGTTAAATTGTTCAAAACGTCTTGATCTCCATGCTGGTTGGCTCCAATGGACTGATCCACGAACCGGGGCACATCATTTTGATACGCCCTAAATTAGGGAAGGATCACTCAATCAGACTAAAGGGATATGAACTCGCCAAAAGGTAGAACTGATGGATTGAACGGTGACACAATGGGTTGTGGATGGCCCAATGATACTACCAGACTTCAGTTGGTGCTTGATATGACTCACAAGTCCACCAAAAGAAGGATTTCTAAACATTGCATGATATGACGCACAGGTTCAACGAAATAGAGATTTGTTTACTCGGAGATAACCTCACCAAGAAACAAAAAGTGTTCTACAAAGAACAAAGAGATAAACTCAAATAAAAGGGAAAAAAAATTCTTTATTTCGTGGCTCACAGACCATATTTAAAGGATTACAAGTTGTAGAAATCCAAAGAAGAATGTGCTAAAAACAAGACATAGAAACTAGAAATAAAACTAATCAAATCAGGTTCCTTACAGTGCTCTTGTGAACCTGTGGGCAAAGAAGTAAGAGTTGTTCCTAGATCAAAGCAAAGATGATTCTCCATGTTGATGTATGTCATGCTTAGTTCTTTCTCATCTAAGGTAGGACCAATTTCGTCTTCCTCTTCAAAGATGGGACCTAGGCCATCGTCCAAGGGTCTCCTAGTGTCAAGGCGTGGCCCTTGATGTGGGTAGTCAAATGGCTCTTCCTCAAAAACCTGTGAAACTAAAACAAGACTACTCGGATGCTCCGGTTAGAAACAGGTTAGTCCATTAGTCTCTTCATTATCAATATCAAACATAAGATCAGGTTTTGGAGAAGGAAGATCACATTCATCCTCACAAGTGATCAAACTTTCCATCAGCTCTTCATCATACTCATAAAAAATTGGTAAAGAATCTGAAAAATATTTTAGATCTTCAAGGCTATTTTCAGAATCACCTTTGGGTTCTTCACTGATGAATATTGAAGGTTCAGTTACAGGTGCACGTGTGGATGTGCTCTTCTTATGGATCTTGCTGACGTCCTTGACGGCTTTCACCACACCCTCCACAAGGTTGTCACAAAACTTCCGGACTTCAAACTGATTGAAAAGCCTTCGTTGTTCAGCTTCAAACATCTTAACCTGAAAGTTCTCAACACAAAAGGTTAACAAATAAAAATATTCCTCACATTCTCAAGTGTTTCATCTCACCCACACAAGTGTTTCTCTCAGATTTTAGTGGTCACTCAAGAGTCTCCTCTCAAAGTTCTAAGAGAACAAAACAAGTAACCCAATGGATTTCTCCAAGCAAGCAAGAGATGAAACACAAGATAGAAAGATAAGAGAATTGATTTTGAAATCTGTATTAACCACTCCAAGGCTGGATTTCTCCTCAGCCAGCAGGATTTCTCTTCCACCACCTAGCCAAATAAATCAAAAGTTTTCGATATTTTTTTTGATAGATCTTTTTTTTTCTTTTTTTTAATAGAAGAATGGCGATAGGTAAGGTAGTGGCCCGAATTTGAGATAGAAAGATGAAGAAGAAGTGTTTAGAAATGAAAGATGAGAAAGATGGATAGATAGTACCGGTTGAGTGGCTCTGATACCTAGTGGCCCGAATTTGAGATAGAAAGAAGAAGAAGAAGAAGAAGTGTTTAGAGATGGAAGATGAGAAAGATGGATAGATAGTACCGGTTGAGTGGCTCTGATACCACTTGATACACCCTAAATTAGGAAAGGATCATTCAATCGGAATAAAGGGATATGAACTCGCCAAAAAGGAGAACTGATGGATTGAACGGTGACACAATGGGTTGTGGATGGCCCAATGATACTATCAGACTTCAGTTGGTGCTTGATATGACTCACAAGTCCACCAAAAGAAGGATTTCTAAATGTTGCCTGATATGACGCACAGGTTCAACGAAATAGAGATTTTTTTACTCGGAGATAACCTCACCAAGAAACGAAAAGTGTTCTACAAAGAACAAAGAGATAAACTCAAATTAAAGGGAAAAGGGAATGCTTTATTTCGTGGCTCAAAGACCATATTAATAGGATTACAAGTTGTAGAAATCCAAAGAAGAATGTGCTAAAACTAAGACATAGAAACTAGAAATGAAGACTTTGACTAAAGACTGAAATTAACAATTTTGGTTGAATTCTTTTTCCCATGCACGACCAAGACTTCCTTGCTGACGCCCTCTTGGTATTCTTGATGAGAATGGGCTTGAAATGAACTAAGGAAAGGTCTGGTCGAATTTGGTGTAAAACCGACCCAAAGTGAATTTGTTATGAATTTTTCTCTGGGCTGAAAAATGCACATTTCGGGCAGCAACTAAACCAGTTCCATCTTCAGTGTCACTAAGCTCATTCAGCTCCAAGGTAGTGTCACTTAGCTCACTCAGCTCATCCAGCTCATCTACTCTCACTTCAGCTGGTTTCAGCTCATGCATACTCTCTTCAGCTGGTTCCAGCTCGTCCTCAGTCCCATCAGCTGGTTTTAGATCAGTATGCTCACCATTAATCCATCCTGGTTTGTCCTTTGTTGAAGAATCATCTGGCTCAGCCATGGTCGCAACATCCTGGCCCGAGACTATGATCCGAGGCGCATCACTACCCTTGGGAGCCTTTCCACCATAGATAGCATGGCATCGAGCCTCTTGGAGAACATCTGCTCCAGGAAAGCAGCCATAGGAGACTTCGTCTATGCTATTCCCTCGGGTGCTTCCTTTTGGGGTCCCAGCTCAGATTCGCTGTCTTCTACGTCGTAGATCCGAGCATCCCTAGTCTTCTTGCTCATTGTTGCGTCTCCCTGCGACGTCATAGGCAGAAGAGTTGCGTCTCCTCCGGATTTAGGTGTCTCCAGAGTCGACATGGGTCGAATCTGATTCTGGAAGCGAAGCTTCTTGTTACTTGCCGTGTTGAGGACTTGGTTTTCATCTCGAAGGGTTAGGTTCTTCGATTTGAGCTGGCTGAGCTTCTCGGTGCTCTGCTCCAGTTGCTTGGAATGTTCGTCGAGCTTCTCCTTCAACCTCTGGACTTCTGAGGAGAGCTCGGGATTCTCCACAACCTCTTCTTGAGATCTATGCAGCCCGGTTACTTGACTTTGTAGACCATCAAGTTGCCTTTTGAGCTCGGCTTCTCTCTGAGTAACTGCGGGTAGCTCGTTCTGCTCATCCACCGCCATTATCGTGTAGTTTAGATTACTCCATCCTTCTAGCGCCAAAATTTTGGGGAATTTTTGTAGGAACTTTGTGAGTAATACAGAACGATGGATAAGGATTTGTATTTCGTATTGATTTAAAGAGAATAAGACTTGAAGAGATGTTTTATTAGATCAAAGAGTTGGAAATATAATTGATTGGTGTAGGAACCCTAGTTCTAGCCGCCTAGCTCTAATCTCTAAGTCTTGAAGTGTCAATCCCTTGTTCAAGGGCTCCCCTTATACAGTTGTCTTGAGGTCGGCATGAGTCGGTTTGAGTATGTTAAACTCTTCCATATTCGGAAATATGGAAGATTCCCCATATCGGAAGTTTTCCTTTTCTCGTAGGAAGGGGGTCTTACCTGGGACCGGACCTTGAGTTCTTCGTAGCGGGGACCCGGGGCGTCCCCTAGCGGGGACCTAGAGGCCGGGGTCCTGTCCGGGGTCTAGAGGAATTCAATACCTGAGTATTTTTTTTCCCCAACAAAAGGAATGCTCCGGTTTCCAAACTCCCTCCAGAAAACCTCAAATCAATAAGCTCACCATGGCCTTTCAGAAAGTGGAGCATGGATATCGTTAGGGGATTTTTTTGTACAAGTGATTCGTGCTCAGCACTACGGAATGATAGGAAGAAGGAGACTGGTCGTCGTGATACTTTCTCCTGCTTCGGTCGTGGACAAGCCAGGAGATCCTTCTATGAGGGTAGTGCCATACGGGTATGGGCTGTTATATGCTGTCAGTGCCTTAGTAGCAGTAAGAAAGGTCGGCTGTTAGGCAGGAACTGCCTGTCTGTAGTGAAGATTGCAGGGTCTTCTGGGTCTGCAATTGATGGTCCCGACTCCACGGTCTGTCCTTGGATGCCTCCTGACATGTAGTTGTTGGTTCCGACAACCAGGGGCGGTCCCTGAGCGTCTAGGCGTGGAACCATGGAAGGTGTTTGGGTTTATAGCTGCATCCTTCAATGGGGATTGCCTACGTACCCTTCAGTGAAGGATCAAGCTGTTCGTAGTTCATGTATGTGGAGGCACGAAGCCTAGATGGGCGCGTAGTCTGATAGAGGCACATAGCCTGATGGAGGCGCGTAGCCTTAATGGAGGCACGTGGCCTTGGGAGCACGTAGCTCTGTAGGTTGTTGGAGTCATCCGTTCTAGGAGGCACATAGCCCAAACAGATGGTAAACCTGTCGATATGCTGCAGTGAGCATGGGGCGTCGATGTGCTTTAGTGAGCATGGATGGACCTTGCTGATGAGATGGAGATCGTGGCTTCAGCCAGTCAGTAGAGTTGTAGATGTGCTGCAGGGAGCATATACCTTCCCCTGGTCGATAGTAACCGCCGGGATCAGCCTCTCCTAGGCTTGTCCGAGAAGAAGGTCTTCTATGTGTAGAATCTTGCCTTGGCGGCTATAGAATTGCTGAGGTCTGGTTATGGACGTCTTGGCCCCCTCTCTTTAGGTATAGAAACCTATATTTATAGAAGAGGTCGTTCCTCCCTTCTTATGATTTAAAAATATTCATTATATCCTTAGATAATAGAATATTTCCATTTTCTTAAGGGAGGTCGTATGTATTGTAATACTTCCTCTTTCTCTTAGATTTAGGGAGAATCCTTCTTGCCCAAGCTGGCTACCTGATAAATGGAAGATTTCCATTTATCTTAAGGCAGGAGAAATCACTTGGCCTGGAAGACGGAGGAAGGTCCCAGACTCGAGGACAGGGACCCGGGACACAGAGGCAGGAACCCGGACCCTGGAGACAGGGACCTGGAAGATGGAAGCTGGAGTGATCTAGTCATGGAATATTTTTCTCCAACAGTTTGGCCCTTATTTTCTGGCTTCATGTTTGAAGGCAGGGAATAACATGACTTTCTTCATAAGACTTTATAAGTTCCACCGTAGTATCACGCTGCCTTGTCGGTCGTTCTCAGATGCCCTTGCACTCGGTGTAAATGGATTTGCTGCCTGGTTGGAGATGTATGACCTTTGATTCAGATGACTTGTAAGACTTTCTTCTTCTGCTTTATGAAATATTAGACGTTGCCCCCATGGTGGGGATAGGCCGGAGTTGGCCGAAAGTTTGATGGAGAAGCAAGGAACATCGGCATAAAGGGTGATGCTTCTGATCATTTCCCAGGTGCTTGTGCGGCTTCTATAGCTATACTCGTCCTCAGCTCAGGCAGGGCTATCTGGTTCCACGAATCGAGTGGAGGAGTGTATGGGTCAGTACCCAGGAATTCTGAGAGGGAGAATCTTGGCGAGGCTAAGGATCATGAGGACGAAGAGGTTGAGACCCGGAGGCCGAAACTGAGGATCCTCATGCTTGATTCTACTGGCTTTAGTTGTGCCTCTCGAGCTTGTAAAGGCTGTAATGGGCTTTCAGGAGGGTCTCCGTGCCAGTTTCCTTGCTGCGTTTAGCATACTTGATGCTCCTTTGGTGTTGATGTTGTCGCTGTAGCTTCTTGCCTCGTCTCTGGATCGTACCTTGACTTTTGGCAGATGGGACATTCAGCATGTTCGTCTTGGTGCCTGGAGATAGCCTAGTTGATTCTTGGTACCGGAGTAGATCTCCTGGACATGTTGTTTGAGCGAGCAGTAGTTTCCATGCCAAATAAAGAAGGTGGAAACATTGGTTGAACTATGCCATTGATCCTTGTCCACTCTCAACTATGTAGTACTTGAATCTGCCCCTCGGAGGTAAGCCACCATCAATGCTGGGATGACCTTGCGTCGTGCTTTCATCGAACCCAGAGGATCCTAGGCATGCGCTCCCAAAATCTGAAGGTTTAGAGATACATCTTTCTGAAACCCATAGGTTCGAGGATGTGATTGGAGGTTGTATGGACTTTCATCCAGGAACCCGGAGGCTGGATGGACTTTAGTCAAGGAACTCGTTGCTTGCATGGAACTTAGTCCAGGAACCCTTAGGTTAATAAGAATTTTCGTCCGGGAACCTGATGGTTGTGTGGACCTTCAAGGGGACCATCCCGTATATCTTTTCTACTTGAAGTCGTCTTTGTCGGGTAGACTCTCTTTGATTGCTAGGTAGGATTTTTGGAGCAGTGTCTTCCTTTGCGTCGTCCAGCTATCCTTTGGGAAGTCTTAAAGACGGAACAAGATGTGTTAGACTCTTGAACCTGGAGTATAGGGATGCTTCACATTCCACCTTCCGTAGATAGGTTACTCGTGAATTTTTCCGATGAGATAGCAGGTCTCTCTTAGGGACCCCGAGATTTAATGGCAGGATCCTGGGATCCTACGGAACCGTGGTACTGCTTCAGAATTTGGAGATGTTGTTGGGACCCGAAGGTCGTTTCTGGAGCCCGGAGGCTGCTCTAGACCCAGAGATCGCCTTTAGAACCCGGAGGTTGAATGTGGACCCAGAGGTCGATGGGGAACCCGGAGGTTCCTCTAGATCCTGAGGTCATATTTAGGACCCCGAGGTCGTATTTAGGACCCTGAGGTCATTTAGGGACCCGGAGGTCGATTGGAAACCCATAAGTTCCTCGAGACCCTGAAGTCGTATTTAGGACCCTGAGGTCGTTTTGGGACCCGGAGGTCGATTGGGAACCCGGAGGTCGATTGGGAACCCAGAGGTTCCTCTAGACCCTGAGGTCGTATTTAGGACCCTTAGGTCGTTTAGGGATCTGGAGGTCGGTTGGGAACCCGGGGGTTCCTCTAGACCCTGAGGTGGTATTTAGGACCCTGAGGTGGTATTTAGGACCCTGAGGTCGTTTTGAACCCGTAGGTTACTTCTTGACTCGGAGGTCGTTTGGGAACCCGGAGGTTCCTTCAGACCCTGAGGTCGTTTTGAACCCGTAGGTTACTTCTTGACTCGGAGGTCGTTTGGGAACCCGGAGGTTCCTTCAGACCCTGAGGTCGTTGTTGGGCCCGGGGGTTATAAAGAACCTGGATGTTTACCTTTTCCAGGTCCTGAAGAAATTTGTTCAGGACCCGGAGACTGCATGGGAACCCGAAAGTTCTTAATAACCCAGGGGTATTTGATTTGTATTTTATGGGACCGTATTCTGCCATCCTATGTGAGGCCACTACCGGTACCTGTTGGGATTTTGCATTCTACCGCTCAGAAGCTGGTCACCAGATCCACGACCTAGAGGAAAGTGATTCCGAACCTGAACCTGAGAAAGAAGAACCCGAGAAGACGGCAGCCGAGTCTTACATAACCGCCTATCTGGAGCAGATGTTTTCCAAGAGGTTCGACGCCATGCAATCCATGGTGGAACGTTTACCAGGAGTAGGTCCCCCAATCCGGAGGAGAAACCACGACTCGTACACAGATACTCCCTTCGCGGAGGAGATCGCCTCAGTCGAGATGCCTCGAAAATTCTCCTTCCCCAGAATCAAGATGTACGATGGCACCGGAGACCCCGACGATCATATCGCACAATATAAACAGAGGATGCTAGCGGTTGTGCTCCCCAAGGAGTCCCGTGAGGCTACCATGTGTAAAGGGTTCGGCTCCACTCTAATTGGACCCGCCTTGCAATGGTATATCAATCTCCCTACCAGGTCCATCTCTTCCTTTACCGACCTGAGCGACAATTTCGTAGAATATTTCGCGAGTAGCAGGAGCCTGGAGAAGACTTCAGACGGTCTCTACGAGATCCGCCAGCATCGAGTAGAACCCCTGCGGGACTTCATATCCCGTTTCATTGAAGAGAAGGTAGCGGTCCCTGTATGCAGCATCCCTACCGCAATCTCTGCCTTCAAGAGAGGCCTACTTCCAGACCGAGGGCTCTACAAAGAGCTAACCATGTACCCTTGCAAAACCATGGAGGATGTGATATCCCGAGCATGGGCACATGTGAAGTGGGAAGAGGACGTCGCTAGCCGTGCCAAGGCTCAACCCAAACAGGTTCAGAAGTCCACCAGATCAGATTGGGGAGACCGAGAAGAAACATCCTCCCAAAAGGGATCCAAGGACTCCGGAAGCAGGAACCGGGGCAGGTTCCAATACCGGCCATTAGGAAAAGAAGAGGGGATGTCTTTGTCTTCCTGGCCTGATATCTCCCATCTCCCAATATCTACAGGCTGAGGCAGATGGGGCAACAGGTCAAGTGACCCCCAAAGATAAAAGCACCTGACTCATTCCGGAACCCAGGACTCTGGTGCGACTTCCATCGCGATCATGTCCACAAAACTGAAGACTGCGACACCCTGAAGATCGGATCGAGGTCAACGAACTGCTCCAAAAGGGGCATCTCCGAGAATTCCTTTCAGAGAAAGCCAAGGCTCATCTTAGCAAAGAAGCATCAGGGAAATCCAAACGGGACGCACCAAGCTCACCACCTCGCCAGAACCGGGTGATTCATGTCATCTCAGGAGGCTCTGAAGTAAGTGGCGTGAGTCATGCAGCTGCGAAGAAGAGCACCCGTAATGCTAAACACAGCCTAGAGACTACTCAACCTAAACGCCTACTTCTAGGTACCGACGAGATAAGCTTCACAGCCAAGGAGCAAGAGAAGATATTAGCTCCCCCCCATGACGCTCTAGTTGTCTCTCTCACCATAGCGAACTGTTTGGTGAAAAGAATACTAGTAGACAACGGGTCCTCCAGCAATATCATCTTCCTGACGGCGTACCAAGACTTAGGGTTAGAGGAGAATACCCTGACGCGCAAAGTAACCCAACTCATCGGGTTCAGCGGCGAGGTCAAGCAAACCATTGGGGAGATTGTTCTGCCAGAATCTGCTGAAGGGATCAACCTATCTACCAAATTCCTGGTCGTGGACTGCCAATCGGCATACAACATGATCTTAGGACGACCCGGGATTCACAACATGGGAGCAGTCCCCTCAACCCTCCATCAAATAGTGAAGTTCCCTACACCCTGGGGCATCAGAGCAATCCGAGGAGACCAGAAGAATTCTAGGTCCTGCTACCAGACCACCTTAAAAGGGTAGACCAAGGTCTTATAGCAATTATAGAGGAGACCTCAGATCCCGCGGAATCGGGAATCAGGGGTCAACAATAGGAGCAATTCAGGAACCCTCTGCATAGTCCGGACCCTACATCCAAAACGCTTCCAGAGAGCTTACGCCGACCGCTTCGCATGGTCTCCCCTAAAAACCTGCAAGGCTGCACCTGCTCGTAAAATCTGGTCCCCACAGGACCCTCGTCCTCCGCCTCACATAGATAAGATAGCCAGAAGCTTCAACAGTTATCAACCGGCGATCTCACAGATACACGAGTGGGGCACGAACACCTCGACAAAACCCCCTCGGAAGAGAGCTCCCAGCAGGCACCAGACGGAGATAGGAGACCTCCGAACACATTTTCTCCAGTGGATGAATGCAACTACATGCTTCATGGAAGCGCTGAAAACCTTCATCGATAGGAGACAGTAGCCCCCAAACGTCAACAGCACAGAGATCCGCAAGGACTGGGGCATGAAACAACTCCCCACCAGGGTCCCTAGATTAAAAAAAATGCAGAACCCTGCAGAGGATGAAGGAACCCTCCAGCGAAGACATTCGTCTCAAAAGCAAGTCAAACCCCATGGGTCACGCAGCAATAAGAGGTAAAACATGGCCTAACCACCGGGGTATCTCGCAAGCTGATATCTTTTGTCTCCGGACCATGCTTTCTATATAATTATTCTATCTTTTATTTAAGCATTATGTTTTTCTACTCACATGTACGCTGAAAGTTTACGGACATAGCCTATAAAATAAAATAGTTCCGAATATAAAGAGAGTACGAATACCATAATACTTAAAGGGGCAAACGAGCTGGATCAGGTCAAAGAGACCTCCGATCCTGGCCAACCCTCAATGATAAGTGGCACGACCACACAAAAACAAAACGGGTATGAGACATAAGGTAGGAATGGGTCTGCGCAAGCCCGAGTATGCCATCAATACTACCTAAAACCCCTGTATAGCCTCAGGCATATCGGGGTCCCAAACTAAAATACCAAAAAAGTGAAAGGTACATGTATTAAAACGCTACGTGCTAAATTAATACAGGGGACACGAGGTATAATTGCCACTGAGCAAGTGCAAAAGTCCGGGACCACCTTAATAATATCCTGTTTCTCCAGACGTGGAAAACAGCGTAAGTCTGGCACTTGGGTTTTCACCCACACCAGCACCCTCTAAGACTGATAGTGGCTTTCTGCAGAAAGCAGAGTGCAGCACGGGAACTCGATAGCGACCAGCCACGAGCGGTAGAAAGCGATACCCAACAGGTACCGAGAGTGGCCACACCTAGGGTGGTAGAATTCGGTCCCTCTAAAACCTAATTTCGGGTTCTGAGAAAGAACTCTGGGCTCGGATAGGTCTTAGGGCCAAGAACCTACGGGTTCCTTAAAAGGCCTCAGGGTCCAGGGACCATGAGTCTAAAACGAGACCTCGGCGGTTTCAAATAGGCTTTAAAGTGCCATGAACCTACGGGTTCCCTAAAAAGAACCTCGGGGTCCAAGGGCCACGAGTCTAATCCAAGGCCTCAGAGTCAATAACCTACGGGTTTCGGAAAAAAAGACTTCAGGGTCCAGGGACTACAAGTCCAAATCAAGACCTTAGGGTCCAGGACCTACGTGTTCCCTAAGAAGGGACCTCAGGGTCCCAACATTATTCAAAACCTCTAAGTGATCCTAGTGTCCCGAAAGAGATCCAATCCTACAAGACCTATGAGGTCCGGTCATTTTAAACGTCCAGAGGTTCTAAGGAACCCAGACACCCAGGATCCCTGAGTCTTTTGACAATCATCAAGATGCCTGCAAAAGATCTCAAATGAAGAAAAAAAGCAAATCTGGAATGCATAAAAGGCCACAGCAGGGCCATTGTTCAAAACAACAAAATAAAGGCTCGAAGGCCTTGTTTATAGTTTTAAGCCCTCGCCGAGGGCAGTGACAAAATAAACCCCTTCGCGGGGTTGAAAATACAGGCAATAAAGATGGAGATCAGTTGGGAGGCGGATCATTGGCAGAAGGCTCTAGCGTCTTCGTCTCTGCACCACCAGGAACCTTAGGCTCATGCTCGAAAGAAGGAGGCGGAAGCCCCAAGAACTCGGCTTCGGTGATCTTCACCATCTTTTACTGCTCCAGAGTAGTCGCCGGATCCCAGGTGTCGGTCTGCCACTAAGCCACTCCCGCATTAGCTCCCAGCGGGCCACGATCTTGGCACTATTCACGGCCATGGTCTTATCAACATCAAAGGTCGTAGCGGTATCCTTCAGGTCGATCAGCTCCTCCTCCCTTTCCTTCAGCTGGCTCCTCAAGGAGGCATTCTCCGCAGCTGCCAGTTCCCCTGCTTCCTCTTTGTTCTTCACCTTAAGCGTCAACTCCTTGATCTCCCTGTCCTTGGCCAGGACAGCGTCCTTCTCCTTGTGCAGTTGGGAAGTCAGATTGTCCAACTCCACCTTCGTGGAAACCGCAGAGTCCATCCTCTCCCCTAGATGATACAATTGGGACGCCACCTACAAACAAGATCTGATCAACAGGCAGAACTAGAGAAATCAGAAAATCTCAGAAGCATTACCTCAAGCAAGTCACCCTGCAGCGACTGGATGGTTGTAAAGGAGTCCTCTTCCGACGCCAAAAGCACCGGAGTAGAAGGAAACACCTTCGTATTGACATTGTTCAGGACTATGGCCCAATCATAAGGAGCAGAGGGAGAATCCTTGGGAGAAGAACCCGACACTTTAGATTTCTTCTTGGAGGAGGAAGGAGCTGCAGCAGCACCTGCACGACGCTTGTTGCCCCCGATGAACTGCACTTCATCATCCTCGGTGGAGATAGCTCGCTTAGGGGCAGCTTTCTTTGCAGACATCACCTCAAGAGCTTTCTTGTACTCTACCAAAGCCTCGTTACCCTTAGTTCCTGACATCTCACCTAAGCATACAAAAGCAAACTGAGTCAGAACAGCGACTACAAGAAGAAATATAAGGAGAAGTAGGAAGATTACCCCAGACGCTACAACGCTTTAATGCCGCTTCGCTCACAAGAAAAGAAACCTGATGACACTCGAGAGGAAGCTTCGACACCTGCTCGATGGTATCCCTCCCTGAAAAGTAATCAACGCGAGGAATATCTGCATCAAGAAGATAATACCGTTAGTATAACATCATCAAAATCAACTCTCTTGACTCCTACTACTAGCCTACCCTATAACCGCCAAGTAGCTGAAAAGCCAGGAAGATGCGAGAAGGCAAACTTTTCAGTCCAGTTTCCCTCGAAAGCCAGAAGCTTTTTCCTTTCTTTCTTTGGAACCTCCCTGACTGGAGTCTCCTTGGTTCGAGGATGAAGATAATTTCTCCACTCTGCACTATTCAAAGGAACAACGGAATAAGAACACAGGACTTCAGCCACTCCAATCACAAACCCGTAAAGATCGCCTAAGTTCTGCAGGGCTATCAAAGTCCTCCAAGCCGTAGGATTTAGCTGAGCTGGAGAAATTCCTAGGGTTTCAGATATTTTAGCTATCAGAGAAGGAACGTGATCCCTGAAGCCTGAAGCGAAATAACCCTCATATACAGGTACTTCATCTACGCCAAAATCTGAGACCACCTCGCTTGGCTCAGGTGCTCGGATGCCGACATCATCGGGAAGATTGTATTTCTTCCTCCAGATTGCCACTTCCTCAGCCCTTATTACCGAAGGAGGACCAATCGGGGGATACTGGCTACCCTCCGCCGGCGAAGTGTTCCTGGTGACGAGGACCTTAGGATTCTTTGCAGCAGCGGTCAGATCCAGAGAAGAATCAGAAGAATCCATGGATTCCGCTGGAACAACCCTCAACCTGTTAGATCTAACTCTACTACCTATGGAAGAAGAATCTGGACCCGACTCAGTTCCCATCTCCGAACCAGAGGGAAGAAAGAATCTAGAGAATAAACGAGAAAGAAGAAAGAAACTACCTGCGGCAAGAGAGCCAAGAAGTTGGAATATGGAGATCGCGAGAAATCTTCAGAAAGGAGAGAAAAGGAAACTAAAGAAATAATGGGAGGAAGAAATGAAGAGATAGAGTCAAAAAACCCTAGAAATTCCTTACACGCGTCAGAAGGAAAATCCAGGCGTGGATTCGAATTTCGACGATGTCGCTAAGCTCGCCCCTTTTCCCGCCAAAACTTCGGACCAGAGGGCAGGGACCTTGAAGATCTCTTTGCTGTCTCCCCGATTTAGAGACCTCAGCTTCCAAAAGCCTGGATTTCTTTCAACAGGGATCTTTTCACTTTCAAAGACGAGAAATAAGGAGCAAACTGTTGGGGAAAAATATCCCAGTATTCTTTCCTCCAGCCCCCAGGCAGGACTCAGATCCCCGGATCCCTGATAAATGGGTACCCCGGGTCCCCATGATTACTTACCAGCCTTGAGAAATGAAGAAGGAGAGATCCCTATTCCCTGGGCTCGGTCCCTGGACCCTACTCCCTTCCAAGAAATGGAAAACTTCCGACAAGGAGAACCTTCCATATTTTCGAATATGGAAGAGTGTAACCTAATGAAACCGACTTCTAGATGACTATATAAGAGCGACAACAGCCCTCAAGCAAGGGATCGACTTCTCCAAGGCCTAGAGATTAGTGTTAGACGGCTAGAATTAGGGTTCTTATAAAACATCTTGTAACGATACCTTGTTCTTGCCTAATCATCTAATTATACGCCTCTTCAAGCCTATTCTATTATTATTCACTTTAAACATCCTAATACCCTTAGTAAGTAACCACAAACACTCGAGGTTTACCAGCTTATCCATCGTTCTGTGGTACTCTAAAAGAGACTACACAAAAGTCCCCTAACACCTGGTACGCCCGTGGTATTTCCAGGGGCTCTTCGTCTGGCTCCTCCTGTCTTTAGAATTCGTCCAAGTTGTAAACCCGGCCGGAAAATGTTGTGTCCCGCTTGAGAACCTTGCATCTTTCTCATATGAGGCGTAGTTGTGAGTCTGGAAGTATGGATGTCGTCTAGGGCTTGCTTGGTGATGGCTGCCCCCATCGGGCCCGATGGTTGTTGAGACTTGTTGTGTAGTGAAGATCCAGAACCAGCAGGTTTCAATAAATGTAGACCCGGAACCGGAAGATCCGAAGACTTCGGGGATCTGATCTGAGGATAGGACCCGGAACCAGCAGGAACCAAGGACTGCAGAAAGTTTGATCTGAGGATAGGACTCGGAACCAGCAGGAACCAGGGATTGCGGAAAGTCTGATCTGAGGATAGGACACGGAATCAGTAGGGACCAGGGACTGCTGGAAATCTGATCTCATGATAGGATCCAGAACCAGCAGGAACCAGTAGGAACCAGTTGGTAATTCCTGTGTTGGGTCTTGTTACTTCTGTTTAGCGTTGTGTTATCCTCCCTTGAAGAGGTGTTTCCAGCTGTGTGAGGTTTAGATCTGGTGAGAATACGTCGTTTCTTGCCCCTAGATGGCTGGGGTTGAAATATTCTGAAGGAATGGATGTAATGTCTCTTCCGCCTATCACCATCATCATGTAGCATAAGACTGCCCCTCCTTCTAGTGCCAAACTGTTAGGGGATTTTTGTGTACAAGTGATTCATGCTCAGCACTACGGAATGATAGGAAGAAGGAGACTGGTCGTCGTGATACTTTCTCTAGCTTCGGTCGTGGATAAGCCAGGAAATCCTGCTCTGAGGGTAGTGTCATACGGGTAAGGGCTGGTATATGTCGTCAGTGCCTTAGTAGCAGTAAGAAAGGTCGGCTGTTAGGCAGGAACCGCCTGTCTGTAGTGAAGATCGCAGGGTCTTCTGGGTCTACAATTGATGGTCCCGACTCCAGGGTCTGTCCTTGGATGCCTCCTGATCTGTAGTTGATGGTTCCGACCACTAGGGGCGGTCCCTGAGCGTCTACGGGTGGAACCATGGAAGGTGTTTGGGTTTATAGCTGTATCCTTCAATGGGGATTGCCTACGTACCCTTCAGTGAGGGATCAAGCCGTTCGTAGTTCATGTATGTGGAGGCACGTAGCCTTGATGGGCGCGTAGCCTGATGGAGGCACATAGCCTGATGGAGGCGCGTAGCCTTAATAGAGGCATGTGGCCTAGGGAGCACGTAGCTCTGTAGGTTGTTGGAATCATCCGTTCTAGGGGGCACATAGCCCGAACAGATGGTAAACCTTTAGATATGCTGCAGTGAGCATGGAGCGTCGATGTGCTTCAGTGAGCATGGATGGACCTTGCTGATGAGCTGGAGATCGTGGCTTCAGCAAGCCAGTAGAGTTGTAGACGTGCTGCAGGGAGCATAAATCTTCCCCTGGTCGATATTAACCGCCGGGATCAGCCTCTCCTAGGCTTGTCCGAGAAGAAGGTCTTCTGTGTGTAGAATCTTGCCTTGGCGGCTGTAGAATTGTTGAGCTCTGGTTATGGACGTCTTGGCCCCCTCTCTTTAGGTTTAGAAACCTATATTTATAGAAGAGGTCGTGCCTCCCTTCTTAGGATTTGGAAATATTCATTATATCCTTAGATAATTAAATATTTCCATTTTCTTAAGGGAGGTCGTATGTATTGGAATACGTCCTCTTTCTCTTAGATTTAGAGAGAATCTTTCTTGCCCAAGCTGGTTACGTGATAAAGGGAAGATTTCCATTTATCTTAAGGCAGGAGAAATCACTTGGCCTGGAAGACGGAGGAAGGTCCCAGACTCGAGAACAGGGACCCGGGACCCAAAGGCAGGAACCTGGACCCTGGGGGCAGGGACCTGGAAGACGGAAGCTGGGGTAATCTCTTCATGGAATATTTTTCCCCGACAGATTTAGTAGGAAAATTCCCTACAGTGCCGCGGCAGAAGGTCTTCCTCATTGTAGTTGTTAGGGGATTTTTGTGTAGGCTTTTTGTGAGTACTACGGAACGATGGAAAAGCTAGCAAACCAAGGGTATTTGTATGTATTTCGTGAGGATTTTGAGAGGATAATAAAGAGATAGGCTTGAAGAGACTTTTATTAGATGGAACAAGTAGGATTACAAGGTATTGAGTAAGAACCCTAGTTCTAGTCGTCTAACTCTAGTCTCTAAGCCTTGGAGAAGTCGATCCCTTGCTGTAGGGTTGTAGTAGCTCTTATATAGTCGCCTAGGGGTCGGTTCCATTAGGTTAAACTCTTCCTTATTCGGAAATATGGAAGGTTCTCCTTATCGGAAGTTTTCCATTTCTTGGAAGGGGGCTCGGTTTCAGGGACCGAACTCAGGGTTCCTTCTAGCGGGGACCTGGAGCGTTCCCTTATCGGGGACCAGAGTGTCTGGGTCCTGCCTGGAGGCTGGAGGAAATGATACGGGGTATTTTTCCCCAACAATATGCCCCTTGTTTCTCGATTTTGACATCGAAGTCGGGGAATAACCTTTGGACTCAAGTCAACCGGAGTTGCTCATTCTCAACAGGCTCCCCTTAGGCAGGTCCCCGTTCCATTGATCTTGCTATCCTGGGTTCCACTCAAGCCGGAACTCATTCTAAACCCAGGTGAGGATCAGTCCCTTCGTGTCTGGCCGTAGTCTAGTAGTAGTTTCTCTTATCTTCTGGAGATGACGAGGCTGTAGCTCTGAAGTTAAGCCGCGTACAGGCTGGAGAAGTTCTCGCTAGGGGAACTCTGAGGCCTATGAGACTTGGATCCGTCTATTTGAGGAGAAAGGTGGAAACACTGTTTTCCTTGGAGCCTTTCCTTTTTCCAGACCGGTCGTTTCTTTCATAAGGGATTCTTCTGAGGATTTGGAAATATCCGATTTCCTTTTCTCTGGCTCCAAAAAAGAAAGAGTCAGGCATATATTTAGGGTGCCCGATATATAGAGTTTCATTCATCCCTTATTCAAGAAGATGAATTCTGATCTTCCTACTTCACTCGTGGGTGGCCCGCGTAGAGCCTTGCCGCCTGTTTGCTGATCCTTCCTCTTCCCATGTTGCTTCTTTCAGAGAGGTTTCTGAAACTGATAGTGAGGCGATCCCAATGGCGCCTTTGAAGCAACGTGGTTCTTTCGTTCTCGACGATGGCCCGTGCTCTGAAATTCAAGAGGGAGGTCTGAAGGTGATACGGAGAAAGTACGGGATCCATTCTTCGGTGCTGATGAGGAGTTCCTTGGATTTTTAGCGCGCCTCTGATGGGGGACCAGGCGAGATAGCTATTTTTGAGGCGTATCTGATAGCAGGTTTCCGGGGAATCGTCCCTTCGCTCGTGGCTGAAGTATCATCGTTCTTGGGTTTTTGTCCTTCTCAACTAACTCCTTTATCCTGGAAGACCTTAATGTCGATCCAAGTACTCGGGGAGCTTTATGGTCTTGATACCGGGGTACACAAAGTCCTATACTCCTATTATTTTGCCCCATTGACGATCATGCATGGGTTCTACCACCTCCAGCCTCGTGACGGCGCTCCCTTGGTTGAAGAGCCACCGAGAGGTACCCGGGGTAATTAACCCTTCGGGGACAATTGGACCAGTCGGTATGTGTTTATGAAGATCCAGGAACCCTTCCATTATCCTACATTCTGGCGTACTGTTGGTAAGTTTCGCTTCTGGTGCTTTTTCACTCTTTGGTTGTTGGTATTCTGACAACTGGTTTTGTTTCCAGATGTGTCTCGTCCGGTATCCTTTCTTGGGGAAGCAATGGCGAGAAAGATGTTAGCGATCCCTCAACATTTCCGTGAAGTGCACTTCCTGATGAGCAAGGAGGTCCTGTGTCATAGTCGTCTTTGGGGTAAATTTCTGCTTCATAGTAGAATCTCGCCTTTGTAGGGTCTCATCTCCTCACTTTTTACTTCTCAGGGAATTTTGTGAGACTCCCTGCTCCAGTCCTTTATGATGAATATCAACAAGCTGGAACGCGAAGAAGACGCCCCTTCTATGCTCCCCCACCTCGTTTGACTAGGGCAACATCGCCAGCCGCTTGGATTAGACCGCTCCCTTCCAGGACCGTAACTGGAGATGCACCGCTAATGCGCATTCGACAGTGGCTTCTTACTGAGTTGTTTCTTCTTCGTAACCGGGTGCAAGACATGGCAGCTCAGCGTGACCTATTGATTTGGCAGGTGAGAGCTTCAGCTAGATGGGAGCTTATGAAGGAATGGCTGGAAGGAAGAACAGAACGCTGGGATCCCAAAGAAGAATATCGTCGGTATCTTCTTTGTTCTGAAGAATCTGATCATCACTTTGGAGGGTGCCCTTGAGTAAGTTTGAGGTCCGCTGTGGAGTCTCGAGTTTCAGCCGGTCCACCCTTCTAGATGTTTGTGGTGAGATGAGATCAATGTTGAGATGAGATCAATGTATGGGAAGAGAACGACATGAGGAGTTGAGTATGATGAAGAGGCCGTACATGGCGTAGTAATACTATTTTCCCGAGTAACTTCCAAGGGTTAAACCAAAGTTACCCTAGTTATCCTAGTATACTAGTTATACTAGTTACCC
Source organism: Brassica oleracea var. oleracea (assembly GCF_000695525.1). Lineage (NCBI taxonomy): Eukaryota > Viridiplantae > Streptophyta > Magnoliopsida > Brassicales > Brassicaceae > Brassica > Brassica oleracea. Next base: position 29,673,354 of record NC_027749.1, on the reverse strand, counting down.
GGGTAACTTTGGAGGAAGAAGAGAAGCCCTATTCCCTTTGCTAAGGCACCAGACCATTGCAAGGGAAGAGGAGGCACGTGTGACAGGCTGGAGAAGAGCTGGATAAAGCAAAATGAGCTTTATGCACAAGGAAGAAGCTCATTGGATGGTTTGAATTAAAGCAAACCTTATCTCTTGTAATAGTGCCTCTTTATGAAACCCTCATCCTAGTGTTGCCTCCTCATATATATTGTAAACTCTGATCAGATTAATAATTAAGAAGTTTGGGATTGTCTCTCTAGACTCTCTCTCTTGTTCATGATGATTCTTAAATACTCTTAAACATGATTACTACCTAATCTCTCTACAAATCTCCCATTAATCTTCTCTAATCTACCTTTAATCTCTCAATACCTACTCTTTTCTCTAAAATCATATGGTATCAGAGCCAGGTTGGCTTTGGTAGTGAGAAACCTCGTTCCATTTCTTTCTTTCTCTAGCTCTTGTGTTCTTGTATTCTTGTTCTTGTGTTCTTGAGTGTTCCGTGAAGCTATGTGATAGAGTTGAGTCTTGTGGTGCTGTGCTTTGAGTTCGTGTATTCTTGAAGTCTGGTACTGT
>NC_027749.1:29670907-29672640 GCF_000695525.1 Brassica oleracea var. oleracea | reverse complement strand
GGTTCAAACTACCTCTTGTGGTCTCGATTGGTGAAGACTGCTATTGGAAGGCTAGGGCTGTGGAGCCACATCACTGATGATGGTCCGAAGCCTGTGGCCAACGAAACTGAAGAAGGTGAAAAGGAAAAGACTCTCACCAAAGCTGAAGCAAAGAAGTGGGTGCAAGAAGACTTGATGGTGCTCTCCGTGCTGCAAGGATCTCTTGATGTCCCTCTTCTTGAAGCTTACAGCTACTGTGAGACTCCCAAACACTTATGGGAGACCCTCTTAAAGACGTTTGGAAACATCTCCAACATCATTCGTGTGTTTGAGCTGAAGAGAGCCATTAACTCCATGAAACAAGATGGAGGAGAGCTCACCAAACACATGGGAAAGTTTGGATCATTATGGTCTGAACTTGAAAGTCTAAGACCTAACACTACTGATCAAGCAGCTCTTATGGAAAGAAGAGAACAAGATCAAGTGCTTGGGTTGTTGATGACATTGGATTCTTTCTACAAGGATGTCATCAAACACATCTTGAGATCGCCTAACCTACCATCCATGGAGGAAGTATGCGCGCAACTTCAGAAGGAGGAGGGATCTCTTGGCCTGTTTGGAGGCAAGGGTGAGCTCACTATGGCTCATCAAGCTGAAGGACTGCAAGCAAACAAGGATGCATACAGAAGCTCAGGAAGGAAGTATGAAAAGTATGAGGGAAGCTGTGAGCATTGCAACAGGACCGGTCACAATAAGAGTGAGTGTTGGAGCCTACATCCTCACCTTAGACCATGTGGGTCCAACAGGGATAGGGATGCAAAGGCTCATCTTTCTTCTGAAGCAAATGGTGTTGGTTCATCCGGAGCTAGCTCAGGCGCTAAGGTGGGTGAAAGTGAAGGTAGAGCCTTGGCGTCTCATCAACTGATTGGAAAGGGTATGGATCAGGAGGTATTCAAGAGAGCTGACCTTGAAGCCTTCTTCAAAGCTCTTAAGGAGTCTGGTAACACTCTCGGAAACACCCTTGGATACTCATATGCTGCTCATACATTGCCTAGTACTACTGATAAGTTACTAGACATTTTTAAAAGCTCTTACACTACTGCTAGTAATCCTAGTAATACTGATAAGTTACTAGACATGTTTAAAAGCGCTTACGCTGCTACTAGTGAGCCGAGTATAACTAGTAAGATGTTAGGATTACTAGGAAAGCTGATAAAACAAAATGAACCATCAAGGACTGAGATTACTAGAAACATGCATAAACCTTTGATCATTGATTCTGGTGCATCTCATCATATGATTAGTGATAATAACCTGATTAAAGACATAGAACTGGCTCATGGACATGTTATGATTGCTAATGGATATAGAATTCCTATTAGAGGAATAGGTAAACTGAAACTGTTTGATAAGGACTCTAAAGCATTTTTCATGCCTGAGTTTACTTCTAATCTTTTATCTGTCAAAAGATGCACCACTGATCTTCAATGCAATGTTATTTTTAGTCCTGATGATGTTAAGTTTCAGGATATTAAGAGCAGTAAGTTGAGAAGCAACCAAAGGAGACCTTTATATGCTTGAAGATCTTAGTCCAATCTCTAGTTCTTGCTTCTCATTTAGTTATGTTTCTTCCTTAAGTAAAGATGCATTGTGGCACGCTAGACTTGGACATCCACATGTTAGGGCTTTAAGCATTAAGTTACCAGCTGTCATGTTTAAAAATAATGATTGTGAGGCATGTATTTTGGGCAAAC
>NC_027749.1:29622854-29670716 GCF_000695525.1 Brassica oleracea var. oleracea | reverse complement strand
AGGTCAGATAATGGTGGGGAATACATAGGCCACGCATTCAAAGATCACCTAGCTCAACATGGGATTCTACATCAGACTAGTTGTCCTTACACTCCACAACAGAATGGAGTTGCTGAAAGGAAGAACATGCACCTCATGGAAGTGGCCCGTTCATTGATGTTCCACAAGAGTGTCCCTATGAGATTTTGGAGTGATGCTGTGATAACTGCTTGCTATCTGATCAACAAGATACCAACCAAAATCCTAGAGGATCAGTATCCATTTGAGGTACTCAACAAGAGTCGACCAGTTCTGGATCACTTGAGATTTGGGTGTGTGTGCTATGTACTGGTGCCAGGAGAGATGAGAAACAAACTTGAAGCAAAGAGCACCAAGGCTATGCTTATTCGATATTCCGCATCTCAAAAGGGATACAAGTGCTTTGATCCCACTACTAGAAGATTCTTGGTATCTAGGGATGTGAAGTTCATGGAAGATAAAGGGTATTATGAAGAGAAGAATTAGGAGGAGCTTGAAGAACTTTCTCAACCATCAGACAGAGTAGGCGTGAAGAGCCTACTCAAGTGACCGCTAAAGAACCATCCCACTTTGAACATGAGAGAGTAAGTGAATCTGAAACTGAAGGGTTAAAAGACCAAGGCTCAGAAGAAGCTGGAGGTCTAGAAGATCAAGGCTTAGATTCTCCTGCCCAAAGTGGAGATGAATTAGTAAGAGAAGTTCAGAATGAAGGCCAGGAAGCTGGAAAAGAAATCCAGATACAAGAGGAAGCTGTTGAGGAACAAGTAGAAGTTCCTTTGAGACGAAGCACACGGGTAAGTAGGGATGCTTCCGAGCGGGCTAACACAAGAAACTGGGTAAACACGAGAGTGTTATACAATGCCCAGGCTGTGGAACATCCTTCCCAAGCTGTGTGCTCCTTTACTGAGTCTCCGGAAGAGCACTACTCCTTTATGGTAAGCTTATATGAATGCTATGTACCAAGAAGCTATGAAGAAGCAATGCTGATTCAAGAGTGGAGGGATTCAGTCAATGATGAGGCTGATGTCATGATTAGAAATGATACATGGTATGAGAGTGAGTTGCCTAAGGGGAAGAGAGCTGTGTCATGCAAGTGGATCTTCACCATCAAGTATTTACCTAATGGAAAGATTGATAGGCATAAGACAAGGCTGGTAGCAAGAGGTTTCACACAAACCTATGGAGAGGATTACATTGATACTTTTGCACCTGTTGCAAAGCTCCATGCCATTGGGATTGTACTATCAGTTTTAACCAACCTTGGGTGGGATCTTTGGCAAATGGATGTGAAGAATGCTTTCCTCCAAGGAGAGCTAGAAAATGATGTCTATATGCTACCACCTCCGGCTCTTGAAGGAATGGTGAAGCCAGGAAATGTTCTTAGACTGAAGAAAGCCATCTATGGATTGAAACAATCACCTAGAGCATGGTACAATAAGCTAAGCACAACACTGAATGGTAGAGGCTTCAGGCAGTCTGAGCTTGATCACACTCTCTTTACTCTCAATACTCCCTCAGGCAACATTGTTTTGCTTGTGTATGTGGATGACTTCATCATAACAGGCAGTGATAAGGAAGGAATCCGAGCCACCAAGGAGTTTCTGAAATCAGTATTTGATATAAAGGATTTGGGAGAGATGAAGTACTTTCTTGGGATTGAGCTGTGCAGATCCAAGGAAGGGTTGTTTATCTCTCAAAGGAAGTACGCATTGGATCTCTTGAAGGATGCTGGTGCGTATGGAGGAAGAACAGCCAAGATGCCCATGGAGGATGGGTACAAGGTTCCACGTGAGTGGGAGATTGAATACAGCAAGCTGTTCCATGATCCAAAGCTGTATAGGAAGCTTGTGAGGAAGCTGATATACTTGACCATCACTAGGCCAGACATTTGTTTTGCTGTGAATCAAGTGAGCCAGCATATGCAAGCTCCAAAAGAGAATCACTGGCGCATGGTGGAGAGGGTTCTCATGTACCTGAATGGAACTCAAGGGCTTGGTATATGGATGGGCTACAATAAAAGCACTGAAGTTATGTGTTATTGTGATACTGATTGGGGTGGTGATAGAGCAGACAAAAGGTCTACAACAGTCTACTGCACTTTCATTGGAGAAAACATGGTTACTTGGAAGAGTAAGAAGCATAAGGTTGTATCATACTCTAGTGATGAAGCTGAGTATAGGGCTATGCTAAAGCTTACCAACGAGTTGTTATGGATCAAAGGGATTCTTAGGCACTTGGAGATTGAGCAAGCAACACCAATGACTATGCATTGTGACAATCAGGCGGCTATTCACATTGCTACAAACTCAGTGTTTCATGAGAGGACAAAGCACATTGAAGTAGATTGCCACAAGGTGAGGCAGATGATAGTCTTGGGAGTGATCTTGCCATGTTATACAAGAAGTGAAGATCAGTCGGCAGATGAGTTCACCAAGGCAGCAAGACAAAAGACTATGGAGTCCATCCACATGAGATTGGGACTCATAGATCTTGGGAAGAGAAGGAGCTGATACCCTAAGTCATGAGGTCTTTACTCTTTTTTCCTCATCGAGATTTTATCCCAATGGGATTTCCTTGGTGAGGTTTTTAATGAGGAAGATCTCAAGGCTATCCAAGCTTAGACTTTCACAAAGCTAAGCTTGAGGGGGAGTGTTGAGATGAGATCAATGTATGGGAAGAGAAAGACATGAGGAGTTAAGTATGATGAAGATACCGTACATGGCGTAGTAATACTAGTTACCCGAGTAACTTCCAAGGGTTAAACCAAAGTTACCCTAGTTATCCTAGTATACTAGTAAGAAGCTCATTGGATGGTTTGAATTAAGGCAACCCTTATCTCTTGTAATAGTACCTCTTTATGAAACCCTCATCCTAGTGTTGCCTCCTCTTATATATTGTAAAATCTGATCAGATTAATAATTAAGAAGTTTGGGATTATCTCTCTAGACTCTCTCTCTTGTTCATGATGATTCTTAAATACTCTTAAACATGATTACTACCTAATCTCTCTACAAATCTCCCATTAATCTTCTCTAATCCACCTTTAATCTCTCAATACCTACTCTATTCTCTAAAATCATAGTTTGTTGCTTTTTGTCGAATTTGTTTTTCTTTGAATAATGGCTTCTTGTTGCCTTTCTTGATTCTCCTTTGGAACAATGCTTTTTCGTAACGAATTTCTTTTCCTGCAAACCCTGTTTCCTTCTTTCCCGTAAGTTTGGAATTGAGAACTTAGCTCTGAGCGGGACGGAGGCTCGGTCGTTACGTAGCGACCGGGCAGTGTGCATGTGCGGTAGTTACGTAGTGACTGAGCTTGGTCTATCCATGTTCCGACCGTCACATTCGAACCTATCCATGGCTGGCTAAGATACGTTTCCGTTGCCTTGGGACAGCTTGTGTTTAATCCAAATGGGGTTTGAAAAAGGTTTTATCTCGAGAACATATGCCACGACATTCTTTTGACCAAGCACAATTTGTCACGGAAAGACACTCATACTTGTTTTTGCGGTGGTTTAGATATTAACTTCGTCGTAACCGTTTTCGACCCCAACAATTACATTTCGTAAAAATGTTCATGCTTATTTTTACGGACTTTCAGACATTGATTCCGTCATGACCAATTTTGACCACAAGTGCCATGCTTTGCTACTTTCCACGTCTGGAGAAGTAAAATATTATGTGGTGCTCCCGGACTTTTGCACTTGCTCAATGGCAATTATACCTCGTGTCACCTGTATTATTCTAGCAAGTAGCTTTTTAATACAGGTACTTTCACATTTTTGGTATTTTTGTTTGGGACCCCGATATGCCTGAGGCTATACAGGGGTTTTAGGTAGTATTGACGGCATACTCAGGCTTACGCAGACCCATTCCTACCTTATGTCTCATAACCGTTTTGTTTTTGCGTGGTCGTGCCACTTTGACATTAAGGGTTGCCCAAGATTGGAGGACTCTTGGATCTGATCCAGCTCGTTTGCCCCTTTAAGTATTATGGCATTCCTACTACTCTTTTATAGTCGGAACTATTTTATTATATAAGCTTTGTCCGGAGACGTTTCAGCGTACATAGGAGTAGAAAAACATAATGCTTAAATAATAGATATAGAGAATATGATCTAGTGATCTTTATTAGAAATGATAAGCTTTAAGGTGTAGGGCATTCCAGCAATTGGGTTGTACTTTACCCTTGGCGTCTTGTAGCCTGTATGCCCCTGATCCCCGTACCTCGATTATCTTGTAGGGTCCTTCCCACCCGGGGGGTGAGTTTCCCAGTTATCTTTTCTGTTCGCCGCAGGACCTAGTCGCCTTGCTAAAAGGTTTTGGTTCTGACCTTCCTGTTGTAGGTCTTGGCTACTTCTTGTTGGTAGGACCAGTTTCTCAATCGGACAGTTACTCTTTTTTCGTATCAGATCAAAACTTAGTGACATTAGCTCATGATTTTCTTCCTGAGAGGTGGCCTCCGAGACTGTGGTCTTTACGTGCATTTCGGTTGGGATTATGGCCTCTGTTCCATACACGAGCGTATAGGGGGTTTCCTGGGTTGCTGTCTTGGGAGTGGTCCGGTAGGCCCAGAGGACTTCGTGCAGCTCCTCTGCCCAATTTCCCTTGGAACCCTCCAAACGCTTCTTCAACATGTTCACCACGGTCTTATTTGTGGATTCCGCTTGGCCGTTAGATTGGGGGTGTCGCGGCGTAGCAAAGGAGAGTCTGATGCCCCAGTCTTTGCAGAATTCCTTGAAGTTGTGGCTCGTAAACTGGGGGCCGTTGTCAGTGACGATTTCTTCTGGAACCCCGAACCGCGTGATTACATTCATCCATATGAACTTTCTGATCTGGAGATCGGTTATCCTGCTGAGCGCTTCTGCCTCAATCCACTTCGAAAAGTAGTCTGTCACTATCAGGAGGAAGACCTTCTGCCCTGGCGCCATGGGGAATTTTCCTACTATATCCATGCCCCATTTCCTGAATGGCCAGCGCGAGCTTGTGGACTTGAGGTTCTCCGGAGGCAGTCTGGAGACAGGGGCGTGCCTTTGGCATCTGTCGCAATGTTTTTCTTTTTGGTTGGCGTCATCGGCCATCGTGGGCCAGTAATAGCCTACTCTTTTGGCTCTAAGTACTAGGCTCCTGCTGCTAGAGTGAGACCCTCAATCTCCCTCGTGTAATTCCACTAGGATCTTAGTTGCTTCACGGGGTGTAACACATCTCAGATATGGGCCAGAGAACGATCTTCGGTATAGCTTTCCCTGAGAGAGACAGTACCTAGCGGCTTTCTTCTTGATTTTCCTGCTCTCGTTGTGGTCTTCTGGAAATATATCGTCCTCCAGGTACCGGACCAGGGGAGTCATCCAGGTTTCTTCTTCTTTGATGGCGGAAATCTCTTCGTTTTGTTGCTCTACTAGGGTGGCTGGCCATTGGAGCACTAACAGGGGGATGCTCATCTGGATCTGGGTCTCGAGGGCGGACCCTAAGTTGGCCAGAGCATCAGCTTGTGAATACTGCTCCCTGGGGATCTTAGTGAGCTTGCAGCTTTTGAACTTCTTGATGAGTCGTTGAGCGACTACCAGATACCGGATCATGCTGTCATCTTTAGCCCAGTATTCTCCCGGCGCCTGGTTGATAATCAGTTGGGAGTCGCAATAGACTTTGATATTCTCCGCACCCAGCTGGTGAGCGAGCGATAGCCCAGCGATCAAGGCCTTGTACTCGCTTTCGTTGTTCGTCGCTTTGAAATTAAATCTTATGGCTCTCAAGGCTGTGTTCCCTGTTGGGGACGTGAGTACGATCCCTACTCCTGCCCCTCGAACGTTACTGGATCCATCCACATGTAGGATCCATTCTCCTTCTTCCTTTATCCCGCTCTGAAGGCGTACCTCCTGTTCGAGAGCCGGGAGCAAGGCTGGAGAAAATTCAGCCACAAAGTCCGCTAGGGCCTGGGACTTAACTGCCATAGCGGGCCAGAAGATTATATCGTATTCCCCCAGTTCCACTGCCCACTTCGTCAATCTTACGGAGACCTCGGGCTTATGTAGGACCAGCTTTATAGGGAAGGAAGTGACGACCACCACCGGATGAGCCTGAAAGTAAGGCCGCAACTTGCGAGCGGCGATCACTAGGGCCAGAGACAACTTTTCTAGATGACTGTAGCGAGTTTCCGCATCCAGAAGGGCTTTGCTCACGTAATAGATTGGCATTTTCTTGGTTCCCTCTTCTCGAACAAGGACTGCGCTGACTCCATGCTCTGATACTGCGACATATAGCAGTAAGACTTCACCGAGCAAGGGTTTAGATAAGAGAGGGGGAGTGGTAAGATAAGGCTTGAACTCCAGAAGAGCCGACTCGCACTCCTCGGCCCATTCGAAGTCCTTTGGCTCCTTGAGTGTTTCGAAGAAGGTGTGGGACTTATCAGAGAGCCTGGAGATGAATCTGCCTAAGGTCGCCATTCTGCCGGTCAGCTTTTGGACTTCTTTCACTCTTCTCGGGGAAGGGATTTAATGGATAGCTCTGATCTATTCTGGATTAGCTTCAATGCCCCGGTGGGTTACAATGTACCCTAGGAATTTTCCGGAGCTGACGCCGAATGAGCATTTAGCTGGGTTGAGCTTCATATTTTATTTACGGAGGGTAGAAAAGGCCTGTTGTAGATGCGATATATGGTCCTCCGCCTCTAGGGATTTTACCAGCATATCGTCAATGTAGACCTCCATAGTTTCTCGTATTTGATCCGCGAACATCATGTTCACCAGCCTTTGATACGTTGATCCAGCGTTCTTTAAACCGAAGGACATGACCTTGTAGCGATAGATCCCTCGAGACGTTATGAAGGAGGTCTTCCCTTGGTCATCGGGGTGCATGAGTATTTGGTTGTACCCGAAGAAAGCATCCATGAAGCTCATTAACCGGTGTCCAGCCGTAGTATCGACAAGTTTATCGATGTGTGGCAGACGGAAAGGATCCTTTGGACATGATTTGTTGAGGTTTGTGAAGTCGATGCAGACCCGCCAATTTCTGTTTTTTTTCTTGACACGACCACGTTGGCTAGCCACTCTGGATATTGCACTTCTCGGATGAACCCCGCCTCCAATAGGTTCTTGACCTCTTCGTTGATTATAATGTCTCTTTCCGGAGCGAACTTCCTTCGCTTATGTCTTGTAGGATGGTGTGAGGGATCCACCTGCAGCTGATGCATAATGATCTCGGGATCGATCCCGGGCATGTCCAAGTGGGACCACGCGAAAAAATCGGAATTTGACCTAAGAAAATCTACTAGCCTTCTTCTTAATCCCTCGGAGAGCTTGGAGCCGATCCTGAGATTACGAGTTGAGTCACCTTTGACTAGTGGTACGTCATCGATATCTTCGACCTCTGGCTCTTCTGTATGCGGAGCTCGGGGCTTGATTTGCGTGGGCGGTGCGGTCTTGATTCATTTCTTTAGAGCGACCTGGTAGCAGTGGCGGGCGGTTTCCTGATCTCCTCTAATCATTCTAACACCCAAGGGGTGGGGAATTTTATTGTCTGATGGAGAGTCGAGGGAATTGCCCCCATTCCATGAATCCACGCTCGGCCCAGAATCACGTTGTACGGGGAATGACAATTGACGACCAGGGGCCTAGTGGGTAGGTTGACCCCTTCAGCATGGATAGGGAGGATGACCTATCCTATTGTTTGTTTGACCTCCCCGCTGAATCCGACATGGGGGATTGTTTTACGTATCAGGACTTCCTCCTCCAGCCCTAGACCTTGGTATGCGGTCTAGAAGATGATATTTGCTGGAGCTCCCAATGTCCACCAATATTCTTTTAACCAGAAAGTTTGCTATAGTGAGCGAGATGACGAGGGCGTTGTGGTGTGGCACCAAGACTCCCTCTCGTTCTTCGGCGGTGAAAGTTATTTTGTCGGTCTCAGGACATTCTGACTTGACCCTTTCGGAGTTGCCCCATACGTCGTGGGCGTCATCCTGAATGGCGGCATGGTTTACGCTGCACGTCTCTGGTCCTTCAGATATGACGTGGATCGTCCTGCCTCGTAAGCACGGTAGGACGGGCTTGGCTTTGACGAGCTTGCTTGTCAAACTTTGCAAGTTGTCGGATAAGCCTTGGGAATCTGTCCCTCTTAGAGCGGCTTCGGATAGCTCGTCACGTTTGTCCATCGCCATCATCACGTGGTTAGATTACTCCCCTCCTTCTAGCGCCAAACTGTTGGGGGATTTTTGTGTAGGCTCTTTGTGAGCAAGCTAGCAAACCAAGGGTATTTGTATGTATTTCGTGAGGATTTTGAGAGGATAATAAAGAGATAGGCTTGAAGAGACTTTATTAGATGGAACAAGCAGGATTACAAGGTATTGAGTAAGAACCCTAGTTCTAACCGTCTAACTCTAGTCTCTAAGCCATGGAGAAGTCGATCCCTTGCTTTAGGGTTGTAGTAGCTCTTATATAGTCGTCTAGGGGTCGGCTCCATTAGGTTAAACTCTTCCATATTCTGAAATATGGACGGTTCTCCTTATCGGAATTTTTCCATTTCTTTGAAGGGTGCTCGGTTCCAGGGACCGAACTCAGGGTTCCTTCTAGCGGGGACCTAGAGCGTTCCCTTATCGGGGACCCGAGGGTCTGGGTCCGGCCTGGAGGCTGGAGGAAATGATACCGGGGTATTTTTCCCCAACAGTAGTAACTGACTACTTCTCGAAATAGGTTGAAGCAGAAGAACTCAGCCGAATAACCGACCTTCAGATTCGAAAGTTCTTGTGGACGATTGTGATCACCTGCTTTGGGATTTCATATACCCTGGATTTGACCAACTTTCACCCATGGTTTATAGGTGTTTTTACTACTAATTATTATATTATAGAGTCTTTATTATATTTATAAGACCAGGAGTGATTTGGAGTTAAGTGCTGATTTAGGAGCATTTTGGAGATATTTGGAGCAAGCACCCGAGATGACCATCGAGCTCGACCATCGCTCGATATTGAGGAACAAATATCAATCGATGTTCACATCAGAACATTGATCGACAGCGAAGCACGCAGATAGCCCGTTTGGTCACAACCGACTTGAAGCCTAAGTCTTCTTCACAAATTTACAAGATTACCCTGACGAGTTTTAACCTAATTATATAAGCTTTGCCACCATCTTAGAGGCAAATAGGTGCTTTTCTGGTTTTTTTCGTTTTACTATTATTAGCAAAAGGTTTTTAGGATTTTGATAGATTGGAGAGAAGATCCAAAGTTATATTTGTGATTAGAACTCCATTAATATCTATTTACTATTCTGATGAAGTTTTCTTACCTAATTATTGTTATGAATTGCTTTGCCATGTTTGAGTAGTTCCATTGTTAGATTTTAGGGTTTAAATAGGTTATGAGGGATTAGCCCCAACTATAGATTGCTGAGTTACGATAATAATCATTAGGATTGTCATTAATGCCTGATTCTATATTAGCTACCTAGAACTTGCCCAAGGATTGTTAGATAAAAGCGATAGCTTCATTCTCACCATGAAACCATTCTAATTAAGCTAAGGCGAGAGCTAATCTAGTGAGCTTAGTGAGCATCATTCAACCCGCCCATAAAGCTTAATTAGAAGCGCGTCGATCGATATACATATTGGATAATCAATCGACGGAGTGAAATGTGTATTGATCGATATCCCTATAGGATAATCGATCGACACTTGCCACTGATCGAACACATTTGTTTGGGTCATTAGATCTACTTAATAGACAAGTCCAGAAACGCGAGAGATGGTTGACTTGTTGCTTAGTAGTTGAGCTCTACATTAACATGCATGCAACTCATTAGGCATCTGTAGGATTATAATTCCAAGTTTCCTGAATAAAAACCCTAAGTCTAGCTATTTCCTTTTAAACACCAAAACCTCAATCAATCAATCGAGCAATTACTTGCTCAAAACTGCAAATTTACATTTTAAAATTTTAACCATCTAACTTAACAAATCCCATTAGATTTATTAGGTTCCCTAGCTCCTTGTGGATTCCATCCCTAAATACTGCAATTGAAACTCTTATTTGAGAGAGTAAATTCACTCTTTAGGGTAATTTGAGTTATATCAAATTTGGCGCTGTTGCCGGGGAGCTTTGATCGCCTACTAGATTTAATTTTGTTAAGTTTCTAACAAATTTTTTTCTTGGATTTTCAGGTACATGCCCAGCAGTACCATAAGCAACAGGGAAACTCAACCGCTATTCTCACCAGATCCTGCAAGTTTGGAGCGTTCAATCCGCAAAGAAGCACGCTCCTCATCGATCGACAACAATGCTTGTTCGTCGCTCTATTCTCGTCAACCACCGTCGACCCAGGCACTAGTATCGTCGACCAATACTCACTCACCACCGTCGACCGAAGACACTCTTCTCCCGTCGACCGACATCTTCCATCAGACATCGATCGATACTTCATTCTGAACATCGAATGATACTGAGCCGCGAGACGTGCTTGCGACTTTGATTCTTGTATGTGATGAGAGAGGAGACTTGTATGACCAGGAAGGTCATCTGCGTAATGCAACATATCAGTGGATAGTCGCTTAGGGGGCTGCAATCCCTGAGTCTGAAGCTACATGAGCTACTGTACCAGTAGATGAGGCCGCTCGACCCAGAACATTGGCTGACAACAACCGTCCAGATCAGTTCAACACCAACAGATCAGCCATTCGACCTCCAACTATTCAGAGAGATTTGTTGAAGCTGCAGTATTACACACTTGTGGGAAAGACACCCTACTATGGGTTATCTCACGAGCATCCTATGGACCATCTGGAGAGGTTTGAGGATCTCATATCTGCTATTAAAGTCGAGAGAGTCTCTGAAGGCTACCTCCTATGCAAGCTCTTCAAGTACTCACTTTCTGGAGATTCTTCGCATTGGCTTAAGCAACTACCACCAGGATCCCTAACATCGTAGAGCGACATAAAGAATGCATTCTTATGCAACTTCTTTGATGAAGTACGTGCTGAAGACTTGAGGAGCAACATTGCTAAATTCACTCAGGAGTCTGAAGAATCATTCAGAAGCTCCTGGATCAGATTCAAGTCTTATTAGAGAGACTGTCCACACCATGGATTCAATGAAATACAACTGCTCAGTACTTTCTACAGAGGCATCAAGGTGCAATACCAGATGGCTCTTGATGCTTCCAGCAATGAGAACTTCAACACCAGGAACCCAGAGGAGGCAGTTAAGGTCACTGAAAACCTAGCATCTAGCAGCAGTAGCAAGAACGCTGATTTTGAGAGGAAGAGATCTGTCACCATCCTTGGTAATGATCAGATGGATGAGATGAAGGCAAAGCTGGACAGTGTTCACAAGCTTCTCATGAAGCAGGTTTGCTTGGTTGAAGATACAGAGGCTATAGACATAGAGGGTGGAGCAGAGGAAGCAGATGTGAACTTCATCAGTGGAACTGGATTCCACGGTTATGGAAACCAGGGTGGAGACAGAAACTCCTATGGAAATAGGGGCAAATTTAACCAGCATTCGGAGCACCAGAAACCCTACAGCAACAACTACATCAACAACTACAGCAACAACAGGGGTAATGGAAGCTCTTACTACCAGAAGCCACCACGGCCAACTCAAGAGAGCAAAATTTAGGAGATGCTTGATAGAGTTTTCGAGGGACAGCAGCGCATGAGAGTGGACTTCAATGGGAAGATTGATTATGTCTACACCAACCTGAACACAAAGTTTGAGACTTTGAGCACTCAAGTGAAGAAGCTGGAGATGCAGGTTCTTCAGACAGGAGAAGCTGTTAAGAGGCAGGGAGCCTTGACAAAAGGGGTAGAAGATGATGTGATGAAGCACCACGTGAATGCCATCATTGGGAATGATTTCTGGCAAGTGGTGAAAGAAGAGAAGCTGCAAGAAGAAGATTTCGAAGTAGAGAGTCTGATGCGTTTTGGTGGATCGCATTGATGTCGATCGATGCCAAGCCACGAACATCGGTCGACAGAAGTCACCCAAAACCGATCGATATGCTCTCCTGGACATCAATCGACAACACCTACGGAGTCAACCGCATCTTCCAAAGTCGTGAGGATCATGACTCTCGAGGAGTTCGCAGCTAAACACCCACATCCGCCCAGCCCTGTCTACGTAAATATATATTAACAATCTGACCCCGCCATCGATCGACATCAGGAGCCCGTCATCGATCGACATCACGAGACCGTCGTCGATCGACAACCACCAGCGCCCATCGATCGACGAGCACCTATTACGTACCGAGTGCAGATGCCGAAGATAGATGTTGCACGTCTTAATGCACTCATGCCCAAACCTAAACCTTGAAAAAACCCACCAGAGGGTGTCAGGACACCTTCAGATGATGAAATAGATCCTATAGAGGTTGATAGGGTTCCTACAGGAAGAACCCTAAGGAAAAAAAATGAAAAAGTGGAGAAACATCTGAAAAGGAGGCCTAATGAAAAGAAAAAGGAAAGTTTCCGAAAAATAGTCTTCAGCATTCCTCTAAATAAGCCATTCGATGAGGCTTATTTTACCAACAGATTTTGGATGTTCTTCAGAGAAACCAGAGAGACAGAAGAAGACATTAGGAGAATTTTCTGTGCAGCAAGAGAGCATATGAGGAAGAGGTTACATTGAAGAAGAAGAATCAATTTGCAATACCATGCACGGTAAAGGAAATTGAATTTCCACATGCCTTGTGAGACACAGGAGCATCAGTCAGTATCTTACCTAGGATTATCGCAGACCATCTGGTTCTGCAGGTGGAGCCTTCCAAGGAATTGTTCACTTTTGTGGATTGTTCTCATAGGAACTCAGGAAGGATTGTGAGAGACCTAGAGGTGCAGATTGGTAATGCCCTAGTTCCAGTAGATTTCCATATCTTGGACATCAAGCTGAACTGAAACTCTTCTCTATTACTTGGGAGAGCCTTCTTGTCAACAGTGGGAGCAGTGTGCAACTTGCAAACCAACCAGTTGTGCCTAAACCAACCAGTTGTGCCTAACGCTCATAGATCCTCATGTCCACTATAACCTTATTCCAGTTAAGAAGCCACAGACGACCCTCAGAAGAAAAAATGATCCATGAATCATTGCAGCATGCCAGTGGGGAGCTGAGTACAAGACAGAATACTCGGCGTCGATCGAAACTCATACTGCAACATCGATCGACAGTGACCAGCAAAAATCGACCGATGGAGACGTAGAAGAATCTGTCGACAATAGTCCAGAGGATCGGGGGAACGACTGCTACAATCCTATCCTGGCAATAAACGATGCACCACCTGAGACCCGCGAAGATTTCTATGATGAATAATACAGAAAGACAGGAATTCTAGGCTACAAATTTCGCCCTCTAAAACCAGATTTTCAGGCACAAGTGGAAACAGATTCACTTCTTGCAAAAGCCTGTGGAAAAAGAACTCGCTTCAGCCGAATCAGTGAAGCAGACAGACGAGCGGCGATCAACATTGAGATACAGGAGTCGATCGACAGATCGAAGAAGCAATCCATCGTTGTTAATATTCCCCCATCGATCGATAGACGTCCAGAATTCGGCAGAAGAGCTTTCTATCTTTTCGCTACCAGAAAATTCTACTGAGAAGAGAAAGATGAGTATGGAGTCTACAGAGATGATCAGGGATGTGCAAGAGATGTGGATGGACACAACATCAATGTGTCCAGGGAGAATATCAGAAAATTAATGGAAAGAGCTTCGATAGATGAGCATAGCTACATATGTTTTCTAGAACATGGTAGCTCATTCACACAAACCAAGCTAGTACCAGAGATCTACACCAAGGACGAGATCAATGAGATGTTCTATGGAATCTGTGGAGAACAAGAGAAGACAAAGAAGACTTCCAGATGAAGCTTGATGGAGTGTACTATCCATTGAATGATAGTATCAGTTGGCTAACTACTTGCATGGAAGCGATGAGGCAAGACATAGCCATAATTCAGCGTGCGACCGACGTGTCTTGCTCTACATCAATCGACAGACATCATCATGCATCGATCGACAGTCGCTTACATGCATCGATCGACAACCGCTTCCCAGCATCGGTCGACGACAACCCACCACACTCACATACGGTGAAGTCTCAACCAGATTTTTGCACCAGGGGAGAGATAGATCAGTTGGTAGAAGGGATCTATAGAGCTCTGGAAACTACAGAAGAGAGGCTTGATAGGAAAGGTGATGACATCTATTTCGCAATGGATCTTAGCATTAGTGCTTTCACTTCCAAGATTGAAGCTATTCAAGGGGAATTAGTGGAGATTTAGTGTTACATTGCCCGTCAACCAGAAGCATCATCATCGATCGACAGACGCAACGATAAATCGACCGACACTCACAGACAGACATCGGTTGACGATGCTACAAACCGAGGGAGGCTAGTACAAAAGGTGACATCAGATATGTCTGACACACACAACCGTGAAGAGGAGATATCAGCTGACACATACACCACAGTTATGAGACATCAGTTCAATCTTGAGAGTCTTGGAGATAGATTGCAGAAGATAGAAGATGCAATAACAATAATGAAGGAAAAATGGCGTAGAGGAGATGAAGAAATGCGAGACTTCACTAGTACATGGTAAGCGCAGAGAAGAGATGGAGACTTTTTTCCCAAGAAGTGTCAGCTTTCAACATTACTAGCCCAAATCACCTCCAAAGTCTAGCTAAATGACTATAACAAAGCGCTGAGTGGGAGGCAACCCAAGGCAACCCACAATTAGGTCATATTTATTTGGTTTTTATTAATCTACTATTTATGGTGGTTTTTAATTCTTGCCGGTCATAAAAAAAGAAAGATCCGAGTAGACGATTGCCGTAAGTATCGACCGACAAGACACTATCGACATCAATCGACATAGCATCACCTGCCGCGACGGATATCAACATCCTTACATTTGTCGACATACATTCTGGTTTGGTATATCGTTCTAACTTGTTACATTACGTACTTATGGTTTAATTATCACCATAACTCTGGCTGAGTTTACACTGGGGACAGTGTAGTTTAAGTCTGGGAGGAGGTTTACTGATATTAGTTTATTCATAAATTTTAAAAATATATATATTTTCAAACATAAAGTTTATATTGAGTCAAGAAAGAGATAATGAACTTATTAGATTTTTGCTTGTTTCATGGAAGTCTGTCCAATCATGAACGAATTCTTCAAACAAGTCTGGAAGGTAAAGCCTTGTGTATATAGATTTATTACCTTCTCTCTCTCTATTTTTAAAATATGGATAAAAAAATTACACATATATATATATATATGTATTAGAGATTTATTAGAAAGAGATTCGAACAAGACTTGGTGGCTACAACCATTAAGGCTTGCTTCATAAGAATTCTATAGGTAAAGGATTATAACAGGACTTGGTGGCTGCACCATTAAGGCTTGCTTCACAAATAATCCTAGGATATAGGTCAAAAAGAAGTGAACAAGACTTGGTGGGAACCACCATTAAGGCTTGATTCATGGAAGCATGTCCAATCTTGGTCAATGATCTTGCAAATATAAGCAGACTTTGACTAAGAGAGAAAATTAGTAGAGAGAGAGGATAGGAACTAATGTTTACCTACAGGTCCAGATACTTGTTTGAAAATCCTTGCATCCTATGATCGATACTTCCAAGGTAAAGCCTGCATTTTTATTTATGCTAAAAAATGAGGTTGGTAAAGGGGAATGTCAGAGAAGATTAGCTAAGTTGTTAGCTAGGTGAATTTGGCTGCTAAGCTAGGATATAATATAATGTGCTTTTGTGATTAGGACTTCTTAGATGTAGATTGCAATATTGTAGAGGTGATGATTCTAAGTTTAAAATTGTGTGAATCCCAGCTGTTTTAAATCTTTTTTCAGAGAGACTTGATAGACCATAGATTTTATCCACTTTTAGCAATGGTCTATAAGTGTTTTAATAACTATTAACTACTATACAGAGTCTAGTTAGAGTGTTTACTGGTTCAGGGACGATTTGGAGCAAAGTGATGATTTTAGTGTCTTTTGGAGCCTTTTGAGTGCAGAGCTGCACATACACGTGAGATATCTAGCTATGGATGGAGGCTTTCCAACCGTTAGATTGAGTTTATCTTTTGACACAAGATATAACTTTGAGTTATCTTTCCAGTGCCACAGGTTTGTGGTCAATCAGCATCCTGTAGCAGAAGTTATGCCCATTTTACTTAAGAGTGGTCAGTCTGCCTCGCAAGAGGAAGCTGTCCAGAAGAGGAACGTATGTCGATCGATGCAGAACTATTGACATCGATCGATATGGATGCTAAAATGTGGGCCAAGCATATTTTATGACCGACTGAAGCCCAGAAGCAATCCCAAATTACAAGAATACCCTTTGACGACCTAAAACCCTATTTATGTGTTTTTCAAAGCCATTGTTGACAGCTAAGCTTTATTTTATTCATAGTTCTAGGTTAGGAGAGAAGAAAGGAACTTTTTCAGAGTCCTCTTGGAACTCCATTTTTTTGGTTTTATTTATATTTTATGTTATTCATCTATGATTTCTGTGACAAACATCATGTCTGAATAGATACACCTGTTAGGTTTATGGTTCAGATAGGATGAGGGAAGCGCAAAATATAGAACTGTTAAGTTTTGATATTCATCATAGGATTGTTCTTACTTCTTCTGATCTAGAGTCATGAACTAGAACCCTGATCTTAGAATCATTAGGCACAATGCCATCGCTTGGTCTTTTCTCTGAACAGAATTCTATGTAGCTAGGATTGCTAGAAACATATGAGAGCTGATTTAGGAACCCTAGTGAAGACATATTCAACCCGGTCGTAAAGCATGCTAGAAGCGATATCGATCGATGATCCAATAGATTAATCGATCGATATTGTAAAAGGTGTATCGATCGATATTCCTATATAATAATCGATCGACACTTTCTACAGATCAACATGCGAGAGCTGAGATCTTAGATCTAGTGATAGATAACCTAGACATGCGAGAGCTGGTAGATTATTGTTATTGTTTGAGTTCGGAGTAATTTGAGTGATATCAAATTTGGCGCCGTTCCCGGGGATCTTGTTTAGTTAGATTTAGTCTAGGTTTTACTATTGTTTGAAAACTGATAAAAAAATTTCTTCAATTTCAGGTACATACATATTAGTACCAGGAACAAGAATGAAAAGAGGGTTTATGGGTTCTTCAAAGAAGGAGTCTGCTGGTTTATGCACGATATGTAAGTCTACGAGGGAAGAATCAATCGACACCCTCCAAGCAACAGCGATCGACAGGGTGAACCAGAAATCGATCGACAGCAACACAACGCCATTGATAGACATTGCTTGCGAGAAGGCAGAGAAGGTAGAGATACTCATTGTTGAGAGGGATGACTTTGATCTGGAACCTATATATATCCAGCTTATGCGTCAGCGTCCCTTTCATGGCTTTCCTCAAACAACCAATTGATCACATCAACATGTTTGAGGAATTGGTATGGTTTATCTTCAATGAAGTCCCTGAAGACCACCCCTTCTGCAAACTCTTTCCATACACCCTAGCTGGAGATGCAACTCACTGGTTCAAGAAGCTACCACCAATATCTCTCACTACCTGGAATGACACGAGAGATGCCTTCCTCAACAAATTTCTCTATGATACTGCAGCAAATCTAGAGATTGAGATGGAATCTCTTAGGAGATATGTGGTAGAGGATGATGAACAACATGTGTCTGGAGAGCTGAGCAGAGTAGAGGAATCTGGTACTGAAGATGCGACCTCAACGTCAACCGACAGCAGGACCTCAACGTCGACCGACGATGTAAACAGAGAAGTCACTATGGAAGACTCCTTAGAGCTGGAGGAATGGCTTGAAGATATGAATCAAAATTCGAAGAAGAAGCTTGATGACGATCAGCATATTTCGAGAATAGATCTGGAAACTTCAAAGGCTAGCATCGATCGACACCAACCATATGAGATCGATCGACAACCACCCCACATCATCAATCTACACTCACCCGACATCGATCAACACCGCCAACCAATTATCGATCGACACCACCAACCTAATATCGATCGATGCCCATTGCTAGATGTTCTGCCATGTTGCATAATCGAGATGGAACCGATTGAGGAAAATATGTACATGTCTAAGGCCTCACACCTTGCTTGTCCCTAAACATCAGAGACCACCTATCTGGACAGAAGAAGGTGATGGGTTTCACAAAATAGTGAAGAGGATACATGATCATGTGAAGGCTGTGGTTCCCTGCGCTGTGGTTGAAGTTGAATTTCCTGTTCCACCTGATAGAAGTATGCAGTTCAGTTTTCACATTGAGGTATTGGATGATCATCATCACGTAGAAGCTTCTCAGAGAGGGTTGGGATTTAGAGATGAAGTCGATATGGGCCCAGCAGAAGCAACATCGATCGACACCGACCAGATACCATCGAACGACATCAACAAGCTGGCATCGATCGACGCTAACCCTCCTACATCGATCCACAGTGGACGCGTATCATAGCATTAGGAGTTCGAGTGTGTGGAAATCTTAGAGATGGAGATTCCACCACACGATCAGAAAAGTCTAGGGGAAAGAAGTGGAGGAAATGGAAGAAGAGAAAAAGAATCAAGGATGGTCCTTAGGTATCATTGACCCCTCACTTCTCAGATTGTGTCAGAAAATCCAGAGTGCGCAGCAGATGCTTCTGACAGCCATTTGCAAAGCTTTATGCACTCCTTATTGCTGAGATGATAGACAAAGGAGAAGAGTCTATGGAGGAGGCTTTCACACAAGAATGATACAGCTTTAGAGAATAGACATTGAGACTTGTTTGAAGCATGTTCTCATTCTCATCCGGACTAAATCAAACATCCAAAGTCAAGCTAAATGACTATAACAAAACGCTGAGTGAGAGGCAGCCCACTATTAGGTAATTTCTTTTAGTTTAGTATAGATTGTTACTGATTCAAGTTTTTATTTATTGCAGGTCAAAAAAAAGACTGATGAACAGTAACAACGGTACTGTAGCAGAGGCACTGTAGCATCGATCAACACTGTAGCAAACAAACCGATCGACACTGTAGCAGAAAATCGGGAGTTACTGTATCAGTCACTGTTCATCAGAAAAAAAGTTGAATTGGTTTTATTAGTTATCGATTACTAACTTGTAGTGTTTTATTTATGTTAGGTAAAAGGAAAAAGATCCAAGGAAGACGAGTTTGCAAGAGGATCGACGATGGCTGCGCAACATCGATCGACAGAGCATCACTAGCATCGATCGATCGCCACTTAACTGTGTCGATCGACAGAGCTTCAAGAGTATTGATCGCCACTTAACTGTGTTGGTCGACATCAACGTCAGGTATACCGGGTTTTTCCTTGTTAAATATTGTCCTTATGATTTATTTCTCCACCAATATTAGACTGTATAACACTGGTCACAGTGTTGTTTAAGTCTTGGTGAGGTTTTACTAATATTGTGTTTTAGTGAGCTATTTAGAAAAAAAGAAAGAAAAAAAAGAGATCCAAGTAGACGATTCCTCAGCATATCGACCGATGAGACCAGCTCGATATCGATCGACAGCACTTCAGATCCAACGATCGATTGTCTCTTCATTGTGTCTAATTATTGCTCTAGCCATAGACCCTTAGATTGAGCTCAGCTTTTGACACAAGATAGAGCTTTGAGTTATATTTTCAATGCCACCGGTTTGAGGTCAATCAGCATCCTGTAGCAGAAGTTATGCATGTTTTACTGAAGGGTGGTCAGTCTGCCTCGCAAGAGGAAGCTGTCGAGAAGAGGAATGTATGTCGATCGATGCAGCACTCTTGACATCGATCGATATGGTATAATGTGATTTTGTATAAGATTTGCTAAGTTGCTAGCTAGGTGAATTTGGTTGCTAAGTTAGGATATGGTATAATGTGCTTTTGTGATTAGGACTTCTTAGATGTGGATTGCAATATTATAGAGATGATGATTCTAAGTTTAAAATTGTGTGAGTCCCTCTTGTTTTAAAACTTCTTTTAGAGAGACTTGATAGACCATAGATTTTACCCACTTTTAGCAATGGTCTATAAGTGTTTTAATAACTAATAACTACTATACAGAGTCTATTTAGAGTGTTTACAAGTTCATGGACGATTTGGAGGAAAGTGGTGATTTTAGTGTTTTTGGAGCCTTTTGACTGAAGAGCTGCACAGACACGTCAGATGTCTAGCTATGGATGGAGACTTTACGACCGTTAGATTGAGCTCATCTTTTGACACAAGATAGAACTTTGAGTTATCTTTTCAATGCCACCGGTTTGTGGTCAATCAGCATCCTGTAGCAGAAGTTATGCTTGTTTTATTGAAGAATGGTCAGTCTGACTCTTGACATCGATCGATATGGATGCCAGAATGCGGGCCGAGCATATTTTATGACCGACTGAAGCTCAGAAGAAACCCCAAATTACCAGAATACCCTTTGACGACCTAAAACCTTATTTATGTGTTTTCTAAGCCATTATTGACGGCTAAGCTTTATTTTATTCTTAGTTCTAGGTTAGGAGAGAAGAGAGGAACAACTTCACAGTTCTCTTGGAACTCCATTGTTTTGGTTTTATTTATACTTTATGTTATTTATCTATGATTTCTATGACAAACATCATGTCTGAATAGATCCCCCTGTTAGGTTTATGGTTCAGATAGGATGAGGGACTAGCCCAAAATATAGAACTGCTAAGCTGTGATATTCATCATAGGATTGTTCTTACTGCTTGTGGTCTAGAGTCATGAAGTAGAACCCTGATCTTAGAATCATTAGGCACAATTCCATCGCTTAGTCTTTCCTCTGAACTGAATTCTATTGAGCTAGGATTGCTACAAACATACGAGAGTTGATTTAGGAACCCTAGTGAAAACATATTCAACCCGATCATAAAGCTTGCTAGAGGCGATATCGTTCGATGATCCAATAGATTAATCGATCGATATTGTGAAAGGTGTATCGATCGATATTCCTATAGAATAATCGATCGATACTTTCTACAGATCAACATGCAAGAGCTGAGATCTTAGCTCTAGTGATAGATAATCTAGACATGCGAGAGCTGGTAGATTATTGTTATTGTTTGAGTTCTATAATATCTTGCAAACAACAATTAGCCTTAATATCATTATAATCCTGATTACCCGAATAGAAACCCTAGATCTTGCAACCATCCTTCCATCAAACAAATCCTTGCCAAGCTGAACAATTGTCTGGTTCAACTTGTTTACTGCTTTGCTATCTTTATTTACTGCTTTAAAACTATTTGCCTAGCTTAATCATAAACTGTTTAGATCTGATTGGTTCCCTAGCTCCCTGTGAATTCGATCCATAAGTACTACAACTCGACCTCTTATTTGAGAGAGTATAAATCACTCCTTAGGGTAATTTGAGTGATATCAAGACTGCCTTTTTGCTTTTCTTGAGAACAAGCAAAAGGGTAAATCTGGGGGAGTTGATAGACTATGGATTTGACCCACTTTTACCCATGGTGTATAGGTGTTTATACTACTAATTATTATATTATAGATTCTATTTATTATATTTATAAGATCAGGAGTGATTTGGAGATAAATGGTGATTTTGGAGCATTTTGGAGATATTTGGAGCAAGCACCCGAGATGACCATCGAGCTAGACCATCGGTCGATATTGAGAAAAAAATATCGATCGATGTTCACATCAGAACATCGATCGACAGCGAAGCGCGCCGAAATCCCGTTTGGTCACAGTTGAATAGAAGCCCAAGTTTTCACCAATTTACAAGATTACCACCATGTTAGAGGCAAAAGGGTGCTTTTCTTGTTTTTTTAGTTTTACTATTATCAGCAAAAGGATTTTTGGATTTTGATAGATTGGAGAGAAGATCCAGAGTTATATATGTGATTTGAACTCCATTAATATCAATTTGCTATTCTAATAAAGTTTTCTTACCTAATTGTTGTTATGAATTGCTTGGCCATGTCTGAGTAGTTTCATTGTTAGATTTTAGGGTTTAAATACGTTATGAGGGATTACCCCCAACTATAGATTACTGAGTTGTGATAATAGTCGTTAGGATTGCCATTAATGCCTGATTCTAGATTAGCTACCTAGAACTTACCCTAGGATTGTTAGATAAAAGCGATAGCTTCATTCTCATCCTGAAACCATTCTAATTAAGCTAAGTTTCTTGCTAAGAGTAAGGCGAGAGCTGATCTAGTGAGCTTAGTGAACATCATTCAACCCGCGCATAAAGATTAACAAGAAGTGCATCGATCGATATACATATTGGATAATCGATCGACGGAGTGAAAGGTGTATCGTTGGATATCCCTATAGGATAATCGATCGACACTTGCTACTGATCGAACATATTTGTTTGGGTCATTAGATCTAGTTAATAGACAAGTCCAGAAACGCGAGAGCTGATTGACTTGTTGCTTAGTAGTTGAGCTCTGCATTAACATGCATGCATTTCATTCGGAATTTATAGTATTATAATTCCAAGTTTTTTGAATAAAAACCCTAAGTCTAGCTATTTCCTTTTAAGTCCCAAAACATCAACCAATCAACCGAGCAATTACTTGCTCAACAAAACTGCAAATTTACATTTTAATCATTAACCATCTAACTTAACAAATCACATTAGATTTATAGGTTTCCTATCTCCTTGTGGATTCGATCCCTAAGTACTGCAGTTGAACCTCTTATTTGAGAGAGTAAATTCACTTTTTAGGGTAGTTTGAGTGATATCAGGGTTCCACAAGAGATTGTCACCGACAAGGACCAGAGTTCACAAGCCACAGCTTCAAGGAGTTTTGCAAGGACTGGGGCATAAAGCTCATCTTCGCCACACCCCGACACCCTCAGTCCAATGGACAAGCCGAATCCATGAACAAGAGCGTGGTTAACATGCTCAATAAGCGCTTGGAGGGTTCTCAAACGAAATTAGCATAAGAACTACACGGATCCCTCTGGGCCTACCAGACCACTCCCAAGACGGCGACGCGGGAAACTTCCTAAGGCCATTATACCTACGAAAATGCACGTGAGAACAACTGCCTCAAGCTATACCTCCCAAGAGGAGAACGACGAACTAATGTCACTGAGCCTCGACCTGCTCGAAGAAAAGAGAGAAGCTGCTCGACTAAGAAACTGGTCCTACCAGCAAGATGTCGCCAAGAATTACAACAAGAAAGTCAGAACCAAGACCTTCCAGCAAGGGGATTGGGTTTTGCGACGAGTAGGCGACAAAGCCAAAGATAAAGAAGCGGGGAAACTCGTTCCCGGGTGGGAAGGACCCTATAAGATAATCGAGGTGCGGGGAGCAGGAGCCTACAGGCTGCAAGATAGCAAAGGTAAAATACAACCCAACTGCTGGAACGCCCTACACCTCAAAGCTTATCATTTCTAAAGCGATCTCCGGATCATGATTTCTATTTCTTTACTATATTCTATTTAAGCACTATGGTTTCCTAGTCCTATGTATGCTAAACGTCTACGGACATGCTTATATAATAAAATAGTTCCGACTATAAGAGTAGTAGAAAAACCACTATACTTAAAGGGGCATACGAGCTGGATCAGGTCCAAAGAGACCTCCGATCCTGGCCACCCCTTACCAAAAGAGTGGCACGTCCACAAAAAAAAGAAATGGGTATGAGACATAAAGCAGAAATGGGTCTGCGCAAACCTGAGTATTGATCTCACTCAAATTATCCTAAGGAGTGAATTACTCTCTCAAATACGAGGTTTAGTTGTAGTACTTAGGAATCGAATTCCCAGGGAGCTAGAGAACCTAATAAATCTAATCAGAGTAATTAAGCTAGGTTGAGCAAGGCAGTTACTCGATTGATTTGATTAAATGTAAATAGCATGTTTGTGAGCAAGGCAGTTGCTCGATTGATTTGATTGGGGTTTTGGTACTTAGATGAAATAGCTAGACTTAGGATTTCTATTCAGGTAATCAGGATTATTATCCTACAGATGCCTAACAAGTTGTATGCATGATATTATAGAGCTCAACACTTATAAACAAACCGATCGTCTCTCGCTTTCTAGGTTTGTTTATTGACCAGACATAAGGGTCGATCGATGATTCTATAGGAATATCGATCGATATATTTGTTGAACCGTCGATCGATTATTCGATTGGAATATCGATCGACACGTTTAGTGAAGCTTTACGCGTGGGTTGAATGTGTTCACTAGGCTTCGTAGATCAGCTCTCGCCTTACTCTAGCAAATCTAGCTCAATTAGGATGGATTCAGAGTGTGATGCAAGTGATAAATTGAGTCTACAACTCCTGATCAAGTTCTACCTAGCTAAACTAGAAACAGGCTTTAATGACAATTGATATACTATGAATTTGATCCACTTTTGCCCATGGTTTATAAGTGTTTTAACTACTATTTATTATATTATAGAGTCTATTAAGTATATTTATAGGGTCAGAAGTGATTTGAAAGAAAGTGATGTTTTTGGAGCATTATGGAGATATTTCGAGTAAGCACCCGAGATGACTATCGAGCACGACCATCAGTCGACATTGAAGAGGAATAATCGATCGATGTTCACATCTTGACATCCATCGACAGTGAAGCGCGCAGAAAGCATGTTTGGTCTCAGCCGACTTAGAGCCCAAGTTTTCACCAATTTACAGGACTACCCCTGACTAGTTTTAACCTAATTATATAAGCTTTGCCAACATGTTAGAGGCAAAGTGTGTTTTCTTGTTTTACTATTTTCACAGGAAAGGTTTTCTAGGATTTTTAGTAGATTGGAGAGAAGATCCAAAGAGATTTGTGATTGGAACTCCATTAATATCTATCTATTTATCTATGCAGTTTTTATACCTTATTGCTATTATGAATTGCTTAGCTATGTTTGCGTAGTTCTCTTTGTTAGAATTAGGGTTTAAATAGGTTATGATGGATTAGCCTCAACTATAGATTGCCAACTTGTGATATTCATTTTTAGGATTGTCATTAATGCCTACTTCTAGATTAGATACCTAGAACTCGCCTTAGGAGCTGTAAACATAAGCGATAGTTTGCATCTCACCCTGAATCCATCCTAACAGAGCTAAGATTACTAGAGTAAGGCGAGACCTGATCTAGGAAGCTTAGTGATCACATTCAACTCACGCATTAACGCTTGACCAAAAGCGTCAATCGATATTCCAATCGAATAATCGGTCGCCGTTTCAACAAGTGTATCGATCGATATTCCTATAGAATCATCGATCGACACTGGTCAATAGACAAACCTAGAAAGCGAGAGCCAAATGGTTTGTTATTAAGTGTTGAGCTCTATAATTTCATGCATACAACTTATTAGGCATCTGTAGGATTATAATCATGATTACCTGAATAAAAACCCTAAGTCTAGCTACTTTCATCTAAGTACCAAAATCTCAATCAATCGATCGTTCAATTAACTTGCTCACAAACCTGTTTTAAAAATTTAATCAAAATCAACCTATCTTAATCAATTTAATTAGATTTAATAGGTTCCCTAACTCTTTGAGAATTCGATCTCTAAGTACTTTAAATGAACCTCTTATTTGAGAGAGTAATTCACTCCTTAGGTTAATTTGAGTGAGATCAAATTTGGCACCGTTGCCGGGGAGCTTTGATCGCTTGCTAGATTTAATTCGATTTAGTCTAGGTTTCTTCTTAAAACCACTTTCTGACACAAAAAAAAATTTCTTGTCTTTTCAGGTACATGCCCAGCAGTACCAGAAGCAACAAGGAAACTGAATTGATATTCTCATCAGACCCTGCAAGTTTGGAACGTTCAATCCACAAAAGAAGACGCTCCTCATCGATCGACAACAACAACAGTTCGTCGCTTGATTCTCGTCAACCACCGTCGATCCAGACACTTTCGTCGACCGACACTCACTCGCCACCATCAGCCGAAGACAGACTTCCATCAACCGACATCTTTCATCCGATATCGATTGATACTCCAGTCCGAACATCAATTGATACTGAGCCGCGAGACATGGTATGTATTCATGTAATTTTTTTTTTTTTTTGCTTAAATTATTATGTAATCTTGTCTCAATGTTTAATGTTTTATATACGAGGCACCACTTCATACGTAACTGAAAACTATAATGAAGTAATTTGTCGTTAAATTATAGCCATTAATGTTTCTCTATAGTTTTTTTTTCTCGTTACTTCAAAGTTACGGCTCTCTGATACTTCTGAGAAAAGAACGAGTATATAAGGCGACGAGCCGGTGAGGATCCGAAGTTCTGAACCAACGGAAAGGTTACAAGCTTCGACTAATCGCCGAATTGTTGACGAGCCCAGTTTCTCGTCTTCTTTTGTAATACGTACAAGTGATACAAAAATTCATAAAGTTGTTGGTGATGTCGTGGAAAAGAAATAAGAAAAGTTGAATTCTATCGTTAGTGAGCAAAGAAGTTCGTGATGTTGGGTTCAATTACGACAAAAAAAATTCAAAAGTAAAAAGTAAAGTACTTAACAGATGCTCGGAAAATCATGCAACGACAAAATGTAAAAAGCCTTGTCCTATGCATATGGTCGCAAGGGTTGTTCATAAATTGTCTACAATGTTCGATATTCAACGAAATTGAAACTGAAAATATGAGACATGTGATCTACTAACAATTAAAGTATAATTAAGGATTTATTTATGTGCCAACATAAATACAAGTGTTACACTTTGACAAAGAAAAGGAGATTGATGTAATTGAATTCTAGCTGGAAAATAGTACTGCAAGTGTTGGGATTTATTAAAACTATTGCCAACTCTATTTTATTTGATTAGTCAAGCCTTCATAGATTTACTTTTGGATTGTTTTCCAAAACGTCTCGTCCTAATTAGAGTTGAAAATCTCTTTATATATTAGACACTTCTTGTCTAAACTTCTAATGTGAGACTTGAATTGACATCTCCCATTCTTCTCTTCAAATCAAGGACCACACTCATCTTGTGTCCTTTCCTTTTAGCGAAATTCCTTGGCACCTATCTTGTCGCATCTTCGACATCTGGTACCCAATCACAAGGTTGCTTTGAGTTGCTTTGAGGATGTTCTTCCCACAGCTGAACTTCTAGGATCTTCTAACTAATCTCTGCCGAACCTTCGTTTCCACCTTGAAGGGTCTCATTCATATTTGAACGGTATTTTGGTCTTCTTGCAGATTTTCGTCAAACTGCTCTAATACCAATTGTTGAGATTTATTAAACCTATGTCGAACTTTATATTCTCTAATTAGTATGATATTGTCCACTTTGGGCCTAAAAGCTTGGCATGCATGGATTTACTTTTGGTTTCCATCCCAAAAGACCTCGTGCTAATTAGAGTTTGACATCTCTTTATATATTAGACATTCCTTGTCTAATTCTCCAATGTGAGACTTAGTTTGATATCTCACATTATCCCCCTCAAACTAAGGATTATATTCATCTCGTGTCCCAAAACTGAATTTCAAGATCTTTTGACTTGATCTCTGCCATATACCTCACAATCCTAACTCGATGGGTCTCGTTCCTATTCCAAAGGTATTTTGGTGTTCTTGCAGATTTCTCGTTAATCTGGCTCTGATGCCAATTTTGTGATTTATTAAATTCATGTCCAACTCTATATTATTTGATTAGTATGATATTGTCCACATTGGATCTTAGTCAAGTCCGCATAGATTTACTTTTAGTTTCTTTCCCAAAAAGCTTCGTCCTAGTTAGTGTTGGACATCTCTTTATATATTACATTCCTTGTCTAAATTCCAACGGGGGACATCTTTTTCACTGTGTGTTGCCTCTATTTTTAAACAGATAACGCATATATGTAGTGTTTCGTAAATTTTACCATTTGTTATTTTCTGAAGTAAATATTTGCAATATCCTACGCATGCGTGGACTAACGCTCTAGTCAACAATAAGCTAGAGCTAATTATCAGTAAAAAAAACATCTCGTTCTCGAATTTCTTTGAAAAATAAAACAGAGCTTGTGATGATTAACTATCTAAAACGTCGAAGTTTATTCATCAAGTTATCATCTTCCACCTCCAGTCTTACTTACAACGAAATCTCCCGAATCATTCCAAAGTCAACGTGTGGATGCCGTAAAAACGACAGCTTTCTGCTCCTAAGTACCTAGATGAATAGTTGGATCCAACAGGAATCAATCACAAGGATCTTGCTTTAACAATGGGCCATTTTTCCTTCTTTTTTTTTTTTTTCAAAAGAAGGAGGGTCACACGCCTCACGCGCTAAAATTTTCTCTCTCAAAACGCGATCCCTTTCTTTTTCCCTCCACCGCCGCCCCCACCCGCCTCCATGGCCAAAAAGAAACCCCTGAAAAAGAAACCCTCCGGTCGTCTCCCCACTGGAGCGACCAAATCCCCAGCCTCCTCGCCGAAATCGTCGACGCCTGATGCCTCTTCAGCCTTCAAATCAAAAACCAAATCTGACTCTCCTCTGGTAGGAATCCCCGGTCAGACGTCTCAGAGCCCTTCGCCTGCCCAAGAAGACTCTCGATCTATCTTGGCCAAGCAAATCGAAGCTATCGCCTCTCAAACCCTAGCCGCAGAAATAACTCATGTGCCTAGCATAGAAGCCGACATCCAAATACCTTCCTCTACGGAAGCTACTATAGCCCCTCCTGTGATTCAACTTCCTTCCCCAGCGGACCTCTGGAAAGGTTTCTTCAAAGAAGCCACAGAGAAGCTGGAACCAAAGGAGACTCCTTTCCTCCTTGACTCTGGTGAAGCTTGTGTTACCATTCCAAATGCGGTGGTTGAGAAAAACAAGAAAGCTTGAGAGTACTTCATTTTGGGTCAGTTCTATGAGGAACCCCCAGCTAGAGGTGCCATCCACGCCATAGTGAACGGTATCTGGAGCCGACAAAAGCGTGATATTACCTTCAACAAAATGGAAGGAAACTCATTTTTGTTCCGAGTCCCTTGTTCTAATGCTAGACGTCGCATACTCAAACAAAGTTTGTGGCAGATTGATGGCCAAACCATGTTCGTAGCGAAATGGTCTCCGGGTATCCAACAAGTAAAACCAGAGCTAGAGATGGTCCCTGTGTGGCTTGAGTTTACAAGAGTCCCTTTTCAGTTCTTTAACAAGGATGCCCTCAGAGAGATTGCAGGAATGGTTGGACACCCTCTTTGTTTGCATCCAGCTACGGAAAACCCTACAAATATAGAGGTTGCTAAGGTCTATACTGTGATTGACCCTAGGAAGCCGCTACCTGAGTTTGTCAATGCCCGTTTGAGAGCGGAGACACTCGAAGAATCGCAGTCTCAAGTCCCTGGCTTCCCTCGCTCTGCTCATTCTGCAAGAAATTTGGGCATACTATCACAAGATGTAAGAATGCTCTTAAAACTTGCCTGACCTGCAACTCAGTGAGAAACACTACTGCCTCATGCCCTCGAACTAATCATTCAGCACCTTCTAAGCAGAATCTTCAGAAGAAGGAGGGTAAGAAGCCTGTCAAAAGCCTTCTCCCAACCGCCGAAGACAGGCTTGAAAACTGCATGCAGGAGTGCTAAGCCGACATCATCAAACCGTTTAGCTGCTCCCCCAAAGACAAGCGTCCCTGGTGCTCATCCCCCTGCCCCTGCTAATCCCGTGCCTCCTCCTGGTACTCTTGATCGCACGGGAAGCACTGGCTCTGTCTCTCATGATCTGCCAAAGGAAGCTTATTTGTGGATCTTTCATCATACGGAGGCTGTATTGAGCAACCGCAATCTAGCTTGGGCTCTTCATCTGATACATCTCACTCTGAAGAGGATGACAGTCCAGATGATCCAGACGACGAAAGTGATGAGTTCATCGAATACTTCTCTAAGCGGTACAAGAAGCGTGCGAAAGCCAGGGCTAGAGGCCCTTTAATCCTCTAACCCCCACTCCCCCCCCCAATGGATATATTTTGCTGGAATGTAAGAGGAATAAATGATCCAGTAAAACGTCGTTGTTTCTGGAAGTGGATTCATAAATACAATCCTAGTTTTGGTTGTCTCGTTGAGACGCATGTACAGCAGTCAAACTCAGTTTCTATAATAAAGAACATCTTGCCCAATTGGTCTTTTGACGGTAACTATGAATTCTTTGATCTTGGAAAAATTTGGGTCGTCAGGAAGCCTTCTGTGCAAGTTAAAGTTATCGCCAAGTCCCTACAGATGATCACCTGCTATGTCAAACTTCCGTTTCAGCCAAGTGAGTTTGTAGTCTCTTTTATCTATGCCTCAAATTGTCGGAGGGAGAGAAAACTATTATGGAGTGAGCTTGAAACAACCTCTTGCTTGCCTCAGCTTTGCGGTCTTCCTTTGATTGTGAAGGGGGATTTTAATGAGATCATCAGTCCCTCGGAACACTCTCGTGCAGATCACACAACCTCTACCAGGGGTATGCGTGATTTTAAAGATTGTCTACAACAATGTTCCATTGCTGACCTTCACTACAGTGGAAATACCTTCACGTGGTCGAAGTCATCTTTCTAAGAAGCTGGATCGTGTTCCCTGCAATGATGAATGGTTGGAATGCTTCCCTGAGTCTATAGCTGTCTTTGGAAAACCTGGAATCTCAGACCACAACCCTTGCTGTACTTTCCTCGACCAGCTCAAGCCTCCTCAGAAACGGCCTTTCAGGTTCTTTTCTCACTTAAACCATCATCCGGATTTCCATAATCTCGTCGGAGCAGTCTGGAACTCCCTGCCCATCCTCGGCTCTAAGAAATTATGTGTGTCGAAAAAGCTGAAAGAAATGAAGGCTTTCATTCGAACCTTCAACAAGGAAATTTTTTCAGAGATAGAGAAGCGCGTTCAAGAAGCCTTTGACCATTTAACAGACTGCCAGCATGCCTCCTTCTCTGCTCCAACCTCCCTTATTGCTGCTGCCGAGAAATCAGCCCACGACAAATGGTACACCTTAGCCAAGGCTGAGGATAAATTCCTCATGCAAAGAACAAGAGTTCAATGGTCAGTTGATGGAGACGATGGTACTGCCTTCTTTCATCGATCTATCAGAGCAAGGCAGGCCCAAAACCATATCCACTTCCTGATTGGGGATGACGGTTGTGTAATTGACACCTTGGAGGGATAAAATACCATGCAGTCAATTACTTCCAGAACCTATTGGGAGGTGTCAACACGCTAACAACTTCGTCTCCTCCTGACATTGCGTCAATTATGCAAGTTAAATGCTCTGCTGAAGCGGTCACCTCTCTTGCAGCTCTGTTCTCTGACCTTGACATTGAGAAGGCTTTCTTATCCCTCCCTAAGAACAAGTCCCCGGGTCCTGACGGTTACCCAGCCGAATTCTTCACTGGAAATTGGAGGGTGGTTGGGCGTGATATGATAGCTGCTGTGAAGGAATTCTTGAGCACAGGTGAGTTGTTACAGCAATGGAATGCAACCCTCCTTATTCTGGTTCCTAAAAAGGCCAATGCAAACAAGATCACTGAGTTCAGACCCATCGCCTGCTGCAATACGGTGTACAAAGTGGCTTCGAAGTTGCTAGCCAACAGGCTGAAAGATCATCTCTCGATGCTAATTTCCACTTCTCAGTCAGCCTTTGTCCCCGGTCGCTTGCTGGTGGAAAATGTGCTCTTGGCTACGGAACTTGTCTCAGGGAACAACTGGAAAAAAATCACCAAGCGTTGCATGCTCAAGGTTGATCTCTAGAAGGCTTTTGATACCTTGGACTGGGATTTCGTTCTCTATACCCTGGAAGCGCATGAGTTCCCCTTAATTTTCCAGAACCAGATCAAGAAATGCCTAACTACTACACGCTTCTCTGTTGCCATAAATGGAGAACCTTGTGGCTACTTCAAAGGCACCAGAGGGCTTAGACAGGGCGACCCTCTTTCGCCATAACTCTTTGTCCTTGCTCTGGAAGTCTTTACTCAACAACTAAAGAGGAAATATATTGACGGGTCCATTGGCTTTCACCCCCAACACTTTCTCTCTCAAGGTTACTCACCTATCCTTTGCTGATGACTTGATGATATTTGCGGATGGAAAAGCTGATTCTGAAAGATGCATTGCTGATACAATGGAGGAGTTTGTGCTCTTTGGTCGGGTTTAAGGATGAACAAGTCAAAGACAGAGCTGTACACTGCTGGTCTGAACAACGCTGAAACCTTGGAGATCTCCCGGCTTGGGTTTACTATGGGATCAATGCCTATCCGATACCTGGGTCTCCAGCTGATGTACAGAAAGCTAAGGCTCACTGACTACAGGCCGCTAATCGATAGGATATCATCAAACTTCAACACCTGGTCGGCTAAAGCCCTGTCGTTTGCAGGGAGAAGACAGCTCCTGTCCTCTGTGATCTATGGATCCATCAACTTCTGGACTACAGCTTTTATCCTCCCTAAAAACTGTATTAAAAAGGTGGAATCTCTGTGCTCTCAGTTTCTTTGGGGTGGCACTGAAACGAAGAAAAACATTGCTAAAGTGGCCTGGAAGACTGTAACTCTCCCCAAGAGTGAAGGAGGTCTTGGACTCCGTGATATTTGTCGTTGGAATAAAACTTTCTACCTCAAGCTGATTTGGAGGCTATTCGCAACTAAGGTGAAGGAGTACAGAATCAAAGGTGAAAACTTCTGGGCTATGGATGTCACCAAATGCATATCTTCTTCATGGCGTTCTCTCCTCTCCCTGCGAGGGCTTGGTGCTCGTTTCCTGAAGGCAAAAATGGGTAACGGTCAGCAGTTAAGCTTCTGGTATGATCAGTGGACGCCTCTTGGACCCCTTATCAATCGATTTGGTACGGTAGGCCCGAGAGAATTGCAGATTTCCGTGCTAGCTTCTGTTGCGCAGGCCTGCAATAATGATGGTTGGCTTCTCAGAGGAGCCCGGTCTCCGGCTGCAGAAGAACTCTATACGTACCATACCACAATTCCTCTCCCTTCGCTGAGTACTATAGATGACACCTTTGTGTGGGAGATAGATGGCAATGAATCGCAACAATTTTCCACGAGTAAAACTTGGAGTATGGTGAGAAACAGAGCTTTGGAACAGAGATGGACTCAAAACATTTGGTTCAAAGGCCACATTCTTAGGCATGCTTTCACTGCCTGGGTGGCTCACCAGGATCGATTACCTACAAGATCACGACTAGTAGATTGGGGTATGAATATCCCCTCTCCTTGTTGCTGTCTCTGTAGCATTGAAATCGAAAGCACAGACCACCTTTTCCTTTAGTGTGAGATTACCGAAGAGGTTTGGGGATATGTGTTATTCCGACTTGGATACTCCTTCAGAGGATTCCACACCTGGACTGCTTTCTCTGAATGGATGGGAATAAGAAATTCGGTAGTGAGTTTAACGCTCAAGCGTGCTGTTGCTCAGGCCACCATATCAAGCTTATGGACAGAGAGAAACAAGAGATTGCATGATGGAGTCTCACAAACGCCAGCGATAATCTTCAAGAGAATTGATCGTATCATCAGAGACGCGATCCTCGGCAGAAGGAACACAGATCTATTCCAGCCTTTGATGCAGGAATGGCTCAGATATGAGTAGCTTTCTAGATTCTTAAAAGTTTTGTTGCTAGCTTAGCCTTGTTTATTTTTTGTCAAGGTTAACTTAGCAGTCTTTTTGCCTTTTGTAAATGTACAAACCCTTCTCATATTTATATGAAATTCACATTTTGGCAAAAAAAAAAAAAAATTCCCTTTTTCTTAAAATTATTGTTTTGCTTTACGCAAACCAATCTTTGGCCACATAATTCAAATGGTAATAATAGCACGAAATCACGTCAAATCTTTACACTGGTTATTATATAACTAGGGTTACATGAATAGTTAGCTAACTAAGGTATAAGGCTTTGAATGTTTAAAGTTTAGAATGTAAGTTCTTGCTCCATTTTATCAGAAATTTAGTTCCCTAAAGATAGTTTTGAAACCAATATTCAAATGAAAACAACAAAAAAACTTATGTTGCATGGGTCTCGTCCTCAAAACCTCTTTTCACCGAGACTATTTTCCTTTCTTTTTTTTCTCATATTAAAAAGTTCAAAACTAAAAAGCCATGTTGAAAACTATTGAAATTCAAAGCCTGAAACAGATAGGTAAGGTTAGTCACTGAGTTGTTGTTCAATACTATAAGAATAACGCAATGTATATATCGAGAATAAAGGAGATGGAAACGTTTCACCAACTTATAGAAAAGATGTATGTTTTGTGATAAATTCACCAACTTTCCTCCCTTTGAATATAGTACATATTAAACCCACGTGTTTCTCTAAAGACAGCGCCAAAATAAAGTGAAAAGCATCATGTGGTTAATTGTGTGTAAAAGTTCTGTATAAATAGGGCATTCCACCACTTACTTTTTCAGCACGGAAGCGAAGATCCCTTAAGCAAAGAAAAACCAACTTTGTCTCTTAGAATCAAGAAAACTCAACGGTAATTTTCTTATGAGTTTTGAATGTTTTCTTTTGTTATAATTGAAAATCTAACTAAAAAAGTTTGGTTAACATTTGTAAATGTATTTTTGGATTTGCACCAAAGGAAAGAAGAATGGGTTCAGACAGTACTCCCCAACTTCCAGTGATCTATCTCTCGGACCAAACCCTAAAACCAGGAAGTGAGAAGTGGGTTGAAGTGAGGAGTGATGTCCGTAAAGCTCTTGAAGACTACGGAGCCTTCGAGGTGTCATATGATAGAGTGTCAGAGGAGCTAAAGCAGTCGGTTTTGGAAGCCATGAAAGAGCTTTTCGAGTTACCAGTTGAGGCTAAACGGAGGAACGTGTCTCCAAAACCCTACACTGGATACTCGACTCATAATGGTCTCTCCGAGAGTTTGGGGATCCAGGATCCCGAGGTTTTGGAGAAAGTTAACGAATTTACTCAACTGCTACGCCCTGATTGTGAGGGTAACAAGAGTATCAGGTAAGGTTATGTTATGTGAACAGCACGATATTGCTTAATGTGCAAGAAATCGCTAAGCGGTAATTATGTGATTTAAATGAGATTAGTGCATAGGCACCATACCATCTAGACCGATATTTTTAACAATCAACAGAGAAAATCGTTTCATAGTGTATGTCTGATTTGTGCATAAACTCCGTAGGCCAATTTTAAAACACAATTATTGCTTCACAAAGTAACTTGTTCGTAAACCCCTGTTGATTTCTTTATCAAATATATTGTTCGTAAGTTATTGTTAATTGCTTCTATTTAAAACAAGAATATTTGTTTCTTACATAATACGTTCACGCGTTTTGGTTTTGTTTTGTTCTTCTCTTTTTTATTAAAATGTTAATTTAAAGAAATTTCTTTTTGTTGAAAACAGCGAAACAATCCAGAAGTTTTCAGAGAAGCTAGCAGAATTGGATGTAATGGTGAGAAGAATGGTTATGGAGAGCTTTGGGATAGAGAAGTACTTTGATGAACACCTCAAGTCAACGAATTACCGTCTGCGACTGATGAAGTATATAGCACCTCCTGATGTTGATACTAATGTTGCAGCGGGTGCTAATGATGCTGGTGATGGTGCTAATGATGCTGGTGCTAGGGATAATGCCAATGTTGTTGCTGATACTAGTGATATTGCTAGTGGTATTGCTAATGTTCATATTAATGATGACGCCAATATTGGTGCTAAGGCTAATGGCGACATTGGTGCTGATGTTGATGTTAAAACTAGTGATTTTGCTAGTGTTGAGTCTAAAGCCGACGTTAGTACCAATGTTAATGCTAATGCTGATGCCAATGCTAATACTGGTACTCTCAGTAGTGCTGGTGTTGGTGATAGTGTTACAGCTAATGGTGGTGCTGATGATGAGGAGAAAAAATTGGGTTTACCTTCTCATACTGATAAAAATCTTTTCACTGTGCTTTATCAATATGAGATTGAAGGTTTGGAGGTGTTAAACAAAGATGAAAAGTGGATCAGACTGAAACCATCTCGTAACTCTTTCGTTGTTATGGCTGGAGATTCTGTATATGTAAGTTAACTTCTTCTTTCTTTTTATGAGATGACATACACACGTAAAATATTAACCGCTCCTCAATATATTCCTGATTTTATAACATAAATATTTCATAATTTACTTTTATATTCTTTTCCTTTTAGTGAAAACTAAGAATTTTTACTTTTATATTCTAAAACCTAAACCCAAACGAAATTGTTTTTACTGTTTCATAGTATTATTTCAAACTATGAAAATTGAGAGACTATATATATATACTGATATGTGATAGTTACAAAAGTAAATCCACCATATAACTTTTGACGTTTTTTTAATTTGCTGCGTAAACGTTGATGATCTGTGATCTCTTCTTTTTTTGGTAAGTATGATTTGTGATCTCTTCAAAAGTTATAAGGTTTTTGACATGGTTGTGCATGATTACATAGGCTATCTACCAGAACTAAATTGAGACAGAAAACGTGTTGGAATAATAGAAAGTAGGGCCCATCTTTTAAAATTACAAGTCGAGGAAGAAAAAACTAAAAGAAAAAAAAAACTAGCGGGGAAAAAGAAAAAGATGATTTCAATTCACTTTCCACTAAGGTGACCAACCAATTCCTCTCTCTACAAACTAATATGTCTTATGATTCTATTTGCTCTTGTTCACTCTCACTAGTCACGAGTGTTAGGGGACTAACCAAATCTTATAGCAACTGATGTTTTATTTGCTCTTATCACTTTCACTACAAGCGCATGTCTTGGCTTACATCATGTGTTTGTTTACATCATGACCTTGCTCTTAACAAAAAAAAAAGTAACAGTGATTTACTTGGTGATGTTTTTGTCTTTTTGTTTGCAGGCACTTATGAATGGTAGACTATTTCGTCCTTTTCATCCAGTGAGAGTAACAGAGAAAAAGAAACAAGATATTCAATAGCATTGTTCTCGACTCCAAACGCAGGCTACATCATAGAACCACCAAAAGAACTTGTGGACGAGAAGCATCCACGAGTCTTCAAGCCATTCACTTATGTTGACTTGATGAGTTTCTATCACACTGAGGCTGGTTGTAGAGCTCGTTCTACTCTTCATGCTTATTGTGCCGTCTCTGAAGCATGAGCTTGGTTACGGGAGTTTCAAGAATGTTTTGATAGTTTTAAGATTCAACTAATATCAAGAACTATGTTGTACTACTAAATAAGGGGTTTTGATTAGTTGAGTTATGTTTGTGTGATAAGCAGTGATGTGCGTCTTTCTATTATATGAAAGTCAATAAAGTACATGTGCCACATGCACATGTCAATAATGTAATAAAATTATTGTTTATTGTCGTGGCACGACTTAATAGCTTTGGCGCCTTGTACAATTCCCAGATTCATTAGCAGCGAGAGTATTTCGAGGAAGATATTACCGCCTGAGTTCGCCTTTACGAATTGGGGCAGTGGATAGACCATCTAATGTGTGGACAAGTATTATAGCGGCGAGAAACCTACTACTATTGGGAATCAGAAATAAAGTGCATTCTGGATATGAAATTAATGTTTGGCAGGATCCAATGATTCCATCGACCCCAACAAGGTCGGCTAGGCCAGAGCCCCAGTAGTTAATCGAAAGATGACCGTAAGTTGTCTTATTAATCTTGAGTTAAAGGAGTAGGATACGAAATTACTGGAACAGTATGTTGATCAAGAGGATATACCGTTGATTCAGAGTTTGGCCATCAGCCATAATCATCGACGGGATACTTTTTGCTGGAACTACACCAAAAATGATCAATATACTGTCAAATCTGGATATTGGACAGCTACAAATATTATGAAAGATGATGAGGAAAATGAAATTCAAGAGTCCAGTATAACCAAGCATCAAACCTTTTCTTGGAAAGTGAAGGAGCCACAAAAGATTTGCCATCTTATATGGCAATTGATACCAGGACAGGTAGCGGTCACAAGGAATTTGGTACGTCGGAATATGCGGTGAGATAACTACTGCCCAAGATGTGGAGAGCCAGAAGAAACTGTTACTCATGCGATTTTCGAATGTCCACCGGCCTTACAAGTATGGGCATTATCATCAACACCGTCAAGCTCTCAAACTTTCTCATTCTCAAGTATCTACGCTAATATGGATTATCTCTTTTGGAGGAAGAATAGCATTATGGAACCGGAAGAGGATAGGGATCCTTATCCTTGGATAATCTGGTACATTTGGAAGGATATGAATGATAAGCTATTCAGAGGTATAGATAGGGATCCATTGGAGCTTGTCAGGTATGCAGAGAGTGAGTGCCAAGCTTGGTACAATGCAAAGGATATTATACCTGCTCCTCCACAAACGCAAACTGTTGAAGAAACACAAGCCTTACGCTTGGAAAATATTTGTATGGTGGATGGCTCTTGGACCGCCACTAATCAATTCAGTGGAATTGGATGGGTCTATAAGGATAGCATGGGGAAGATCCAACTTTCAGAGACACAGAACTTACAGAGGCGGGAGACATTAGTACATTCGGAACTGAAAGCGCTGAAATGGGCAATGGAGAGCATGCTACAACATTCGACCTGCCAGAGATTTGGGACAGATTGCAAGGACCTGATTGCAATGGTCGCGAATCTACAAGCTTGGCCAAACTTCTCAACTGAGCTGGAAGTCATCCAAATTCTCCAGGTGTGTTTTCCGGAATTTAGGATCATCTATATCCCAAGGGCACAACTGAAATTGCTGATTCACTAGTTAAGAATGCTCGTTCATTTCATAGATCTCTTTATTTTATTGGTTGTTTTATTCCGGTGTGGTTATCTTGACCATCTCAAATTTGAGTAATAATAAAAAAAAAACTATGAAATGTTGCTTTCATGAAGATTTACTATGCTCATTTTATAAAAATTGATAGCGTCATGGAATTTAATCGAGGGTGGCCCCGCTTTCCTTTGGATTTGCTGGGTACCAAAATGCCATAACTGAATTGGCTAGATTATAAGTGGGTCAATTTATCTGATCATAGCTAATAAGATCTAAAAACCGAAGGATGTTTTTTTCAAGCAAAAAAAGAAGCTGAAGGATAGTACTTATGTTCATATACATTAATTAAAAATAATGTTGTGAAACAAGAGAATATAATATGTATGTTTCTGTTATTATTCATAAACGTAAGGAGTCATTTATATATAGGGAATTACACCGTCATAAAATAATGGAAAGACTAAAAAAAGAAAATACAAATATGGAAAGAGTACAAATCATAAACCATAAAGGAAAAGGGAAACATAGGGTTTCCTAGCCGCCGACTCTCTCTCTCCTCTAGGCGCGGCCGACTCTCTCTCTATCTCTAGCATTGGGCCGGTTATAAACCGGGCCGGTTATGAACATCCACAATAATGATTTATAACACTCTCCTTGGATGTCATAACCATACAGGGATTGTAATACACTTTAGATGTTGCCTCATTAAAACCTTACCAGGAAAACCCAGTGGGACAAAACCATGGTAAAGGAAAAAGAGTACAACACGTATTACTCCCCCTGTTCTGAAGATCATTGAAGATCTTTCAGTCTACGTATCCCAATCTGATGCGTGAGCTTCTTGAACGGGTAGGTCGGAAGTGATTTGCTGAATAGGTCGGCTGAGTTGTCGCTGGAACGCACTTGGACTATTTGGACCTCGCCGGCGTTCTGTAGCTCGTGCGTGAAGAAGAACTTAGGCAATATGTGCTTTGTCCTGTCCCCTTTTATGTAGCCGTCTTTAACCTGAGCAATGCAAGCTGCATTGTCCTCATACATCACGGTTGGTGCGTACTTCCTCTCGGTCATCCCACAATCAACTCGTATATGGTTGGTCATGGACCGTAACGACACACACTCCCGGCTGGCCTCGTTTATTGCCAATATCTCCGAGTGGTTAGATGATGTAGCCGCGATCGTCTGCTTCATGGAACGCCATGATATCGTTGTTCCACCATGTGTAAACACATAGTCTGTCTGTGATCGAGCATTGTGTGGATCCGAAAGGTAACCTGCATCAGCAAAGCCAACTAAACCATCTTTGTTATGGTTAGTATAAAATAGACCCAAGTCTTTCGTTCCTTGCAGGTAACGAAGAACATGTTTAATCTCGTTCCAGTGCCTTTGGGTCGGACACGAGCTAAAAATTGATAATAGATTCACGGCAAAACATATATCTGGTCGTGTATGATTAGCCAGATACATCAAAGCTCCTATGGCACTGAGATATGGCACTTCGGGACTAAGGACATCTTCATCGTCCATCTTGGGACGGAACAGATCAGTGTCCAGGCCGAGGGACCTCATGACCATGGGGTTCGACAATGGGTGAGACTCGGCCATATTAAATCTCTTGAGTACTTTTTCTGTATATGCCATTTGATGCACAAGGATTCCATCATTAATATACTCAAGCTGTAATCTCAAACAGTACTTGGTTTTTCCAAGATCTTTCATTTTGAATTCTTTCTTAAGATATTCAACTGTTTGGGAGATCTCTCCAGAGGTTCCTAGGATATTTAAATCATCAACATACACTGCTATAATCACAAAGCCCTGGCCGAATTTCTTTATAAAAATACAAGGGCTGATCGGATCATTCTCGTATCCTTCTCTCTCTAGGTACTCACTTAACCTATTGTACCACATTCGGTCTGGTTGTTTCAATCCATAAAGTGACTTATTCAACTTTATACAGTGTTTTTCTCGAGTACTCGATTTGTTTTTCAACTCTATACCCTCTGGTACTTTCATATAAATCTCATTATCCAATGGCCCATATAAGTATGCAGTTACAACATCCATTAACCGCAAGTCTAATTTCTCTCTTATTGCCAGACTTATCAGGAATCTAAATGTAGTAGCATCCACCACAGGGGAATATATCTCCTCATAATATATTCTTGGTCTCTGTGAGAATCCTTGTGCAACAAGCTGTACTTTATATCTCACGACCTCGCCGTGTTCATTTATTTTTCTCACAAAGACCCATTTGTATCCCACTGGTTTTACATCATATGGTGTTCGAATTATAGGACTGAAAAACACCTCTCTTCTTTAAAGAGTTTAACTCCACGTTTATAGCTTCTTTCCATTTGATCTAATTGGATCGTTGAGTGCACTCTAAGATAGACGTGGGTTCATGATCCTCATTATCATCCATGATTTCAAGTGCTACATTGCATGCAAATATATCATCAGTGTCGACATTCCTTCTATTCCATTATATCCCAGACAAGACATAATTTATTGAGATCTCATTATTATCAGGACCTTCAGTACCTTGAATCTTGGCATCCCAAGAATCAGGATTAGATACATCAGGGCCGGCCACATCTAAGAGTTTATGATCGGCCGTGATCGCTATTAGGATTTTGGGATCGGCCGCGGCTAAATCCCGGGATTTAGGAACGGCCGCGGTCGTGTCTAGGGTTTCAACAACCACGGTTTCATTCTCTCCACTTTTCTTTGTTTTCCAAGGGTTCTTATCTTTGGAACCTATTGGTCTACCTCGTTTTAAACGTTATCTAGACTCTGTAGCAACTTGAGTGTATACCTCTTGAACAAAAATTCGAATTGGTGCATTAGCAGCTGGTATATGTGATTTAGTCACTCTTTTCGGGTCAGGAAAGGAATCTGGCAATTGATTAGCTAGCTTTTGTAAATGAATTATCTTTTGGACTTCTAAATTACATTCCTGAGTCCGAGGATCTTGCCAAGATAAGGATGTTTGATTCCATTTAATTTCTTTCACCAGCTTATTATTATCTCCCCCTAATGTTGGATGTTCGGATTCATCGAAATGACAATCCGCATACCTGGCTATATATAAATAACCCATAGTTGGCTCAAGGTACTTAATAATCGTGGGAGAATCATATCCAACATATATCCCCATCCTCCTTTGCGTTCCCATCTTTGTTCTCTTTGGTGGTGCAATTGGCACATA
The DNA here is from genome assembly GCF_000695525.1 of Brassica oleracea var. oleracea. Taxonomy (NCBI): domain Eukaryota; kingdom Viridiplantae; phylum Streptophyta; class Magnoliopsida; order Brassicales; family Brassicaceae; genus Brassica; species Brassica oleracea. The sequence continues at coordinate 29,628,863 of NC_027749.1, read as the reverse complement.
GACGGCACAGCCAAATGTCTTAAGATGGGATATGTCTGGCTCATGACCCGTAAGCAATTGTAATGGGGAATATCTATGTTCATTAGACGGTCTTATACGAATCAGTTCGGCTGCGTGCAAGACCGCGTATCCCCAAGCTGTGGCCGGAAGCTTAGACCTCATAAACAATGGTCTAGCTATTAGCTGAATTCGTTTTATGAATGATTCGGCCAAGCCATTCTGTGTATGTACATGTGCCACGGAGTGTTCCATACTTACCCCCATGGACATACAGTAATCATTAAACGTTTGGGACGTTAACTCACCAGCCCAACACTTTCTCTTTCAAATTATGGCCGTTTGTATTCAAAATCAACTTTCGCATCATGGTCGAACTGGGATGACCAAGCCGGTCGTGCCAGAGAGTAAAATTCTCGGTGGCCACACGGTTTAATATGGCATTGGCCTCTATCATACCGACCTTAGGATAGTACAGGCCAGTAGAGAGCGCATGTATAGTCTCTAAGACTTTTTTATGGCCTTAGCCGATCTCAATGATCTGAAGGAACTCTTTGTTTCCTTCACCCTTAGTCTCAATATGAAAACCATTCATTCGAATGTCTTTAAAGAACAATAGGCTTCTCTTAAAGCTGGGTGAATACAATGCATCAGATATCTCTAGATGCGTACCCTTAGGAAACAGGATGTTAGCCTGGTCGTAGCCCTCTATGAGACTGGCTATACCAAGAATGATACTTTAGAGACTTCATATAAAAACTTTCGTTCATTAATAAAATAAGTTCAAATCAATCAAAACATAGAAAACATAAAGCAAAGAACACGAAAACATAGATGTCGAATTCAACTTCATTCTTTTAAACAATCTGAAGTTTCATAATCCATAAGATCATCTCATTCATGATTGAAATCATCTTCACCATCTTGATAAGTCATATGAGCTTCAGGATTCTTCCGTTTCAAACTCTCTTGGTAGAGGTCAACGAGAGGTTTGGGAGTGCTACATGTCTTAGCCCAATGATTACCCATACCACATCTATGACACATGGATTTGGTAGTTTTGTGGCTTGAATGATGTACCACGGCCTCCATAGGAGCCACGGCCATATGAGTTGCCTTGGCCTCGACCAAACGAATTCCGGCCTCGACCACGTCCATGCCACTTCCCACGGCCACAGTCGTGTTGGCTATCATTCTGAACATGGTTTGATTCTTTCTTATCCTCTACGGCCGCATGTGCCTCAGGTAATGGGTTTGTTCCAGGAGGTCTCATTTCAACAGTTCATTGTTCTACTCAGCGCGCAAGAGAAAAGAGATTAGTTAGCATAAGTCGAGAAGCCCTTCTCACGGTACTGTTGTTGTAACAACACATCGCTTCTGTGGAAGGTGGAAAATTTTTCTCAAGCATATTCTTATCTGTTATATCCTCACCACACAGTTTCAATTTCGAAACTATCTTAAACATGGTCGAGTTATACTCGTCCACGGACTTAAAGTCTTGGATTCTGAGATTCCTCCAATCATACATAGCATTTGGTAATAACACCGTTCTTTGGTGATCATATCTCGTTTTCAACTCTGTCCAAAGGTCTAGAGGATTCTCAATAGTCAAATACTGATCTTTGAGACTCTCAATAAGATGATGGCATATAATCAATATTGCACTGTATCTATCTTTCTCACTTGCATTATTGCCCTCGGTGATACATTCACCGAGTCCCTTGGATTTCAGGATGATCTTAGCATCAAGTGTCCATTGCAAGTAATTATCTCCAGAGAGATTTAGGGCAGCAAAATCCAAGTTGTTGATTTTCGACATCTGAAATCATGTATTTTATTCTTAGGATTTATAATGTTCTTATGATGCATACAAGACAATCAGATATATAATGCAAATTGGTAACACGACCAAACGGATATGATGCATTCAATTCATATGATTATGCATGCATGATATGCTAACAAGCCACACAGCTAAACCATCCGAACATGCATGATGCAAGGCAAGACGCACGGCCAAGATAGGATATGAACAATCTCATCAAACGGTTTCTGTATGTTCATAATGCAATCGTTTATATATCCTAGCAAAACGGTTTCTAAGTGATCATTGAAACATGAAACCTTAATAAAGCAATCAAGCAATGCATCAAGAAGTTAATTTATCAACCTAACGGATCACCTTCAAGATTTAATCAATCAATGCAATTAGGGTTTCAATATGAACAAGCCGGTCAGGTTAAGTCTTAAACAGAGTGAGAACATTTAATCCAGACGATTTCAATTCCAATTCAATCAACCAAATTCAGGTATGAGTTTAACAATCCTAGCATACGGTTCTAGGTGATCAAATTTAGATTCAAAACATTCAATTAGACAAATTCGATTTAGGGTTTGCATGTCATGCATGCGGCTAGGCTTTAAGGCATTAGTGTTTCAATTTAGATCAATCAATGAGATTCGATTTTGGTTATTAGGGATTGGATATATTTGCCTTAGGGGTTGGTTATTAGGTTTAGTTTTACCTAACTCAAGTCGGGTTGAATGGACCTCCAAATAGAGAACAGCCGCGAACTGATCATTGTCGAGTCGCGTACGGGTTTCTGTCTGCTGCTATCGGGTCACGAACGTGCTGGCTATCGAGCTGCGAACGTTATCGGGTCGCGAACAGGCTGTGTGCTGAGATCGTCTATCAGAATCGAGCTGAGACGGTCTCGGTCGAGAGCTGGGACGGACTGAGCTCTCAAGCTAGGATCGGGACGCCTTAGATATGGGGTTTTAGGTTCTTGATCGGATTAGGGTTTATCGCCGGGTAATTAGGGTTTAGGTTTAGGATTTTAGCTTAGGGTTCTTAGAGTAATCGTGATGATAACGTGTTGTGAAACAAGAGAAAAGAATCTGTATGTTTCTGCTATTATTCATAAACATAAGGAGACCTTTATATATAGAGAATTACACCATCATAGAATAATGGAAAGACTAAAGAAAAGAAATACAAACATGGAAAGAGTACAAATCATAAACCATAAATGAAAAGGGAAACATAGGGTTTCCTAGCCGCCGGCTCTCTCTCCTCGAGGCGCGGCCGAGTCTCTCTCTATCTCTAGCATTGGGTCGGTTATAGACCGGGCCGGTTATAGACATCCACAATAATGATTTGTAAGAAATAACTAATTATTTTAGAACACAAGAAATTATTAGTTATATTTTTAAGGGAAGTTTACTCAAATATACAATATTTTAGGACAATTGACTAGAACTATACAGATTTCTTTTATTTATTACTTGCATTTTTTATAATACCAAGCGTGCCCTTTTTCCGTTATTAGAAAAAATGTATTTACAAGATTGCCATTACCTTTCGCTGCCATGTAAGCAAAAACCCGGCGAAACGTATGAGAGGGGTTCTGTGTTTTCATTAAGTCAGCCGTAAATCACTACATACGTCGTTACGGCTGATTTATTGCTACGTGTCGGCTGAATTAATAAAAACGGTTGAATTAATAAACACGGCTGACTTGAGAAGAAAAGAATGATTTAAGAACATAGGTCAGCCGCCCGGTACGGCTGATTTACAGAAATTTGGCTGATTTATGGGATAACTGCTGACTTACAGACATAAGTTATGGCTGACTTATACATCGGCGGTTTGATTGCTGGAATATTCGGCTGAGTTGTAGTTACGACACGGCTGAGTTATGTTTCCACGGCTGAGTTAATGAATATCGACTGGCTTAGTTATTTTGTTTACGGCTGACTAATGGGATGTTGTTGCGGCTGAGTTTATATTTAATCAGCCATAATAGGATGGATTAATATTAAACTCAGCTTCTTTAAAGCTTACTTATTAGCGAAAGATTAATTACTAGAATAGCATTCGTTTGACGGCTGATTTATGTTACGATACGACTGATTTATGGTTTTTCATCCTAATTACGGCTGATTTTGGATCAAAAGATTAATTACTGAAATAGTATCCACGGTTCAGCTGACTTACATTGTGCATGAGGGCTGATTTACGTAGGCTGAGTTATATATTCGTTTGTCGGCTGATTAACAGATTTTCCATGTCATATGCCATGTCATCAACTCGGATTTACCATGTCACTGCTAACGAACTACTTTACAACTAGGTTTGTGTGTGTTCATCTTTTTCTTCATCTTCTTTATCTATCTATCTATCTTCTTCATCTTTCTCAGAGATCTAATGGATCCGGTAATTATTGTTTTCTGGTAACTGGATTAAGAAAAACAGATATGTATTCAACGCCAACAGTAGAGGGTGTAGAGTTCTTCATTTAGATGAGAAAACAAAACATGAAGAATTCGCAAAGTCTGTACTCGATGATTACGGATTGAATGAATCGGAATGACAAAGCAAGAGAGAGACGAGTTAAACGTTTTTCAGTTTTAGCTCAGAAGCCTTTTTTTTTGTTCTTTGCTATGCCATTATGTATGTAGAACAAGATATTTATGTATGGGTTTATGTTAATGGTTACGGCCGAGTTTTCGTTTAATTATGGCTGAGTCATCATTTAATTATGTCTGAGTTATCGTTAATTTATATTGCTCAGTTATCGTTTAATTAAGTCTGAGATATTATCGTCTCGATGTTATAAAGGCCTCAATATTAGTTATGAGCCGTATTTTCCACACTTCTGAAGCGCCATAATTAATTATCAACACGGTCAAATCGAGAAAGACAAAACGTCCCATTATTATAATATTAAAGCATTAACGTCTCGTTCTCTATCAAGGCCTCGAAATTAATTCTGAGCCGTATTTTCCACACTCAGCAGTCCCATTGATATTAACGGTTGAGTTATATTCTGAGTTAAATAACAAAGTATTACCATCTCGATCTCTATGAAGGCCTCGATGTTATATTAACCAACATGGCTGAGTTATATCAACCATCATCTCTTAGTTATATTAACGTTACATTAATGGATTATTTCCCGATTCTTGATTTGCCCGAAAGATTCAGACGTTAGTGGTTGAACATGTGGCCGGTAACTCATTCCAAGATCTCTATGGCCTCAGAGCATCATGCAAGTTGACGAAGGCGTTAGTAGATAGGCGTAGTGTATGCCATTTTTACGATGTATTATCTGTTCCCTGTGGACTCATTATGCCTGCGGAGTTGTTGAAAACTTGCTACGTGGAGAGAAATCCAAGCACATTTTATATGAAGGGTGTACGGTTTTTTGTTGGGGACAAAATCGGTCACGACGGAATCAATGTCTCAAAGTCCGTAAAATACAAGTATGTCTTTCCGCAGCAAATAATGCTCGGTCAAGAAAACGTCACAACGTATGTTCCCGAGATAAAGCTTTGTTCGAATTCTATTTAGAACAAACATAAGCCATCGGAAACATACCTAGACCAGCTACAGATAGGTTCGAGTATGACGATCGGAACACGGACGAACCAAGCTCGGTCATTATGCAACTACCGCACATGCATGCAGTCCGGTCGCTATGTTGCGACCGAGCTTGGCTCGAGAATCCGTCCCGCTCAGCCGCAATGTAGCGACCGAGCATCCATCCCGCTCGGTCGCTACGTAGCGACCGAACGTGCGTTCTGATAGGTCGCTACGTGGCGACCGAGCTCTTCCGAAACGTCGATACGACACTAGTCCATGCATTCTCGTCTACCATTCGATGCTATCTCCCGAAGACCGTAGCAAACACATTTCAGGTTTCCCGCCATTCTAAGTCATCGATCAAACTTTAAGGTAAAAACCGCGGAAAGTTCTTTCTTTATAGAAAGAAGCCGTAATAAACGCTTCGAGTCGGAAAACGGCCCAAAGGGACCTAAGACATGACTCGGAGCCCAACTTACGATTTCTTAACCAACAGACCGTAAGCCGCATGACGGTTTACGCTTGGTTCGTAAGGAAAGATAAATGTCAAGTTTCCGCGGAAAAATACAAAAATTTTAAGATAATTACGAAGATCGTAAAAAATGGAATATCTCCATTTTTATGCTATGACGGCTTAAGGGCAGAAG
>NC_027749.1:29620442-29621999 GCF_000695525.1 Brassica oleracea var. oleracea | reverse complement strand
AAAAGCGTTTCGATGAGGATTCAAACGAGAACGCAAAGGAGGACCTTTTTGAGGCTTTACAGGTCGCTCTGTAGCGGTTAGAGAGTTGGCTTGAGCTCGGTCGCTACGTAGCGATCGAGCTGTGTGCGTGCTTGGTCGCTACGTAGCGACCGAGCACGTGCTCGGTCGCTACGTAGCGACCAAGCACGCACACAGCTCGATCGCTACGTAGCGACCGAGCTCAAGCCAACTCTCTAACCGCTACAGAGCGACCTGTAAAGCCTCAAAAAGGTCCTCCTTTGCGTTCTCGTTTGAATCCTCATCAAAACGCTTTTCGTTTCGTCTCAATCGGAGATTCCGTTGAGATTTTACGATGAAAACAAGTAGGACTCTTCTTGACTTGCTTCCACTCGCTACGTAGCGACCTGTCAGACCTTCACTCGATAAATAGCGACCTGTCAGGCCTCAGAAAGGTCCTCCTTTGGGTTCTCTTTTGAATCCTCATCAAAACGCTTTTCGTTTCGTGTCAATCAAAGTTTCCGTTGAGATTGTACGACGAAAACAAGTAGGACTATTCTTGGCTTGCTTCCACTCGCTACGTAGCGACCTGTCAGACTTTCACTTGCTACATAGTGACCTGTCAGGCCTCAGAAAGGTCCTCCTTTGGGTTCTCTTTTGAATCCTCATCGAAACGCTTTTCGTTTCGTCTCAATCGGAGTTTCCGTTGAGATTTTACGACGAAAACAAGTAAGACTCGTCTAAACTCCTTCGCTTTCTCCTACTCGCCCTTACCTCCATCTTTGTGTTAGACTTGTCAGGCCTCAGAAAAGTCCTCCTTTAGGTTCTCTTTTGAATCCTCATCGAAACGCCTTTGGTTTGGTCTCAATCGGAGTTTCCGTTGAGATTTTACGATGAAAACAAGTAAGACTCGTCTAAACTCCTTCGTTTGCTCCTACTCGCCCTTACCTCCATCTTTGTGTTCTCCTTCAAATCTCAATCGAAAAGTCTCTTTTTTCATCTTGATTGGAGTAACCATTGAAACTTTACGATAAACAAAAAAAGAAAAACTGCAAAGACTTGTTTTCTCGCATGGATTCAGATTAATCGTATAAGACGGCAACGGTTAACTTAACACCTTAGCCGCCTCAACTATACGATTATGTTGAACCTTTTTATAAAAATTGACGTCGTATCTAAGGAGAATATAACAGTCAAGTTCAGAAGATAAATGTCAAGTTTCAAAGGATAAAGACCAATATCGAAAATGGCAAACATACACGAGAAGAGGAAGTGGAAATAAGCAAGCAAAACTGAGAAGTGACAAAACTGCGTTTTCGAGAGAACTAAGGTATTTCCGACTTGAAATTTTTGAAATCAGACTTAAAAATTTCATAGAAAATTACAAAAAAATAAAAACGCCTTTGAGACTGCCATAGAACTTTAGGGAACGTAAAACCTAGGTGGATAGTCTAGCGAACTAAGTCTTAGGCGATTTTTCTTATCTCGATATATCGTTCCATAACTATTCAGCCAGATCTTGCAAACCGATCTAAACTCTCTGAAAATCAAGAAACGATC
>NC_027749.1:29619147-29620342 GCF_000695525.1 Brassica oleracea var. oleracea | reverse complement strand
CTTGCAAACCGATCTAAACTCTCTGAAAATCAAGAAACGATCGCCACGCATATCAATCTCGCTTCCTAAAGAGAGGGAAAACTAGAGACATGAACGTCGTCTTAAAATCGATTCGTTTCTAGCAATTTTCTTGGAACCGACATATTCCAAGTCGTCAAAGTGGAAACGAACCAAATCACAATCCAAGCATTGTCTTTAAATCGTCCAGGATTATTGATCATTCCAAACCTCAGAAGAAGAAACGTACACAGCCCTTCAAAGTATCGGTTCAACTGTTTTCTTTCGCAAAAAAAAAGGAGTAGGTACGTATACTATACTCGTATACTCCCAAACTTCAAAAACTTTTGCAAATCGGCAAGAAAACGATTTTGTCAAAGCAAATCGTCTCAAATAGGCAAACGACAATCTAAAATTCGTCTAAACGCTAGCAACATATCCAGACGATCATGAACATTATCTCAAAGACTATACACCATTTCTTGTCGCAATCATGCGTACAGAAAACATGTACCAATATCAAATTAAAACTCGACGATTAGCCAAAGTATTGAAGCCCTTCCCAATTTTCGAAAGCCAATTTCGTTTAAAAATTTCTACGAGAAATCTTCAAACACCAAAGCATTTCTTTCAGTTTCCGTTGTACGAAGTGAGTCACGGAAAAGCATCGAAAACATTTGTGACGAAGAAAACTCGAGAATAGATGTAGCATCATGCACAAAGAGACGCTTTCCTCCCGATGGTGGCTAGATCCTCCTCTGGTTGACCAATTTGTTCCAGAAACGAATGTGTCATGAGAATCCTTTCACTAGATCGTAATGAAATAAACTTCGGTAACACTCCATGAGTAACTCCCAGCAACTTTGACCTAGGATCGAAATCACGACAGAAACGTTTCTCGTGAAACCCACAGAAACAACGCTACTTTAACATATGTATACATATCACCGATCTACAACCTTCGTAAAACCGGTCCCCATTACTTACGCAAAAAATCCTTCGTACAATCAGACCAAGTCTTACGAAGAAACTTTCTAAAGTTATCATAACATGTTTTATGAAGAAGTATGTTTTGTATAGCAAAGACAAACCTCCATGCTGCTCACTGGCTACTGCCTTTCTTATCCCTCGGTCACATCCGAGAAGGCAGTCATCCCGCCGCTGACTCCACACTGGTTATGTAGCAAACCTCTTGGGC
>NC_027749.1:29614438-29618984 GCF_000695525.1 Brassica oleracea var. oleracea | reverse complement strand
GCAACGTTTTACCCATAATACGCGGCATGTAAGAAAAAATCTGTAACAAAGCTTCTAAAGCTATACGAAACATCCTAACTCAAAAATGCATGAAATAGATCTCGGAAAGCCAACACTTCACAAAGAACTATGAAAGAAAATGCTTCTTCCCATGGAAAATTTTACGCGACACCTCAGTCCTAATTCCTCGATCGCAAATCAAATTATTAGCATCCAAACAGGAACAACAGTTTTGGATGCGAACATCCGTAGTCAAACAAGAACGTTTCTCAAACGCAGGGCTAAGACTAAACACTTGCAACATCGCAAAACATCTTCAAGCCCGCGAACATTTCAAGCACGAAACGCGGCATACGAAAGAATAACAAATCTTCAGCAGACATCGCAGACGCCTGAAGGTTCGTTCTTCGACGAAATTTCCTTCCTCGATAAAAACACTCTCTTGGAAGACCAGACAGTCATACGCACTAACATCTTCTCAAAACATATCCTTCGCGAAGACTCGAAACGGTATTTTTTACCATTAAGTTTGTTGCTGATCACAACGAACTCTTAACGTCCTAAACAGACTTAGCCATCTCGTGGAGATGACTCTCGTACATCCGACACAAGGATAATAGCGCTATATAAGAAATTCAAAATTTTTGGTCAGCACTTACAAGAGGCTTAAAAATTGTCCTTGGAGAGATGCTCGGTTCCAACCATACAAGTCGTATAAGCCGAGAACCTATCGTGGACTTTAAATCGGTATGGAATCAGAATGAAACTGAAATGGGATACGTAACTCGAATTAGTCATCGCACCCTCTAAAACCAGGAGTAAACCTAGGTCTTGCCCTAAACCCAGCGCACTGGTCTCTAACATCTCTAGGCATAGTATCAAAAACCTTGATACGAGATCCCAAAATTTGTCTCTTTGCCAATATCGAGCGTCTTCAGAAAACCCGCAAGTTTACACACTACAAATAACTCTCGAAACAGATCACGGATATAGCAGTTCACACAGAGTTAGATAGATGACAACTCGTAGTCTTCCTTCTACACCCATATAAAATGCCATCGGCAGCAACACGCCTGATAACCTCTACATAAAAACTAGACCGTAAAGGTCTCACTGGAAAACAAGTCATAGGAACCTTAACTCCAAGACGAACTACGAAAGGCTTGATCCCTTCAACAAGGGTACGTAGGCAGCCGTCATAAGGCGCAGCCCCTATCTTATCGCGTTTTAGTTTTAGAAGAGCGAGAAGACCACTTACCACGGACTTTTTCGACCATTTATTCCACTAACTCACCTAACTTGCCAAGCCACTCGCTAGAACCTCACGCTATAAGCCCATGGTTTTAACGAGCTGGGGGGCTAACTGTTGGGGATAAAATCGATCACGACGGAATCAATGTCTCAAAGTCCGTAAAATACAAGTATGTCTTTCCGCAGCAAATCATGCTCGGTCAAGAAAACGTCACAACGTATGTTCCCGAGATAATGCTTCGTTCGAATTCTATTTAGATCAAACATAAGCCATCGGAAATATACCCAGACCAGCTACGGATAGGTTCGAGTATGGCGATCGGAACACGGGCGAACCAAGCTCGGTCATTACGCAACTACCGCACATGCACGCTGTCTGATCGCTACGTAGCGACCGAGCTCGAGCCAAGCTAGGTCGCTACGTAGCGACCGAGCACGAGCCAAGCTCAGTCGCTACGTAGCGACCGAGATTCCGTCCCGCTCGGTCGCTACGTAGCGCCGAACCAAGCTCGGTCATTACGCAACTACCGCACATGCACGCTGTCTGATCGCTACGTAGCGACCGAGCTCGAGCCAAGCTAGGTCGCTACGTAGCGACCGAGCACGAGCCAAGCTCAGTCGCTACGTAGCGACCGAGATTCCGTCCCGCTCGGTCGCTACGTAGCACGTAGCAACCGAGCTCGAGCCAAGCTCGGTTGCTACGTAGCGACCGAGCGTCCGTTCCATTCGGTCGCTACGTAGCAACTGAGCGATCGAGCATGCGTTCTGATTGGTCGCTACGTGGCGATCGAGCTCTTCCGAAATGTCGATACGACACTAGTCCATGCATTCTCGTCTACCCTTCGATGCTATCTCCCAAAGACCGTAGCAAACCCATTTCATGTTTCCCGCCATTCTAAGTCATCGATCAAAACTTTACGGTAAAAACCGCGGAAATTCGTTCTTTATCGAAAGAAGCCGTAATAAACGCTTCGAGTCAGAAGACGGCCCAAAGGGACCTAAGACATGACTCGAGGCCCAACTTATGATTTCTTAACCAACAGCCCGTAAGCCGCATGACGGTTTACGCTTGGTTCGCAAGGAAAGATAAATGTCAAGTTTCCGTGGATAAATACGAAATTTTGAAGATAATTACGAAGATCGGAAAAAATGGAATATCTCCATTTTTATGCTATGACGGCTTAAGGGCAGAAGAGGAAAAGCGTAAACCGACCTAGGAGCCAGTATATAAGGAGTCTTAGGCGAGAGGCATGGAGAAGGACTTTTTCAGAGCAAACTTATTATTTAGAGCAATTAGGCAACTTTCCGTTTTTGTTATTTCGAGCTGCGACTCAACTAGGTTTTTGCAGTCTTAGGTTGTTAGAACTAGGAATCTTGCCGACAGCTCTCATAGCCGAGACTTCTACCTTGTTATAACGCTCATTCGGAATAAAACTCCTTTTGCTCTTTTTTTAGGATTTCATATACTTTATCATTGTTACCTCGTGTTCTGATTGCTTAGCGCGTGGTATTAGCGGATATCCGAGACCTCTGGGAAATTAGGGTTCTCCTACTTTCTTTATTTAAACGGAAATCGACAGTGCGAATTTTGGTTCCCAAATTTTTTTTCACATTTAACCTTCAGGAAGAAAGACTTGATTTCATGAAGCTTGCAGCGGATGAAGGATATGAGTGTGCTAGATATACATACCCAATGACTAGAAAAAAAGTTTTGGGGTGATGAGGAGTATTTTGTTTGTTTTACAAGGGAATCAGATGATAGGATCGGGAAACTAGTTCGAACTCTAAAATAGGCATGGGGTTCTCTTCCCGGTGACGAGTTTCGGGCAAAGAGGGACGATTTTATTTCAACCATTGTTCCTTCGTTCTATAGTTGCCAATGAGTTCCTCTTTTGGAGCGAGATTGGGTCTTGTGGTTCATTGAAAACAGTAAGGGTGACAAAATGTGTAACCGCTGTTTCTGGATCAAAGCGGTGGGGCTCTTCTTCCGTGAGTTTGAACCGATGAGCGTGATTAGGGACACAAGGGAGTGGTGAAGATGTATTGTATAGAATCTTATTTTTTTAATGTACTTTGCTATGACATTATTACGGCTGACTTATGTTTTACTTTATGGCTGGATTGTCTTTTAGTTACGGCTTATTTTTGTTTATGGCTGGGTTCTCTACAATTACGGCTGAGTTTTAATTTCATAATGACTGAGTTATCGTTAATTGACAGTGTTATTTAAATACGAGATGACTGAGTTATTTAAATGCAAGACGGCTGAGTTATTGTTACTTTAAGGCTGAGATAATGCTAACTTATTTGCTGAGTTTTGTAAAAAAATCCAAGATACAAGCAAGGAACCCGCCATGTCATCAACTCGGATTTGCCATGTCATCACTAACGAATGAAATTTACAAATTTGTTTATGAGATTGTTTATGTTCTTCTGCATGTTATTTATGTATCGTTTTCATCTTTCTCATATGTATTCAACGTCGACATAAGAGGGTGTAGAGTTCTTCATTTATACAAGACAACAACACATGAAGATTTCGCAAAGTCTGTTCGATGATTACGAATTGAATGATTTGAGGGATCATATTCAGCTTACTTACATGTTCTCGAATAAAGCATCAAAAACAATGTCGCACGACACTCCACCAGTTTACGTGTCCAATACTCGACAGTTTTCTAAGCCTAAAGAAAATGGAGTAGTGTGAAATATACAATCCATCTGCACGTGTATTACTCCTACACTAAATTCAACATTGGCTTTTTTAACACATTTAGGAGAAAATATCCATGTAGTTCAATGTTTTTTTTTTTTTAAGAAAAAAACTAATGGACTTGATGTAATTATAGCCTTTTCACACACAACTTAACGGTACAAAACAAAAAAAAATATTGTCTATTCCCTCTCTTTTTATTTTTGTCATATAATTTTTACAATTTTAAACTATTATGTTTATACAATGTGTGTGTGTTTTAAATTATGCAAATATATAGTATTGTAGTTTATATATGTATAATAAAGGAAGATAGTTGTATCTCTTAATTGTTAATGATGTATTTTATATTTTGATTTTAAAATTGAAGTATTATGGCTTCTTTTTTTTGTAAAAAGACGTAACATGGCTTTGAAAGATGTATTCTTTCGATGTAAGTTTTAGAAAATAGATTGATGAGAAATATGTTATGTTGTGTTCCTGTGTGATGAATTTTGTACATTTAGGTTAAATGTTTTTATGTGCAGCTGATAAAGTGTAGAGATCGAAGTTACTTTTTTTTTTTTTTTTTTTTTTTTTTAA
>NC_027749.1:29605580-29614341 GCF_000695525.1 Brassica oleracea var. oleracea | reverse complement strand
CGGTGCTCACAGCTGTGAGTCCTTTACCACCAGAGCTAGACGCCCCGTTTGATCGATGTTACTTGTATACACAAAGATGCATTCGGCTGTAAAATTGTTTCTTCACTTCAGGAGATTGCTCGTTAAACCTGCGAACTCCATCTTTCATCCTCTCTAGAAGATCGACTGAAACGCCATGGTGATCACCTAGAAGAACCGTCACTTCTCTGCTGCGTTTTTAACCTCATCAACCGTATTCTTGCGCTTAATTAGTCTCGTCCTCGAAAGACTCGTCCTTTAAGACCTATCGTTGGGATCGTCGTGAGATGTAGCAAGTCAGAGGAGAGCGGCTTGGGGTTTGCTAGATTGGAAGGTGAGTCGTGGAAGATGCATGGAAGCAACTTCCGTTGTTTCCAACGTGTTATTTGTTAAAAAAAAAAAAACAATGTGTTATTTGTTTCTACAAAAACAGATACACTGTATCGATATGGGAGAAATTGCTACAGACAAATCACTGACCATATTAGACAAGAAGTCATTACTGGCTCTAACACAGTCTTATTAGACAAGAAGTTATTACAGGTACACATCCTAGTTAAAATAAACGTGCATGAGCCTCCACGTATCCTTATTAAAACATAAATTAAACGTGCATTCTTAGATCTTGAAATATAGTCCAGAGGTACCATCGAATCCTTTGGATCTGTAGAACTTTGACTACTCTGTAATGGTGGTGTCTGTCTCTATAAATAGGAGGGTTTTGTTGAGACAGAAGCTCTTTGCTAGGTACAAACTAAAGAAGCACACCACTGAGATACATGCTCCAGCTGCATTCGCCAAAACACGCTTATGAACTTGCCGTTTGTAATAAGCTGCACAAATGCTCAAAAAGATTAAAAATATTGATCAAGCTACAAGATGGTAGGTAGGTTAGTTAGTTAGTTAACCTAGAGAAAGTCTCCAACGTTGACGACAAGAGCTCCAAGGACAGGAGGAACATCTACCCAATATTGGTCTTGGAGAACTTGAAACCCTCCGACATGGTCTTGTAGAAGAACCGTGAGAAGAGAGTTGTCTGAGAGTTTGGTTAAGCCTAGACTTAGGTCGGATTGAAGACACGGCTGGTAGTAATGGCCGAGCGGGAGCAATGAATTGGTGCATTCCATGTCCTTGAGGTGATTAGTGTGTATCATAGAGCTTATGAGAGAAGTTGAAAGAGCATTTTACCTACTTTCATCACTTCCTTTGAGTATTCAACCATTACTTCCCTGATAAATTATGCGACCAAACAAGAAAACACATAAGAGACGTTTTATTCATTTGTGTGAGTTTTTGTAATTAGAGACAGAGATTCCTTTACATGCCTAATATGGTTTTATGTTTTGTTTCTTTCCCCTTCTTCTTTTCTTTAGAAGTCGTTTTATTGCGGTTTTAGCCAGCGATGATGGCTTTAGTGCACTCTTTGGGTTAAGAGCTTGTATGATCTTGATAACTGTTCATGCCGTTCCAAGGGCATGCTCTGCTGCTCCAAGCCCTGCGTTTTTCACCTCCGCTATCTTTGCTCCATAGCTACAAAATCATATCAAAAACATTAATCATCAATCAAATATAACAATGAACACAACAATAGATTTTGTATAATATTTTAAGAAGTTACTTTCATGTGACCGAGATGGACAATTTCAGTAAGATAGTTGAAGATGTTTTCATAACGTTAGAGCATCGTCCGCCTCTCAGATTGGCAAGGAGAGTGTACATAGACGCCATCGAAATTGGTTGCAAGGAAAAAGAATTCTTCTTGATCTAGTTTGATTTGTACTGCTCATCACTGCAAAGGACCGATATTTATAGCTGAAGCTTCACCCGATTAAAATGCGAAATGAAGAGGTAGATTGAATGCTACAAGTGGGCAGAGTGGAGTAATCACGAAAACTCGGAGTAAAGAACAGATTAATGGCAGGTTGAGACGTTACGGGGATCGGAACTACGCTTGGAGTATGTGGAATCTCATTAGTCCAAATCGCAGGTGCAAGAGGAAGACGACGACGAAACCTAATTCAAAATGGGTCTCCTTTATGGGCTTTAGGTATGGATCTAATATCATAATGTAAGAAAGCCCAGTTTAAATAAGAGTACTCGGAATCGTCTGAGAATAAAAAAACGCGAAAGCTCTGGTGTGGTGGTGACACGTGCCATGAAAAGCCCCATCTTCCATGGTGACGTGGCAGCAGGAGGAGGGAGAAAAATCCCCTTTATTATTATAGATAGATGACGACTGATTTATCGTTTCTTTTGGCTGATTTAGAGTTGAATTATGACTCGGTTTATGTTTAATTACGGCTGAGTTATCATTAGTTTAATTAGGCTGAGTTTTGGTCACATAATATGAAGTCATATTAGCATTAAACACTAATTAAAATCGGTATTGCATCAGATTTCTTAATTTACGTGCAGACATGTAAAACGTCAATTAAAAACGAATTGAGGGAGTAATAATTAGCCTCGATATTCTCATATCGTTGGCGGAGTTAAAGTATAGTCTTGGTATTATAAAGACCTTGATATTTTCCACACGCGCCACCATTAATCGACAACTCAGTCCAATCAAGCAAGTGGAAACGTCCCATTATTAATGAAAGTGGGTGAGTGATAGTCTACGTTGAGACTGAGTTATATTACATTCACAGCTGAGTTTTGGCTATGTTTATTATGGATGAATTATCAGCTTCTGACGAAACTCCACCCTTCATTTTCTTCTTCTTCTCATTCCCCTTCCCCTGCGCATTACCCTGCGTATTCCCCTGCACTTCCCAAAAACCTTTCACAGATCTACCTGCATGTATGTCTGGTATCAAGCTAACGAGTTGTGGGTCGTCAGGTTCACCCGGCCATTTAGGAAACATCTCTTCAGTTGAGTCCTTCAAAACCATTCTCCTCACACGCACCTGCAACACAAGGTTATAATTAAACTCAGCCACCAAAATAACACATAACTCAGCCATCAAATATAATAAATCAGCCATCAAAAAACTAAAAACTCAGCGTTAAACCTTATCTCGCCATGCTCATTGATTTCGGCAGCCAACAAGTTATCAAAACTTGCACGTGTACACTTTCCACCCCATCGCAAAAGCGGAACGTCTTCATTATTCACCACCCTCCCAAAATTCTCACTGAAGCAGACGACGGATTCACACGCCCAAATCAATAACGCGACGGTCATGCCGCTTATTGTGTATGACCCTCCTTCTGGAGCCAATGTTTTAATAGAGTCAATGAGAACTTCGTATGCAGTCCGACCCCATGGCTTCATCGTCGAATACCCTTATTTCACTTTCAAAAGGGATCCTTGAATTGTGATGCAAACAATAGACTCCCATGGCTTGAAGAAGTAGCAGCCCCAACCACTTACGCTTTTCAAAACTCCAAAGCGGAGAGAACGCTAATGCTTCCTTCAGTTCATCTAACTTGGGTCCCATCCCAAGCGGCACCTTCAACTTCTCCCAAAACTCTTTGTATTGATCAGCTTCAAACCTTTCTGTTGGCAATGGACCTGTGTTTAACCCAATGATCTCACCAAACTCGAGCAAGCTAAAACTGATAACCTCATCAACCACGAGACACCATATCTCCTTCTTGTGCACTAGTGTACGGTCCTACCAGACCATATGCTTTCGCATCCAGCTAGCCTAGCAACTACTCCAATGGGAGAGTTCGCTAGTTTTTCCCACACATCAAGTCCAATTGTTTCTCTAATGTGGGAGAAATTTCCTAGACGGAAATTGTGATTAATTTCTTTTTTTCCAGGTTAGAACACCCTTCAGGGTAAAGTCTTGGAGGGTAATCCCGTGATTTAACTTTAGCAACATCCATCTGATCATATAACCCAACAATAAATCCGCCACAAGATAACAATAACACATCCATACTATAACAATTACTCAGCCACAAAATGTTTGAATAACTCAGTTACAACATAACTGTAACTTAGCCACAACATAAAAGTAACTCAGCCACAACATAACATTAACTTAGTCACGACACAGCGATAACTCAACCATAACATAACCTAACTCAGACGCAACAAAACCCTAACTCAGACGCAACAAAACCCTCAACAAAACCATATCACAACCGCAACATAACCCTATCTCAGTCGCAACAAAATATAATATATAATGTCTCGATATCCTACCGGAAAAGACGAACTAGTAGATAAGAATGCGGCGAAGACGGCGGCGAAGACGATTTCGTACAAACGATTGAAGACGACAATTCCAGAGAAAACAGAGTATCACGACAGAGAGGTAGTTCGAAGAAGAGGAAGTAAACACAGACAATGTTGATGACGGAGAGTGGGAGTATCC
Source organism: Brassica oleracea var. oleracea (assembly GCF_000695525.1). NCBI lineage: Eukaryota > Viridiplantae > Streptophyta > Magnoliopsida > Brassicales > Brassicaceae > Brassica > Brassica oleracea. Next base: position 29,609,995 of record NC_027749.1, on the reverse strand, counting down.
TCGCGGTTCCTTCTTCGACGGTTCCTTCTTCGAGACGACAAAGACAATGTTCTTAGTTAGTTTTTTTTTTAACTTCTATGTAGTTATGTTGGAAAAGAGACGGTTTGGTTTCTATTCTGATGATGTGTATATTTAATTAGTGATGTGAATTTAATGTTTAAAAATAATTTCAATTAAAAAAAAACTAACCAAAGGTCCTTACAGTCATTTACTATGGGTAGGAAAACATTCTAGTAATTTTTAAAAGATGTTTAACACTTTAGTAATAAACCAACTTTTCTTATAATTTTCTCTATTTTTAAACTTAAAATTTGTAAAATTTCGAATAGATGTTTGCTTGCCAAGTCATCCTAGCAAGCTCTTCCAATATTTTTTTTTTTTTTTTGATGTGACCACCGCCGAGGAAAAGTATAACCAGTAACTACTATCCTTCCACTAGACGTATTATTTCCCCGATTGACTTGGCTGGATTAGTCTTTTTGGCAACTTTGGCTGGATTAGTCTATTCTAATATATCTTCTTTGCCTCATGTCTAGCCCAGCTTTTAATAAATTTAGGCTTAAGTAATAAGATAGAAAGTAAAGGACTAGTTTTTGCGATTTGTCTTCTCGACCAATAATCCAATGAACAAAATCCACCAAAATATCAATAGAGATGTATTAAAAAACGCACACTTTTGGCTTTCAGAGAGCGATAGTGTAAAAGGGATCTGGTTCGGTTTGTTCGAACGGTGCCACTAGTTTCTAGCTATAGCTTAGATATGAACTTATATATATATATATATTATATATTACCAAGTTTTAAAGCGTTGCTGCTGATGCTTTAAATCAAGATTCTTGCATAACAATTTTATAAACTTCTTGAAATACTTACATCTAATGTAATCCAAAGGATCTCAATCACTGCACCAAAAGCAGTGAAGGGCATTAGTTGGGAGGAAGATTCTTGCAATACCAACAATGCTTGAGCTTCCAATTCACTCTCGGAAATATTGAGAAAACAAACTGCCCCAAACAAGAGACAAACCGGGAAATCAATATCCGTAAACACCATATTCTCTTCCAACTGCCACCAAAAAGAGAAAAACAAAATCTAGATAGATACAACAAAAAGAATCACATACTGCATAAGAGATCGCACCGGGACGACATAGATGCCACTAAGAGGCACAAGGGTAGAACCGAAGGAAACTCTATCCATCTGTACATCATCAACTAAAACCAGAGACTATATATCCACTGGCATCCACACAATTTGTATTTCAACCCATTCAACAGATAAAGGTGAGCTGAGAGTGAGACGCAAAGATGAACCTGGAGGACCGTACGAGGAGGCCGAAGAGGAAGGTCGAGATAAGATTTGAGAGAAGACCAGTTTGCGCCTCGACAATAAGACCTGCACACAACAGGAAATAAACGTCCATAAGCGAAGTCACCAGAGGACAAGAGGATCACCACCACCTCTGAGCATTGTCTCCATCGTTGGACAAGCAAGCATCAGAACAAGGGTTTGGATAAAATCACGAGGAGACGGCTTGGCAGAGTTATTGAGGATTCGAAGAGGAGAAAGGATATTGACATTGTCTGGAGGTTCCGGTGGAGTGATAGGAGAGAGACCTTCACTTTAAAAAAAAAACAATCACACTAAAAATATCTCTCAGACCCACACCCCGAGGTACACCGTTCTGGATAGATCTCCCGCCCAACTCTATCGTTCCCCCAGCCTTCTTTTGAAGCAGACTAGTACAATGAACAAAATTTAGGTTCACCAATTTAGGTTCACCAATTAGGGTAAATCTTTAAATTCACCTCTATTTCTAGGACCAATCAAAATACCACATAGATAATTAATTAAAAAAATTAAATTTATTTAAAAAAAAAAAAACAGTAATGCTAATTTTAACAACGTTGATGCCGCCAGCTAAACTGTAAACCCGGAATATTAAATTCTCAACCTTAAACTGTAAATCTTAAACTCAAACCGTATACTCTAAACCCAAATCCTATACCCTAAACCCAAACCGTATACTCTAAACCCAAATCCTAGACCCTAAACCCAAACCGTAAACCTTAAATCCAAACCGTAAACCTTAAATCCAAACCATATACCCTAAACCAAATCCTAGACCCTAAACCAAAATCGTATATTCTAAACCCAAATCTTAGACTTAAAACCCAAACCGTAAACCCTAAACCTAGACGCTATAAAGTTTGGGTTTAGGATCTATTAAAGGAGCTCATGATAAAAATCCACCGGATTTGATTTTTCGATCTAGGTTTAGAGTATATGGTTTGGATTTATGGTATACAGTTTGGATTTAGGGTCTACGATTTGAGTTTAGGGTTTAGGGTTTAGGGTTTAGGATTAAATGTTTAGGTCTAGAATTTAAGATTTAGGGTTTAGTGTTTATCTAGCGGCGCCATCGTCATTAAAATTGGCATTATTCTTTTTTTTAGTTATTTTTAAATAAATTTAATTATTTTTTAATAAATTTAAAGGTTCACCCTATAAATTGATCAAGGGTTAGTATGGTAATCATGATTTGATTTGGGTTAAAAGATGATCAAGTTTTAGTGTAACTGATGAAACTTGATCGTTTACTTGCTTTCGCGAATGTCAATGGTGGTTTACCTGCTGCGGATGAAATGGGTACGCAGTGAGTAGGCTTGAGATTGAGTCCGATCTATGTGATGCTGGAAAGGACTTTGGTGGAGTTGGTAGTGGCAGTGGATAATGAGATCAGCCAGGTCACTAAATTGAAGTCTAGTCCTCATCAAGGGTCAAGTCCCTGGGAGACATGAGTTACCACCGTGAGGATGTTGGCTGGTCGAGAAAGTAATTTCTCTGGAAGAGGTGGAAGGTTCTCCGCCGCTGATTGTTGCCATATGCTTAGCAGATATATTTGCCTGTAAAAGGTCCTTCCTTGGCTTATTGATCAAATGGACAGCCGAGCTTATGTCTCTCAGTTTTCAACTGATGGTTCTCTCTTTATTGCTGCCTTTCAGGTGAATTTTTCATTCCGGTAGTTAGGAACCCACTCTCATTTCTACAAATGTTCATGTTTCATTCTTTACTTTCAGGGAAGCCATATTCGGATTTATAATGTAGAGAAAGGTTGGAAAGTTCATAAAGATATTCTTACAAAAAGTTTGCGTTGGACTGTTACTGATACTTCTCTCTCCCCTGTAAGTAGGGAAAGCAGTTTTGTTTATATTCCAATTTGGAAAGGTATAATGACTCCCTTTTTGCAGGTTTTTGCAAACATGTCCCCTATTGTTCACATCGTCGATGTTGGCTCTGGTACAACCGAGTCTCATGCAAATGTCACGGTATGAACTGAGAATATTAGAATAAGACGTGTTTGTTATAAAAAGAAGAGGTATTTTATTGTATCGCAAGAATTTAAATAAGGGTGAAATTTTATACCCGTAGAATTTCTAACACTGATATAAAAAGAGCGAATTTCTTATTATAGAGAGAGAAGAGATTGAGGTTGAGAGATGCGTAATACGACGAACGTAAATGTTCGTATATATAGAAAAAATTCACTGTGCAAATAGTGCAGCGGGCCCCACATCTTTAATATTTTTCAATGTTTTCTGCTGGCTGCTGGCTTTCTTAGCTGTCTTTCATAACACTCCCCCTTGGGGACCGGTGTCACTATCCACTCTCGCTTAACGTCTTTGTTGCCTCGTTAAAAACCTTTACAGGAAAACCCAATGGGAAAAACAATAGTAAGGTAAAAAGAGTACAACCACGTAAGCTCCCCCTCGAATAAGCAGTCATATATCCTTCTGACGGCGCATTCCAATGTTGTGGATGTGTTTTCTGAATACCGAGGTAGGGAGTGATTTTGTGAAGAGGTCGGCTGCATTGTCGCATGATCGAACATATCTTACTTCAATCTCTTTATTCTTCTCGAGCTCTTGAGTGTATGAGAAGAACTTCGGAGGTATATGTTTGGTTCTATCGCTTTTGATATATCCTTCCTTCGTTTGAGCAACACATGCTGCGTTATCTTCATATAGAATAGTTGGCTCCGCATTTTCGTCAATCCCACCGCTTGAACAGATGTGTCGGCTTATTGATCTTAGCCATACACATTCTCTACTTGCTTCATGGAGTGCAATGATCTCAGCGTGATTTGAAGAAGTAGCAACAAGTGTCTGCTTCTGAGAACGCCAAGATATGGCGGTGCCTCCAATTGTAAAAACATATCCTGTCTGGGATCGAGCTTTGTGTGGATCTGACAAATAACCTGCATCTGCAAAACCAATCATTTGACCTTTTGAACTTTTAGGATAAAACAAGCCTAAATCAGTTGTTCCTTGAAGGTAACGAAAGACATGTTTAATTCCATTCCAATGTCTTCGCGTAGGAGACGAACTGAATCTCGCTAAAAGATTAACAGCAAA
>NC_027749.1:29590851-29602287 GCF_000695525.1 Brassica oleracea var. oleracea | reverse complement strand
AATATAAGGCGGCTCGGCCGACCAATAAATAAATTAAATTATTAGTAAATAATATAGGCGGTATTCCGGCCATTATAACATGATATAAATAATAGTAGAGGCGGTATACCGATCATTATAACAGGGTATAATTGATACAAATAAATTTTACCGAATCGCAGAGTGATCGTGCTGATAACGTGTTATAAAAAGAACTAGTATTTTATTGTATCGCAGAAATTTAAATAAGGGCGAAATTTTATACTCGTAGAATTTCTAACACTGATATAGAAAGAGAGAATTTCTTATTATAGAGAGAGAAGAGATTGAGGTTGAGAGATGCGTAATACAACGAACGTAAATGTTCGTATATAGAAAGAAATTTACTGTGCAAATAGTGCAGCAGACCCCACATCTTTAATATTTTTCGATGTTTTCGGCTGACTGCTGGCTTTGCTGTCTTTCATAACAGTGTTTTTTTTTTTAATTTCTTTATTCTCCTTTTCAGCCGTTTCTTAATTTGTTTGAGATGCTTGTCTTTTTGCACGGGATCCATGATGGATTAGACTTCTCTACTGCTGAAGATGGAGGCTACTCTTTTGGAATATTCTCTGTTAAATTTTTAACCGATGGACGAGAGCTTGTTGCTGGGAGCAGTGATGATTCCATTTATGTTTATGATCTTGAAGCAAATCGAGTTTCACTCCGGACTGTTGCACACACTGTAAAAACCATTTCTTGTTTTGTTCTGTAACACTCTTCATCCATTCTTTTTACACAGACCAAGTTAGTTAATAAGTCACATCTATTGATGCAGTCTGATGTAAACACTGTGTTTTGCGGATGAAAGTTGAAACCTGATTTTATCAAAAGGTGATGATAATCTCTGCAAGGTAATTTTTTTTATTTTCTGAAAAAGTAGGAATACTTATGTAGCCTTTTTATAAACAAAGTTGTAACATGATCTTGTTCAAAAATTCATTACATCGAATAGGTGTGGGATAGGCGTTGTTTGATTGGGAGAGATAAGGCAGCTGGTGTTCTGGTGGGACACCTCGAAGGTGTAACCTTTATTGATACCCGTGGAGATGGACGCTATTTCATATCAAATGGCAAAGACCAAACCATCAAGTTATGGGATATCAGAAAAATGTCCGCAACCCCACCCCATGCAAAGTAACAACACATTATTGGCTGCATCTTGTTTATCATATGAATGAAGAGTTTGAAATGTTCTGTTTTTCTTTATACAAGGCATTAGGTGCAGAGAAACTATGAATGGGATTACAGATGCATGGAATACCCTCCTGAGTCCATAAATCTAAAGCACCCTTTTGATCAGTCAGTGTCCACTTATAAAGGTCACTCAGTCTTGCGTACTCTAATCCGTTGCTACTTCTCTCCATTGCATAGGTCAGTCTTCTCAAGCTCCATAACGTTCCAAGCTTGACATAGAAGAACCTTCTTTACACACTTCTCTAATTCTTTTGTTATTTCTTTTTACAGTACTGGACAAAAGTACATCTATACGGGTTCCAACGACAGTTCTGTCTACATATATGACTTGGTAATGGCTTTATCATCCTCATAACACACATTTAAGAAACACAATCACATGAAAAGATGCAACACTTCATGGTTTATTTATTTTTTTCTTCTTTTTGACCAATCTTGGAATCTATTAATTTGATCTTAGGTAAGTGGAGATAAAGTGGTAGTGCTAAAGCACCATAGCTCACCTATAAGAGACTGTACTTGGCATCCACATTACCCCACTATTATAAGTTCGTCGTGGGACGGAGATCTTGTGAAATGGGAATTTCCGGGGAGCGGTGAGGCGCCTATCATGAGCAACAAGAGGGTTCGAAGGAGACATTTCTACTACTGAGCAATCTACACGTACACATATATGGTCTCTGTACGTTAATATGTAAAAGAAGAAGATGATAAATGATGCAAACACAAGTGAGACATCAAATAAGGCTTTTAAGGTAGAAAATGCTTTTGTGTATATTGTTGTGACCAAGCTTATTCAGAAGCTAACAAGGTTAGCTGTCTCAAGCTTATTTGGCAATTAATTTCGGATTGGATTTTTGTTCAGATTAGGAATATTAAATAGGGCTTTCTCTAAATGGACATAAACGGGCCTAGTGTAATTTTTGTGTCCGTTAACAGCTCGTTTACTTAAAAATCTTAAACGGGCTTAGTCGGGTTTGTCCGTCTGTGTCCGTTTAATAAACGGGTTTCAATGAAAATAAACGGACAGCCCGTTTAGCCCGTTTAGCCCGTTTAAATTATTTTCTCATCTCTAAAAAACCCTAACCCAATCTTTTTGTCGTTGAATCAACTCCTTGCCTCCTTTCATCGGAATATCAAAATGTTCTTTTCATGAGTATCTGGATCGGATCGGGAAGGGTTTCAATTTGTCGTTCCGCGTACATCTCGTGTCTTCTTCTTCACTCTCTCTTCCTCACATCTTAGATACTATCAAGGTTTGTTTAAAAAAAATTATTACTGAAATCGTAATGTTCTTTCCATAATTTTGTGGGGTTTGTGTAAAATTGGTTAGTGCTTTATTTTTAAGAGTTTATAATTTAAATATGTGAAAAGTGGTCTTAGAATGATTAACAAGACGTAGTCTTGAAGTGGTCTTTGAAAAGTGGTTTTTTTTTTTTTTTTTGTTCAAAAAGTGGTTATTTAAATGTTTCCAAGTTGTTCTTAGGCTTAAATGTATGTTCTGAGTTTTTGTGGTTTGTGCTGTGACTAGAATGAGCAGTGTTGCCACTTTCAGTCACCATGTGTTCATGTCTTGTGATCTTTTAGTCTCTGAATTTTGTTTCATTTTTTTGTAGAGATGGATTCTGAATCTGAACATACCATAGCGCTTCTTGATGCTCAGCATGAGTATATGGACATGAATGAGGAGGATGCTGAATTTGATGAAGTCTTGATGGAACCAGAAGCAGAAAATCAAGCAACTGCAGCGACTCAAACAACTGCAGCGACGACTCAAGCAACTGCAGCGACTCAAGCAACTGCAGCGACTAAACCTCAGCGTAAGCGTCGAAAAACCTCAACTGTTTGGAATGATTTCGTATTAGTGGGGATAGAAGAGGATGGAAAAGAAAGGGCTAAGTGCATTCACTGTGATTCAAAATTAGTGTATAACAGTAAGACTCATGGTACAAATCAGTTGAAGCGACACTTAGAGGGTTGTTCTAAGATGCCTAAGAAGGTAGATAAGCATGTGTATGATCATATGGTAGATCGTGAGATGGTTACTGAAGCTATCATCTACCATGATCTACCATTTCGATATGTGGAATACGAGAAGGTTAGAGCAAGAGATAGGTATTTAAATCCTGATTGTCAACACATATGTAGACAGACTGCTGCCCTTGATGTCTATAGGAGATATGAAATAGAGAAAGAGAAGCTGAAGGGGCTGTTTGTGAAGCATAGTGGCAGGATATGTTTCACCGCTGATTTGTGGGTAGCTCGTCCTCAAAATATGGGATATATTTGCTTAACTGCCCATTACATTGATGATGGTTGGAGGTTGAACAGTAAGATCTTAGAATTTTGTGAGATGAAGTCTCCTCACACAGGTGATCTAATTGCTACTAAGATCTTTGAGTCTTTGAAGGGATGGAGTTTAGAGAAAAAAGTTTTCTCGATAACTTTAGACAATGCCACAAACAACAATAGCATGTTGAGAATTCTCAAGGGCAAGCTTCAGATGGTAGGTGGGAGTGATGGAGGTCTATTGTGTGATGGTAAACACATACATGTGAGATGTTGTGCTCACATTTTGAACCTGATAGTTAAAAACGGCTTGGAGTTAGCAAATAGTCTTCTGCATAACATTCGAGAGAGTGTCAGATATGTGAAAGCATCGCCGCAAAGGAAAGAAGCATTTGCAGCATGTGTAGAGAGAGTAGGAATTACAAGTGGAGCTGGATTGTCACTTGATGTTCCTACTCGCTGGAACTCTACATACGAAATGCTTGTTAGAGCTCTCAAGTTTAAGGACGCTTTTACCAGCATGGAGTTGTATGATCCGAACTATAAGACATTGCCTTCAGTGGAGGAGTGGGACCGTGGAGCAAAGATCTGTAAATTGTTGAAGCCATTCAGTGTTATCACAACCGACTTTTCAGGTTCAAAGTATCCCACTTCTAATGTCTACTTCACACAAGTATGGAGGATACAATTGTTACTGGAGAAATATTCCATTTGTGATGATTTTTTTTTTTTTTTTGTTCAAAAAGTGGTTATTTAAATGTTTCCAAGTTGTTCTTAGGCTTAAATGTATGTTTTGAGTTTTTGTAAGGCTTTGATACAGATAGCATGTTCAGTCAGTGTGCTAAGTGTGTAAGGCTTTGATACAGATGCAATCTTACTATAATCATTTAAATTGACTTTTTGAAAGCACCGAATTGATTTGTTGGTGTGATCATTCAACCTGCTTTGTTTGAAAGTTCTCTGTTCTTAGTTTGTTAAAGCGTGTGAATATCTAGATTGAGTCTTTATGGTTTGTGCTGTGACTACAATGAGCAGTGTCACCACTTTCAGTTCTTCTTTGCACTAGAAATTGGTTGCGCGGTTTTGCTGAATACAAAGGTAAAGCACTAAAGCTTAACAAATCATTTATGATTATTTTTTGTAACTAATTTATTTTATAATTTGTAGGTACCATTGAAGATCTTTTTGATGAAAATGAAGATGCTAGAAAAAAAGCAAGTAGTTCAGGAGTGGAGTCTTCAACATCAAAAGAATGAAGTGTTTGATGGAATCATGGAAGTATGGAACAAAGGTATGTTTGAATGTGTATTGGTCATGTTTAGAGTGCTCGGATATGTCTTTAGTTATGGAATATTAATGTCACATACAAACGTTGAAAAACATGTTGACAGGGAGTAACAGTTATGTTTTAATTATGGACATGGATTTTTTCAAGGCATTGTGCAAGATTGAAGAGACTATATTTATGTTTATGGACTTTATATTCTAGTTATGTTTTAGCTCTGTTTCTAAAATCATTGGATGATTGTTATTTCTAATTTTTGGTACTGTAAACTCATGAGAACGTGTTGTATTCACAAAGCAGTCTTGAGTCTTTCTGATGCATTTTCCTTACAGATTGGCTTATACTCATAAAACAACAAACGACATGTATTTTTTTTTTATGTTAAACGGGCCTTAAACGGGCCTGAAACGGGCTTTAAAAGGGTTTTAATGTAAACGGGCTTTTAGTGGACATATATTAAACGGGTTTTAATGTAAACGGGCTCTTAACGGACATATAGTAAACGGGCCGGACGTTAACGGGTCTGGACATAAACGGGCCGGACAAGCCCTAATTAACATCCCTAATTTCGGGGAAGGAATCACTATGGACGAGATGGATGAAGAGAATGGTAATGGATGATAAATCCTTCTGGTCAGTGAATGAAAATTCAAGTAAGGGATCCTGGATTGGAAGAAAATCCTTAAATATCGAGCACTTGCAAAGCTTCATCATAAGATGGATGTCAGTAATGGGTTACTGACGTCATTCTGGTATGATTCATGGTCACCTCTTTGGCTGTCTGTTGGATATTACTGAGGCAAGAGAATGAGCAGCTAGAGTGGGCGAAGGACATATGGTTTTCACATAGACCACCTAAATATACTTTTCTCACTTGGCTATCAATGAAGAATAGGCTATCTACTGGTGATCGCATTGAAAGTTGGCAAACATGACAGAGAGTGGATTGTGTTCTGTGTGGTCATCCTCGTGGTAATCCTCAGGAAACACGCAATCACTTGTTTTTTGAATGTGGATACTCTTCAAGTTTATGGCATTCACTAATGTATGTGTTCCTGCATCTGCATCTCAGGGAGTATAATAGTCTGCAACCTTTCTTGCTTGGCTATACCATCCAAGCGACTATATATCATCTTTGGCGGGAACGAAATAACAGGAGGCATGGGGAGAAAGCAATGCCGTGGGCACGATTAGCTCTTTTTGTTGACAAGACAATTCGGAACAGGCTAACTACTCTGTGTGAGCAAGGGCAGGTGAAGTATTAAGGCGGCCTCAGGTTGTGGTTTGCAACTCGTCGACAATTTTTTTTTAGATTTGATTTGATAGTTTGATAGAGAATATCATGTTGTAAAAAGATGTATTTTGGTTTTGAATTAATTTAACATTTAAAAAAAAAAGAAGTATATTGTTGTGACCATAAGAATAAAAATATATTCTTCTCCAACTATTTTTAAAAGGGTATGTATGTTCTAATGATATGCTATGTAGTACTAATGTACGTATGGTTGTAATGGTTTGGTTTCAGATATTACTTCTAAAGAGTGAAAAAAAAAGTTGAAAGTGTCCGAGAATTCAACCTAAACTCAAGCAAATTCACTTGTTTAAGGATATTCTCCTTTGGTTTTAGATCATTGTTCATTTTGTTGTCGTGCAACTGAGGGTCTAACTAGTTCACACGAATAACATTTTTTGGTTGCAGGTCGCTTCTGACATGCAAACGAACATGGCTAGTGTATCAACATTGTTGATGGAAATGGAGATAGAGAAAGTCGGAAGAGCTTCTTCCATTTATTATTGAGGGACATATAAAAATGAGTAAATGTGAAATCATTCTTTACATGATGTGTGTATTGTAGATGCCATTGATGTAATCAGAGCAGTCCAAAGAAACAAAACAACAAAAGCAAAACATTCATTGCCATATTGATTTGAAACCTGAGCTTAGAAAAAACTTTTACCCACGAGCAAAACGAGCCTGGATCCTCCTTTGTATTTTGGCCCGACAAGATGGACAATCATCCATGGCTTCCTTCTCATGAAGCTGATTGCATTTAGAGCAAAGAACCTGATGTGCACATGGCAAGAAAATCACACTCATCTCTTCAGACAAACACATCACACATTCCCTCTCCCGTTTGATCTTCGCACTATTTTCCCACGCATTTGCTGCTGCTGCCATCTGGTTTGTTTTTGTGAATGTAGTTGTGGCATGAGTCATTCCACTCTTGTTACCGTCATTGCTTCCATCCATGCCTTTCTTCAATGCAGCTATCTTCAAACCGTTTGACTTGAGTTTCAGCTTTGAGATTTCGCTCTCGAGTCTTTTGATGTTCTCAGTGTAGGACTTCACATCGTTCTCTGCTTTTGTTTTGATTCGCTCTTCCTCTGCTTTTCCAAGTTCTTCCTGCTTCTATCTCTCTTCCTGTAATGCAGCTTGAGCAACAAGTTTCTCTTTTGCTGCCTTCTCTTGTTTCCAAGTAGCCTGCAACTCAGTTTCATTAGTTATATCTTGATCTACGACTATGGACAATAACGGAATAGAATAGACTCTCCCTGTAAAACTAGGCCTTTGGCAAAAAAAAACCGAACCAAAGACTCAAATGTTCCTATATTTCTATATCCAAAATAATCAAATCAAACTGAAACCAAATGACCCAAATATATAAAAATATTAGTTATATATATAACATAACTAAATATATATTTATAATTTAAAAATCTATTAAAAGTATCAAAAAAAAACTAAATTATTATAAAGTATCCAAACTACCCGAAAGTATCCAAAAGTATTTGGATAATTTTATCCAAAGTAATCCGAGATATCCGAGGTTTTTATCCGAATCATCCTCTTATTATTCGATATTTTACCCAAAATACCCAATATTTTACTTGAGTTACGTGAAATAACCAACCGGAACTGGAACCAAATCAGAACCAAATTTTTAGGGTATTTTCCGGTTCTTAGTTTTACTATCCGAACCAAACCCGAACTGAAAATAGGCCAGGTAGTAAATGGATCATCTAGGCTCTAGCCCCTACCCGAAACCTAAAATACCTGAAATTCCCATGCCTAGATAAAACAATGAATATGTATGTATTGGGCAAAAGAATGAAATGGTTACCTGTAAAAAAGAATTGTAGAGGAAAGGACATGATCAGTAATCATACAATAAAATAGAGCTCCGAAGACTTTTTTTCTCTACAAAAGGAGCTAACCTCAATTTGGTTATGGCGATTCTTCGCCTTGACAACTTCTTGCTGCAGCTCTGCCACTTTGTCCCTTTGACTCTTGAGCTCTTCCTGCAACAAAACCTTTTGCCAATCCCACGACTGAGTACTCTTCAACGCTCTTTTCACTCTCTCCTTGGCTTTTATACAGCTCTCAGCACACTCGGCAGCTCTTATACTAGCAGCTTCCCTCTCTTTCTTTAACAGAGAATGTTCCAGTTCCAGCCTGCGAACTGCATTGTTTGCTTTTTCAACTTGCCTAGTCATGTTATTCAAGGCAAACTCCATTTGGGACCGCTTTTTCATATTGTTTTCTTCCAGTAACTGCTTCTATTTTCTCAACTCCTCTGCCTCTTCTTTCTCTTTCCTTAGTGCCTTAAGCTCTGGTTGGTCCTTGAGAAGTCTGCTAGTTGCCTGCTTTACTTTCTGATTAGCCCAGTCAGTCCAAACCTGCAGCTCATTCATGTAAGTCAAAGAACACGTTTTTTGTGTTGGCCGGTGATGGACGGTGAACTTGGACGGTGAAGGAAGTGGTTTTGTCAACAATTGTGTCCACCTACTCCTCAAGCCCTTCCTATAAATATACAAGCTTCTGGTTTCTGAAACGTATCCCAAAACAAGAAAACAGAGAGAAAGAACGAGAGAGGAGAGGAGAAGAAAAAAGAAGAAGGAAAAAAAAACTTTTTTTTTTCTCACAAAAAATCTTCTTTAAGAAATTACTAGTAATTTCTGAGTGTATTTGGGATCGGGGTGTGAGTTGTGAGCTTGTAAAAATTCCCTGGTTAATAATAAAAGATCTGTAGCAGGTCCGGAGACGTAGGCATCATTGGCCGAACTCCGTTAACAATTTGGTGTGTGTGCTTCTTTCCCGCTCCCATAAATTCTGGCTTTCCGCAAAATTTGACCGCGTATTTCCTAACAACTACAGCATCTTGCCCAAGACTGGTGATGTTTGGGCAATATACAGAAACTGGAGTAATGACCTTGAAGCCGTTGATCTGAAGTCCCAGACTTATGACCTTGTGGAAGTTCTTGATGATAAACTGGACTACAAGGTTCTGCTGTTGGCTCCTGATGGTGGCTTTAAATCAGCGGATTCTGCAGGTGTTCGTTCGGTGTATATGGCCGCTGCTGGGCATTGGACTGATGGTGCCGATGTGAGATTCACAATCCCAAAATGTGAAATGCTCAGATTCTCGCATCAAGTTACTACTTCGAGAGTAACAAAAGAGGTACATGGAACTTGGCAAGAAGTATATGAACCTGCTATTGAGGCATTGCTTGGTTTGAGCTGTGCGGTTGGTGTTGGTGAGAAGAGAAAGATGAATGAGCATGGTGAAAGTTGCAGTACTGGATATGATGGTCTGAAGTTTAATGACTTTGAGAAACTGAGGAAAGAAGTAAACTTTTCGGTCGGGCAGACTTGGGCTCTTTATGATAAAGTGGATGGAATGCCTAGATTGTATGCCCGGATCCGAAAAGTTTCAACTCCTACCTTTGGCCTTAGGATCACGTACTTAGAGCCAGATCCAGATGATGAGAAACAGATCCAATGGCTTGAAGAAGACTTGCCTGTTTCTGCTGGTCAGTTCAAGCTTGGGAAACATCAGAACACATAAGACCTTTCCCTATTCTCACATGTTGTACACTGCAAGGAAGGAATCAACACAGGCCATCTCATTGTTTCCCCGAGAAAAGGCGAGACTTGGGCTCTATTCAAAAACTGGGATATCAACTGGTCTTCACAGCCAGATTCTCACCGCAGTTACGAGTATGAATTTGTTGAGATTACGCTGACAAAGCTGGTGTTTCTGTTGCATTCTTGCATAAAGCAAAAGGGTACGCAAGTGTCTTCTTTCGGATGGGAACTGGTCATGCAGACATATTTCGCATTTTACCTCACAGATTGTATCAATTCTCCCACAGTGTTCCTTTCTTCAAACTGACTGGAATTGAAGGTGTGCCTAAAGATGCTTATGAGCTGGACAAAGCTGCATTACCTGAAACAATTGAAGATACAATAGTGCCTCACATCTATTAGCAAAGCTTACAACTTCAAACTCTGGGAGTAATAGAAAAGCTAAACCTCAAACCATCTACTTTGCTAGTAAGGGGAAGGTTTTTCAAATAGTCTAGATTTGGTCATTTTGCAGTGGTCATGAGTTTCCTCTGTACTACGGTAAGATACAAAAGATCACTTTCACTCGGGTGCTCCATCAGAAGGCAGTCTACAAACTACACGTACGTCGGTTAAAACCTGCTTGTTTCCCTCTGGATGTGATCCAGTATGAAGACAAGAAAATGCCTGTTGGTTGTGGAACTTACTACGCGAGAAATGCTCTAGAAATCATAACTACAGATGATGTTTCACATCAGGTAGTGCCTGAAACCTCCATTGATGGTAATGAATATACGATTCTGCCCAAGATTGGAGAAGTGTGGGTGATATACAGATTCTGGAGTGAATACATGGAGTTTAGGAAAGTTGGTGTGTGCAGCTATGACGTTGTTCAAGTTCTTGATGACACTTTAGGGTATAAGGTCTTATTACTAGAGCGTGAGCCCAGTTGTGATGATGATGAAGAAAGTTTACTCTTTAGGGAAGTTACGGAGTACAAACATAACGAGATTGATGGGTCGGAGCCGATATTTACAATCACGAATTCAGAGAGACTCAGGTTCTCGCATAAGGCTCCTGCTCGGCGTGTGACCAAAGAGATATACGGAGAGCTGAAAGACCTGATTGAAGTTGATTCAGGAGCATTGGCTTTTATCTTGACGCATGAATCTATGTGAAAAGGGTTTTTTTATTGTGTTATGGTGCATGTATGTATGAACTATGATACAAAACAGCAAGTATGGTGTTAACTATCTATAGCATTTGCTACCATAACGTAGATGTAGCCTTCTCTTCCTGCTGTTTTAGACTTCATTGATCTCTCTGCTGTTTTAGACTCTAATATAATCTTTGGCACTTTGGTAAACTATATAAATCTTAATAGATTTGTTTCCCGCTGTTGGATAAACTTTGATCGAAACGGTTCATGGACTTGATTAACAAGAGGAGATCTTCCAAGTTCTGCTCGAAGAAGCAAAAGATAGTTACCAAGAGGAGATTGTCATTTACTTGATATTGCTCCTATATGTCGATGACATGCTGATAGTAGGAGCAGACTTGCACGAGATCAATAGCTTGAAGACGAAACTCTCAGAAGAGTTTGCGATGAAAGATCTTGGAGAAGCAAGACAGATTCTAGGGATGAGAATCAGTAGGAGCAAGGAAGGTTTTAAGCTATCACAAGAGGAGTATGTGAAGAAAGTCTTCAAGAGGTTTAACATGGATGATGCGAAGCCAGTCAGTACTCCCCTGGCAAGTCACTTTCGGTTATCCAGAGAACAGTCTCCAAAGACGGAAGACG
>NC_027749.1:29568564-29590227 GCF_000695525.1 Brassica oleracea var. oleracea | reverse complement strand
AAAAAAAAAAAACTTTTTTTTTTCTCACAAAAATTCTTCTTTAAGAAATTACTAGTAATTTCTGAGTGTATTTGGGATCGGGGTGTGAGTTGTGAGCTTGTAAAAATTCCCTGGTTAATAATAAAAGATCTGTAGCAGGTCCGGAGACGTAGGCATCATTGGCCGAACTCCGTTAACAATTTGGTGTGTGTGCTTCTTTCCCGCTCCCATAAATTCTGGCTTTCCGCAAAATTTGACCGCGTATTTCCTAACAATTCACACTGGGAGCTAGCTTCAATACCAGTTCATCTCTTTTACTCCGGGGAACATATATCCCCAGAGATGCAACATAAGTGATCCCAGCGTAGTAATCCGGTCCTGGCTTTGTAGACTCAGGAGCTTGAAGAGCAGGTAATGCGGTAACACATCCCTTCACTTCTACCGGTGTTATCTTAGATGATGAGTAATCCGAAGGTGGTTTGCCTCTTTTCTCCATAAGGAAACCACCCAGAGGCATACTTTGCCGTCTTGTAGCCACCACCTTCGCTATAAGTTCTAATCTTGTCCACACATGATTTCTGCCGCATCATGGCCATTTCCTTTTTGGTTCGGCCTTCTCGACAAGATACTAGTTTTTCACCAGAAGCACTGTCATGAGAGGTTTTGGAGTTGGTTAGATTCGGGAACTTCACTCTGATTGCATTGACCATTGGACATTACCGGCTTGGGGTTATCTGAGTCACTGGACTTTGGAGGATTTCACTCATTCCCTTCCACTTCAAACGCTTGCACAACATTCTAGTCACACATCAAAAGCCTCCACATTGCTTCGACCGTCGAAAGCGACCGCCTAACTTCCATAATGAGGCTTATCTTCTCTACCAACGTATACGCAACAAGCTGTTGCAGATCCTCAAACAAATAGTCTCTCAAACCAGATACCTTTTTACCACTCTTTAAAAAACTCAAATGTATCATTGAAAATGTTGGAGACAAGATCATTTCCTCCGCAGTAGAGCCTACTTCCCGAAATGGCTTTGAGAACAGCATCGTCACTGTACCCACATTCCACAATCTGATTCATTGCGCTGCGGAAGAGCGTGAGCAGACTCGATGATAACAGTTGTTCGAGATAACAGGCAAACGGATCATCCTCTCATCCTAAGGATTCAGACTCTTCATTTTCAGACAGAGGGTTTTGAAAGTTCAATGGATCTAACTCATATCTAGGGAACTCAGTCAAGGAATCAGCAGGAGGGTCAGCTAACTTTCTCTTCTTCTTCCTTCCTTTCTCTTGAGCACCATTGAGAGCAGAAGCAACACCACACTCACTCATTTCTCCTTGCTTCTTAACCATTTAAACTGACAATTTCCTGACCAAAAATACAAACAAGATTCCGTTTACAAATTCAATACACAACAAAAGAGATAAATGCAACGATTCCAAGTAGACAAAATCAGCATAAATTCTCAAAATTTAATCTAAATATCAAACGCCAACACATAAAGATTGCTCAAAACTCAATTGGGAATACAATTCAGGAGCTACATCGAATCGGGATTGAATCACTCATTCCCTTCCACTTCAAACGCTTGCACAACATTCTAGTCACACATCAAAAGCCTCCACATTGCTTCGACCGTCGAAAGCGGTTCTGGCAACGATAAGATATATTCTGATCAACAAAGAATCTGTTCTGTCCGATTTTAAAAGCGAATCATTCTCCACTGACCATCTATCAAGACAGAAAGTTTTTACTTACAATTGTCTGAATTTTTGGGCCTCATCGTCACATCATCTTCTTCCTTGTACTCGGAATCATATTCCTTCTCTCGTTCAGGCTGCATCAATGTACTTCATGTCAAAATTACAGTTCAGTCTTTGAAACTCTCTAGTCAAGTTGTCTTGTAGGTTCTGAAAGTAAATGATTAAGCTACATGGATATTGGTCTTTAACAAGCTTGTTTATAAGGGTTTGAACAATGTATGCATAGCTTGTGTTTTACGTGAGGGGAATACAAACTTATCGGCATAGCTTTTCTGAATCCAACACTGTGGCTACGAAGAGCCACCAGATACACTTCCATTGAAAATATCAATGTTATCACCATGATCAACACGGTGCCACCGGAATGACCGGTCATCACCCATTACATTTTGTTTGTGTATAAAGAAATAACCTTCTTGAGGTAGATTAAACCGAAACCTTTGATGAATATTAGCAAGCTATTTCCTCAGCTCTCCAACTTTATCACATGCATTCACTTCCACCAGAAACTTCCTGGTCCCGCATTTCAGCGACACCATTACTCTTAGCTTCTTCGTGCTGTTGTTGTTGTTGTTGTTGTTATTGTTGTTGTGGTTGCTCCCAGACATCATCACACTCGGATCTTGATGAATAGTAATGATCTGTTCAGTTGAGTTTGATGGTGGAGATTGGTCGGTTTTGAACACCAGAGTGCTCCGGCTTTGGTCGGTACTGGGAGTACAGATGAGGAGCTGTAGACGTGAGTTGTGGAGGATCTGACATTGTTCGATGTCAAGATTTTCTTGTAGAACATTGCCTTGGAAGAAAAGAGTTTGTTTGGAAACAGGGATACGTTGAAACTTCTCAACCTTCTCTTTGATCTCTAAAACTGTATCGAAGTAACCCACTTCAATGGAGAATTGTAAGCCTATCTGTTCCGTCCGATTTCAAAAGCAAATCATTCTTCACTGACCATCTATCAAGACACAAACGTTTTACTTCCAATTGTCTGAATTTTTGGGACTCATCATCATCATCATCTTTTTCCTTGTACTCGGAATCATATTCCTTCTCTCATTCAGGCTGCATCAATGTACCTCATGTCAAAATTACAGTTCAGTCTCTGAAAATCTCTAGTCAAGTTGTCTTGTAGGCTCTGAAAGTAAATAATTTAGCTACATGGATATTGGTTTTTAACAAGCTTGTTTATAAGGGTTTGAACAATGTATGCATAGCTTGTGTTCTACGTGAGGGGAATACAAACTTAGCGACATAGCTTTTCTAAATCCAACATTGTGGCTACAAAGAGCCACCGGATACACTTCCATTGAAAATATCAATGGTATCGCCATGATCAACACAGTGCCACCGGAATGACCGGTCATCATCCATTACATTTTGTTTTGTGTATAAAGAAATAACCTTCTTGAGGTAGATTAAACCAAAATCTTTGTTGAAAATTGGGTTTTGGTTCCGATTTTGGCTCGTGGGGTGTGATGGGGTGTTTCTCTTGTCTTCAGTTTGACAGTTCGGTTCGATTGGATGAGATATCGGCAGTCGATGAAGCTCTCCGACGGCTATGCTATGGTGATGAAGGTGGAGGTTGTGTTTTGGGGATCCATTTCTGTATGGATAGTTTGGTGATCCGGATGAGATCTTAATTTGGTTGAGGGATGCTCTCTGTGGGAAGAAAATCCGGCGTTGGAGGTATGTGAAGCAGCGCTTGTCTCCTGTGTGGCGCCGATCAGTTTCCGGCGTAATCCCCGGACGGTGAAGGTGAAAGAGATCGGTGACGCGTGTTATCCTTCGTTTTTGAGGGATTAACACATGTCCTAAACAACTTTACAAAATTCGACTCGTGTTTTGTCGATTTCTTTTTTGGATGGGTTTAAGTTTAGTAGGCTTTAGGCCCAGTTGTTTGTATGTATTGTATGGGACTCTTTCGGTTGGGCCTTCGGGCTTTGTTATTTTTTATGGTTTGTGGGCTTTGGCTTTTAATAAAACTAGATGGCAAAAAAAGACATTGTTAATTAAAGCCAACCATCACTTGATATCAATATGTATGACTCGAAAACGATCAATATGTAAGATGATTTATATCATAGTTCATAGGGTAGAACTATTATTTTCATCCAAGTTGTTGTACCTTTTAGTTTTCTTTTTTCTTGGCGGATCAAATTAAGTACGATATTATATATTATATTTATTTCATTATGTTTAAGAAATGATAATTTTGTTTATCAATGTATAGTTTCGAAATTAGTCCAATTACAATCCAAAATTGTAAAACTCTGTGGATCAACAGTTTATATAAGTATTTGAATGTCTATCTCAGTACGGCAATTAGGCCTGGGCAAAATAACCGGAACCGATGAACCGAACCGGAACCGAAGAACCGAACCGGAACCGAACCGAAATACCCGAAACCGAAACCGGACTAATACCCTCAAATACCCGAACGGTTCCTATATTTTTATATCCGAAATAACCGAACCGAACCGAGAACCGAATGGGTACCCGAATATATAAAAATATTAATTATATATAACATCACTAATATATATTTTTAATTTAAAATTCAATTCGAAATATCCAATTTTTTTATCTAAATCATCCTAATTATTTGATATTTTACCCTAAATAACCGATATTTTATCCAAATTATCCGAACTACCCGAACTATCCGAACCCGAACCGGATCCAAATGAGAACCGAACTTTTTCCGGATATTTTCCGGTTCCTACATTTACTATCCGAACCGAACCGAACCCGAAACTATCCGAACCGAACCAAAAATAGGTCAAGTACTAAATGGATCCTCTAGCCCCTATCCGAACTACCCAAAACCCGAAATACCCGAACCGAACCGAACCGATACCCGAAATGCCCAGGCCTAACGGCAATGTTAAAAATTAAAATTTAGAAAGGAACAATCAGGGATTTTTATGATTGAATTATGGTGAAAATATATTCATTTCACTTAAATAAAATGCGCCAAACTTCATATCTTGTGACTATACATATCATACTAAGCTAAGGCTTAAGCATCACAACGAACAATGTGTGTTAAACCACTTATTTAAAAGAGCTCGATCTATTACTGTTAGTGTAATTATTTTCATTAACCTGGATAGTACATTTCATCTGAAAGCCCGTGCTAATTGGTTTTCATTGATGTGTATATCAAACGTTATAGCATTGTGTAACATGTATTATTTGTTACTATGACTTATTACCCTTTTAATATTTACTAACTAAAAATTTAACCTTTTTTAGTCTATTCACCCTGGGTAAGGCGCGGATCACCACCTAGTTTGTATGATTTTAAAAAGATCCATATGTAAGATTATTTATATCATAGTTCATAGGGTAAGGTAGAACTATTATTTACATCCAAGTTCTTGTACCTTTTAATTTTCTTTTTTTCTTGGCTTGATCAAATTACGGTATTATATAGTATACATATTTCATTATGTTTAAGAAATGATAATTTTGTTTATCAATTTATAGTTTCGAAATTAGTCCAATTACAATCCAAAATTGTAAGACTTTGTGGATCTACAGTTTATATAAGTATTTGAAACTTAACGGCAATGTTAACAAAGTCTACAGTTGGAATGTCTATCTCCCAGTACACCAATCCCTCAACTTCGACCCCAATCTCAATTCACCAGAGGAACCTTTGCCTTGTTACTGGATAAAATAGGTTTCAACTTTCTTCACTGATATACCATGGATTTGACCTATTTTCACCCATGGTATATAAGTATTTTACTATCTATATACTATATATTCTATCCTATTAGGTATGTTTTCAGGTTCAGAAGTATCTTGGAGTAAAGTGATGATTATGGAGCATTTAGGAGTTTAAATGAGTATTCATCCAAGCTGACCATTAGAGGTCGATATGAAGAAGACACAATCGATCGATGCACATCCAGTGTCATCGATCGATACAGAAGAGAAGCCTCTACGATTGAAGATTAAGATCGATCGATGTACATCCTGTACCATCGTTCGATGTCAAGACGCGGAAGCACGACTTGGTTCCAGCCGACTTTAAACCCAAGACGTCACCAAATTACAAGATTACCCCTGACGAGTTTTTAACATAATAAATATATACTTGCCTAAGTGTTAGGAGGCAAGAGAGCTTTTAGCCACCTTTGTATTCTTATTTTCAGCAGAGAGTTTTAGGAGAGAAGATCATAGAGAGATTTGTGATTGGAACTCCATTGATTCATCTATTCTATTCTATGCAATTTTTATCTACCTTTTGTGTCATGAATTGCTTAGCTATGTCTGAGTAGTTTACTTGTTAGATTCAGGGTTTAAATAGGTTAGAGGGATTAGTCTCAACTATAGATTGCTAAGTTGTGGTATTCATTGATTGATTGTTGTTAATGCTTGTTCTAGATTAGCTGCCTAGAATATTGAATCTAGGAATCTGCATGAGTGAAGCATCCTTGACCATCCAGTCCTGAACCAAATCTATCATACTAGACAACTGGAAAAAGGCTACCGCTAAACTAGAAAGCTAGCGAGCATTATCAACTTACGCCTAAGGATTAACTAGAAGCATCGATCGATACTGTCTTCTGACAATCAATCGATATTTGTGAAAGGTGTATCGATCGATATCACTATAGGACCATCGATCGACACTTTCTTGTGGTCAATATACGACAGTTGAGATCCAAGATCTAGTTAGTTAACCAGTGAAACATTGCCATCGCCGATCACTGTGTCTAATGGGTTGAGCTCTAATATACCATGCATGCAACTGATGGGCATCTATAGGATTATAATCTCCAACATCTATAGAAACCATGCATCTAATACCTTTCCAATAAGTTACACCCCCAAATCATCTTGTTAGTCGAGCAATAGACTTGCTCAATTAGGATTGCTATTTACGTTAAAACCATAAAACAACAAACACTTAGAATTTATAAATTACTAGATTTAATAGGCTCCCTAGCTCCTTGTGGATTCAATCCCTAAGTACTACAATTGAACCTCTTATTTGAGAGAGTAATTCACTTATTAGGGTAATTTGAGTGGTATCAAATTTAGCGCCGTTGCTGGGGAGCTTTGATCGCCATTAGATTTAGTGTTATTAATTCTTTTCGTTTTCTTTACCCCCATTTTGACATAAATTTTTTTCTTGTCTTTTCAGGTGCATGCCCAATAGTACCAGAAGCAACAAGGAAAAACACCTGCTATTCTCAGAAGATCCTGCTCACCTGGAACGCACGATCCGCAATGGTCAATGTTCCACATCGCTCGATGCAGCAGCTTTCACATCGACCAATTCTCGCACCCAACCATCGACCGACACCCGACCTTCATCGTCGACCGATATACCTAGTTGGACATCGATCAATCCTACACTGCGTACGTCGATCGATCCTCAGTCGCGAAACATTATTGTGACTGTTATTCTCAGATAGGATGAGAATTGAGACCTGTATGACCAGGATGGACATCTGCGTAATGCAACAGGTCAGAAACTAGACGCTCAGGGGAATGTAATCCCTGATGCTGATGCTACATGAGCTGCTCAACCTGTGGAAGAGGCTGCTCCACCAAAGGCACTGGCCGACTACAATTATCCAGACGATTACTACACCAACAGATCAGCTATTCGCCTTCCAGAGATTCAGAAGGAGAATTTCAAGCGGAAGCCTCAGTACTACACACTTGTGTCGCAGCTACCCTACTCTGGGTTACCGCACGAGCATCCTATGGACCATCTGGAGAGGTTCGAGGATCTTATCACTGTTATTCATATGGATGGAGTCCCTGAGGACTACCTATTGTGCAAGCTCTTCAAGTATACTCTGACTGGAGAAGCGATGCACTGGCTTAAGCAGCTACCCACATGATCTCTAAAATCCTGGGCCGACATCAAGAATGCTTTCTTGCGAAACTTCTTTGATGAGGCACGCGCTGAAGACTTGAGGAGCAAAATTGCTACGTTCACGCAGGAGACTGGAGAGTCTTTTAAAGATGCGTGGATCAGATTCAAGTTCTTCCAGCGAGACTGTCCACACCAAGGATTCAATGAAGTGCAAATGCTGATCACTTTCTTCAGAGGTATCGCCTTGAGGTATCAGATGGCTCTTGATACAGCTAGCGAGAGAAACTTTAACACCAAGAATCCGATGGAGGCTATGAGACTGATAGAAAATTTAGCAAACAGCAGCAGCACCAAGAACACTTACTTTGAGAGGAAGAAGTCGGTTGCATCCCTAGGAAAGGAGCAGATGAACGAAGTTAGAGCAAAGTTAGATGTGGTTCATGAGCTTCTTAGGAAGCAGGTCTGCTTAGCTGAAGGAGAAGTAGCTGTAGACATTGAAGGAGAAGAGGATGTGAACTACATTGGAGGTACTGGATTTCAGAGATCCGGAAACCAGGGTGGAAACATAAACTTCTATGGCAATGGTCAGAGGAGTAACCAGAGTTCGCAGTTCCATAAACCTTTCAGCAACAACAGCAGAGGCTATGGAAACTCATACTACCAGAATCCTCCACCACAGACTCACGAAAGAAAGATTGAAGCACTGCTTGACAGAGTTCTGGAAGGACAGTAGCAACTCACTGTGGACTTCAATGGGAAGATAGATTCTGCCTACAACAGTCTGAACACAAGAATTGAGACCTCAGGGACTCAAGTGAGGAAGCTTGATATGCAAGTAGCTCAGACTGGAGACACTGTAAAGAGGCAAGAAACCTTGGCTAAAGAGGTAGGAGTTGAGAAAGAAAAACACCACGGGAATGCCATCCTAGATGATGATTTCTGGCAAGAGGTGGAGCATGAGAAGCTTGGAGAAGGAGACTTCGAAGTTGAAATCTCCATGAGCTTCGGCGGATCACACTGGTGTCGACCGATGTCAATGTATGCCATCACTCGACAGACCATGACGAAGATCGATCGACGGATTACTCTAGACATCGTTCAACGTCATCTGTTGAATCAACTGCGGAGTGTAGTGCAGTTCAAATCATGACTCATGAGGAATTCGCAGAAAAACACCCTCACCCACCCTCCCCTTTCTACGTCAAAATCGATCGACCGCATGAGCCAGCCATCGATCGACAGAGAGAGACCGACATCGATCGACCCCGCTCAACTTCCATCGATCGACTGACACCTCTCACCCACCGAGTGCGATTACCATCAATTGATAGTAACCGAATCAACGCACTCATACCACCACCTAAACCTTTAGGAAACCCACCAGAACCTACAACCAACCCTTCAAACACTACACCATAGCCTATGCAAGTTGTTGAGGCAACTGAGGGAAGAGTGTTAAGGAAAAGGAAGGAGAAGATTCCTAATAACCTTAAGAGGGAAGCTAATGAGAAGGAGATGAGATGGATGGTTTCACTAAGAGAGTCCTCAGAATCCCAGTGGAGAAACCTTTTGATGAAGTTTATTACACACACCGGTTGTGGATGTTCTTCAGAGAGACTAAGGAGACTGAGGAGGACATTAGGAGAATGTTTCATCATGTCAGGGAAAGGATGAAACTAAGGATCACATTGAAGAAGAAGAGTGATCCTGTGAAGTTTGCAATACCATGTCTGGTAAAAGGTATTGAATGTCCCCATGCACTTTGTGACACATGAGCATCAGTCAGTATCCTACCTAAGGTTATGGCAGACCAGTTGGGTCTGAAAATAGAGCCCTCATCAGAATCTTTCACCTTCGTGGATCTTTCAGAAAGGAGCTCATGAGGCATCATAAGAGACCTTGAGGTACAGATTGCTAATGCCCTTGTCCCAGTAGATTTTCATGTCCTGGACATCAAGCTTAACTGGAACTCTTCACTTCTGCTTGGAAGAGCTTTCCTAACTACAGTAGGAGTTGGATGTGACATGAACACCAACAGATTATGTCTGACACAGATAGATCCAGACGTCCATTATGACCTAGTTCGAGTTGTGAGACAACAGGTCAACCTCGTGGAGCTTGGAAATGATCTTGGCTACATTGCAGCATGCCATTGTGGAGCAGACTACGAAACCGAGTACTCGGAATCAATTGACACTCACACTGTCACATCGATCGATTCCAATGAGTCACCGACGACCGATGAACGCTATCCCATGTCGCTCGACGGGATGCAACCGGTATACCACTCCACATTACCAGATCAGTACTATCCAGACTTTGCCTTTCAACAACCCAACAAAAACGGACGAGATGACTATTACATAGGCAGTTGGGCATATAGTGGATTCCATGAAAGTTTTGCAGTGGAGACTGTGATTCTTTCATCCATTGAGGATCCTACTGAGGAGTATGATGAGGATTACTGGAAGGAAAGAGCTACAGAGATTGCTATGCAGGATGAAAGATATTCAACCCATTCCTTCAACAACACGCCTACACCTTCGATCGACAGCATCTACTCAGCATCGGTCGATTCCCACCCTCATTCGGCAAAACGATCATCTGCATCGATCGATACAACACCTGGTACATCGATCGATATTAAAGCTGCTGCCTCAGAAGAGGAAAAAGGGAATATTCCTATTCAAAATAGGTTTACCAACACCTATATAAGGAGTTTTGCACCCAGGAGTATTTCTCACAAAACAGAAGCAGAAAAGATGAATGCTCACACACACCAATCGGAAAGAACATCCAGGAGAAGCATTCGATCCAAAAACCCTAATTCAGCAGACAAACGTCCACCATCGATTGATACCTCAGTATCAACATCGATCGATTCTCATTCTAAACCTAAACTTTCTTTATCTACTAAGAATATGAGTATTGATTACGACTTACTATTGCCTGATGAATTTGATATTTTCAGGGACCAAGATGGCCATGCAAGAGCTATGGATGGAAGGATTCTACAAGTATCCAGAGAAGACATAGCAGATATTGTTCAGTTGGCCAATGGAGTAGACAACTTGTTTACGCAGCAACGAAGCATCCCAGACAACAAACCAACTGTTCTAGACGTATATCCAGAGGCTACAATAACAGGAATTGGTTCACACCAAACGTGCAAACCTGTTAGCCATGCATCGATCGATGAGGTTGCTTCTACATCGCTCGACAGGGTAACACCAATGTCGCTCGATAAAGCACCTTCACCATCAATCGATAGACGTTATGAATGCGGACGTCGTGCGTATGACAGCTATCGAGCCAGAAAGTTCAGATGGGAATAGAAGGACGAATATGGAGTCTACAGAGACGAGCCTGGACATGCAAGGAGCGCAGCTGGTGATATGATTCATGTTACCAAGGATGACATCAGAAGAAGCATCCCTATTTGGAGAGGGTCATATATGTCTTCGCAGCAATGGAGGATAGGTTGAAATTGTATGAGGATATGCACGACCGTTTCACCTCACCTATCATGCGATACTTGGACACCTTGTCTACACAGATGATGAATGTCCAGAAGGACATTGGTAAGCTTAATGATCAACACGATTTTCAGGAAGAAGATTCAACATCAATCGATAGGTTCCGCATGACATCGCTCGACGGCAAGAAACCTACAGAACATCTTCCCTACACAGCAGACACAGTTGATCAGATTACATTAAAGCTTTACAAAGCTATAGACCCCTTGGAGGACCGACTTGAGAAGTGGTGTGATGACATCTACTTTCCATTCGACGTCAAAATCAGTGGACTAGATAGCCAAGCAGAATGGCTACAGAAGGAAGTCAAAGCCATTCAAAGGAAACTCGTATCTCAACACAAGATATCAGCATCGATCGACGGAGCACACTCCAAATCGATCGACAGCGCTACACCAGCAACGATCGATAGACACCTAGTCGCATCGATCGATACCACATCCATACCAGACGACGCGCAGCTGATACCAAACCACATGGAGTCAATGCAGGAGCAACTGAACGAGCTATCAGAATACGCCTACAGCAAGATAAGTTGTTATCAGTTCAGCATTGAAGACATCCTAGAAAGGCTACAAAACATCTCAAATGCAGTACAAAAGATGGATGAGAGATGGACCAGAAATGATGAGGCCACAAGAAGTTTCATTGCAGCTTGGTCCAGAATGTGCAGAGATGAGGTGGATGCTTATTTCCCAACAAGTAGCTATTTTTCCACCAACTAGCCACATACCTCCAAAGTCAAGCTAAATGACTATAACAAAGCGCTGAGTGGGAGACAACCCACTATTAGGTAATTTTAATTAGTTTTCTTAATTACTGGTATTTATTTTCATTTTTATTCTTTCAGATTTATTGCAAGACCCAAGTAGGATGATTACCAACATATCGACCGTGGACGAGACGTCGACATCGATCGACATACACACACACGACGATCGATGCATACATATGCACATCGATCGATTCCCACTCCGGTCATGTTTATCTTCTTAACTTGTTACATTAGTACTTATGATTTATTTCCACCATAACTCTGACAGTGTTACACTGGGACAGTGTAATTTAAGTCTGGTGGAGGTTTACTGATATGATTTATTCTGATTCTTATAAAAAGATTTTTATAAAATATGCTTAGCTATGTGAAAAGGACTATGATTTTATTACTTGAATGTCTAACTACTCTTTAGCACCATTCTAGATTTACTGATTGCAGATAGTACTAAGATGCTAAAGTGGATCAACTTGTCAACTATACACACTTGCCTTGATTGTTTGAAGGAACCAAAGCTGACCTTCAATACTAAACCTAACATAACCGCTTGTCTTGGGGCTTGGTATACTTGGGATCGGATTCTTCAGACAAGTCTGGAAGGTAAAGCTTTATGTAGATTTATTTATCACAATTTTCTCTCTCTATTTCGATCCTAGAGTTGTTTGTATTAGTATTAGTTTTTATTTTAAAAAAAAAATCCAAAATTTATTATTTAAATAGGACTTAGGATTTAGTTAGGAGGAATCTGAACATGACTTGGTGGCTAAAACCATTAAGGCTTGCTTCATAAAGAACGGGACTTGGAAGCGGCAATCTTCAAGGCTCGATTCACAAAAAAAATCTTGGATATAAGTCAAAAAGAAGTGAACAGGGCTTGGTGGCAGCCACCATTAAGACTTGATTCATGAAAGTCTGCCAAATCTTGGTCACTGATCCTGCAATGGAAGCAGACTTTGACTCAAGAGAGAAATTAGACAGAGAGAAATTATGAACTAACTTTACCTGCAGTTCCAGATACTTGTCTGAAATCCTTGCATCATGTGATCAATACTCCCAAAGTAAAGCATGCACTTTTATATTTATGCTAAGAAATGAGGTTAGTATAGGGTTCTTAGGACTAATATCTAATGATGATTCATGAAGACTGTATGTTATGGTCACGGTAAATTAACTCGTTGAATACCAACATATTATGTTAATCTTTTGGACTGGAGTTCATAACCAACTGGTTCAACAAAAACATAACTGTCTCTAGCAAAACTGAAACTAAGGATTAACAAACCCTTGTTTAAAAAATAAATAGTTGTTATATTATATTGGGAGATTTCATGGATTACGAGATTACCTAGAATATATTTCTATGTAATTATTAGGAAATTCAAAATAATATATAAGTGTTTTTTTGATCGAATTATAATATATAAGTTAAATTTCCTATTTTATTAAGTAAAAAACTTGCTAGGCAAATTTATGTACTTTGTGTAAATAAGCTTATGGGCTAAGTTAATAAAATGACAGAAACTATTCTAATTTTATGTTTCATCCAAACTTATCATGGTATCAGAGCCTTCGATCTTAATCTTATTGGATTATTGATTTATATCAATTTATCTTTTTCTTTTTCTCTTACCTTATTTCATTTGATTCAATTTGTTGGAATTGTTTTTTGATATTTAATTTAAACTTTTGGTATTTAAAAAGTGTTGCTTTTGGTTTCATTAAGTAAGTATTTTCTTTAATATATGGTTTATTATTTATTTCTTCTTTTTATTGTGTTGCTTTAAAAAAAACTAGGATAAGACCTGCACTTTGCGCATGGTGAATTTATATAAAAATTATTTCAGAAATATCGTATGGAAAATAAAATTTATATTCTTGATCGAATTAATATTTTTTGCCCTTAAAATTTTTTTTTAAAACTTTTTTGTTATATACATAATATGCTTACTAATGAATTGATTCCATTTTTATAAATATTTTAGGTCAAAAAATCATTTATCATGATTTGGTTACAGTGAAACTATGTCAGCTCGGTTTATATCATGATTTAGCAATTTAAAATTTAATTATGGTTATGAAAAATTTACGTTCATGTGGCAATGGACATTCTCAGCATTCCTATTACCACTGTGGCTTCTGAATCTTCTTTCAGTATTGGAGCTCACGTAATAAGCAAGTACAGAACTCGCCTTATCCCTAGAAATGTGCAAGCTTTATTGTGTACTCGGTCTTGGATTCATGGCTATAAAGTTGATGGTGAAGGTACAATCTTATATAAACTTTATATTCTTTGCTCAATTAAGTTTATATATCTATTAATATTCGGTTTCTTATGAACTGTAGATGAAGATGATGAAGATGAGATAGTCATTATACGAGAGGCTCCAAGTCAAGCACTAATACCCAATCAAGACCATGTTAGTACCATGGAACTATAGCTGGTGATGGTCTCATCCCTTATCAACATAATAATAAGTACTTTGCTTCTCTGTTTCTTAAGTGTTTTGAGAGTCTTTTAAGTGTTTAGTGTTTCATAAAGATTACAAGTGATCTGGTTAGCTATAATGGTCTGTGATTTGGAAGTGAGTTCGGGTCTGAGACAGTGAGTGACTTTCTGAGTCGATTAGTATTTATTTT
This sequence comes from Brassica oleracea var. oleracea, assembly GCF_000695525.1. Lineage (NCBI taxonomy): Eukaryota > Viridiplantae > Streptophyta > Magnoliopsida > Brassicales > Brassicaceae > Brassica > Brassica oleracea. The sequence goes on along the minus strand of NC_027749.1, from coordinate 29,575,690 downwards.
TGGTCTAATGGTGTTGTGTGTTGTTATAAGCTGTGGATTCATCATTTTTTTAAGCTGCCCCGAGGTCCTCGTTAGAGAGAGAGTTTAGGTTTATAGGATTGGGACTACCTCACTGTTGTTCTGAGTGCTGTAGATGTAGATGAGAGCCATGCAATGGTTGTGAATTGATACTGTGGGAAGCTTGATGTGTAATTGAGATTTAGTAGTATGGTTTTGGCTAATGTTGAAACTTGTAGAGAAATGGTCATCTCAATAGAAGAATCTGAAAGGTTTTATAGTTCAGTGTAATTAGTTGTTCTTGTTATACAATCTAACGATCGAAGTTTCTTTATCTTCAGGAGCCTCTTTGTTGTTTCTTGAAGAGAGACAGTGCACCCAGAAGCTGAGTATATGCCTTGTAAGTTTTGAAACTTGTTTGATTTAAACTACTTTTCCGTTAGTATATGCTGCATCTTTTGCTGACCCCTAATGTTTCTTGTGCGCAGGAGTCTTGATCATCACAAGTTAAAGGGACCTTATTTAAATTTTATTGCTGATTAGAGTATCCCTCTCCTGCATAACGTTTATGTATTCCCTGCTATCGCAGAGTGCTTCATAACAACGCTTTATATGACTCAATACCTTCTTTTTTTTCAAAATGAAGCTTGATATTGATGAATAATGAAACCTTTTTATCGTTTCATCATTTTTTTCTCTCATGTTTAAGTGTTTATGTTTTGATCACAGCGAGTGTTGACGTTGCTTCTTTGTTTCTTAAAATTTATTATAAAGATGTTGGGTTGATGGGTCAACCATTAACCCATTTGACCCATTTAATTTAATGGGTCATGGGTCAACCCACTAATAAATGGGTTGGGTTGACCCATGACCCATTAACAGTCAACCCATTTGAGCTATGGGTTGGGTTGACCCATTTGATCCATTTTGACACCCCTAATCATACATATCTTCAATATTTTTCTCATTTTGTGTCGTTTTTTTCATTTTGGTTATTGCTCGATATAAATATTGATTTTTGAGTGTATTCTCATTTTGTTATTTTGTTTTGGCCTGAGATTTAGAAAATATTTAAGATTTAAAATTATTAAAGAGATACATACTTAGGTTAAGATCTGCGCCTTGTGCAGAATAAATACTTTATATTTATTATTTATTTTATGTTTTTTGCATATTATGAAATAATAAAATAATAATTATATATTAAATAACTAAGAAATCAGTTAATATCCCTTATATACTAAAGCACAAGTCACATGACCACTAAAATTCCGACACATGGCAAAGCTTTAAAAAAACAATTAAAATTGTATTTCCTTTATCTCCTATTTTTGTGCAATCCAAATCTTCAACTACCTAAATTCCTGATTTTTCTCAAAAATTTCATCTCACGTTTTAGTTAACTTCTTCGTTCTCCAACTATTTTATTCTCTATAAAATTTAAAAACTTACTGTTTTCTTCTTTACGCTTTATCTATCACCAAAGATTGTGTAATTTGTAATTGATTTATCAAAAGCAGGAGCCAGTTCACGTTAGCAAAAAAGATACGGTAAGTGCTTCATTTTTATTATATAGCGATGGAAAAATATGAGCAATCAATCCCACGTGTTCTTGCCACTCCAAGTCTCCTAAGTTAAGTTTCATATCTGTTTTGTCAATTATATTTAAAAAAATTATGTTACGTATTTCTTACAGATGGAGAACACATATTTGAAAGAAGATGACAAGGGATTTCTACTATGTTTTGCCAGTAAAAAGATTTCATGAATCATCAAAAAACTTGAAGCAACATCAAATATGACAGAAGGGGAAGTTTCTAACAACGAAGAAAATCTGAAGAAACAAACCATCAATTCATTTTCAGTAAGCACCAGAGAAAAAGTTGTAGCAATTTATATCCAAAATTAAGGTAACGATAAAAACTTTTCTTATACTATAATCATATTGTCACGAATCCATTCAGTTTTTTTTGTTATATGAATATAGGAAACTACACATGAGGATGATAATTTTAACAATGTTTTAGAAAAAAAGGCAAATCAAACTTCATATTTTTTTTAGAGTGGACAAGGTTTAATCAACTACGAAAATATACTAGGTTAGTGATATTTTGTTTTCTATCTTTCAAAATGCTTATAATACTTTTTCTTCGAACTATGTTTTTCTGTGTTGATATAAATGTTAACTTTTTATATTTCCATTTAAGTACGAGAAAAATAGAGTATATGAAAACATGAAAAATACAAGTATCTGATTCCAACCATATAAATTGCTGCACATAATAATATATTCTTTAAAAAAAATATAAAGCATCATCAGTCACGGAAGGTTCAAAATCAGGAATGGTTTATTAACACCACATTATAAAGTCAAAAACTTACGGACAATTACCACTACATTTAACACAAAACATGTGTGACTCGGGATATCAATGAAGAAAAACATAAGTTGAATTGTTAGAGGATAAAATGTAGTGTTAATAGAGGTTTTAATTAATGGTTACAGGCTGTAGATTCCATACTACTTAACAAAAGATCATATACTATGCTTATAATTTATCTACTGATCACATGCTTCTATAACAAAACTTGATTAATTCAGAAAAATAATTGTACTTTAATGGCTTCATGTTTTCCATCTATACTCCCAGTACCTCTCCGATATTAGAATTTCACCCGTTATTCTTGGCATAAGTTAACCGAGATGATCTTCAAATGAGTAGAATAAGATAGATAAATAACCATCATTTATTTTAAAAACAACACAGAAATTTTGTTTTACAGTTTCTAACCGCTTTGTTTCGATACAACCCTCATGTTGCAATATTTGATTAAAATGCTAATTTTTTTTGATTAAACGTTATGATAAAATAATTTAAAACACAATACAGGAGTAACACTAGTTATGTAATAAATTGGCATGCGCATATAAATCAAACGACCGTTCTTTTTTATTCTCAATCATTTTAGGGTAGGTAAATCAAAACAATCAATCTTCTCTATCATATATGATATCTAATTAAATTTAAATGATATTAACATAGATATATAGTATAATTTTAATATGGATATTTATTTAATAAGGTTTCAACTCATATGATTTTATGATTATTTGCATATTTGTGTAAAAATATTTTACACCAACGACTTTTTTTAATGTGGAATATTTAGTGGTTTCAATAATAAATAATCATTTTTTAAAAAATAATTAAGATTTAAAAATTAAAATATTAACTTTTCAATATATGTTCAACTCAGATATCAAAATATAATTATGTATTTTCATATGATGTATAGTTTAATTTTTTTTTTGACGTCAAAAGGCCATTCTATTACTCAAGCTTGAGGTGGTCTGGGTAACCAAGCCGGAATAGAACAACCAATAAAAAGTAACTCCCTATGGAAGGATCTAGCAGTCTTAGCTAAAAAATCAGAAAACTGATTGCACGCTCGTGGAACGTGAATGATTTTGAAGTCCGGGATGCATATATGTAGCGTCTATATTCTCTCCAATTATGTCGCAAAACTTGGTCAAGCTTGAGGTTACTTTATCATTGCAATCAACTCCTTACAATCTGTCACAAATGTTTGACATGGTGAATGTTGAAGCATGTTCTCCATTGCCCACCGCAGTGCTTCTACTTCTGAATTCAAGGCTGATTCGCGCCGAGTGAAATTTCTTGTCCCCATAAGCTGAATGATTCCACTACTATCCATCCAGACCCATCCATATCCACTAAAAGGGGCAGATGCTGTCCAAGATCCATCTAGCAAATAGATATTCCCCAAACTTGTGACTTGGAGTTCTTCAGTATTGTTATTTTGTACCGCTGGTTGCACCACTTCGTGCATCAAACCATGCATTGCATTCACTTTATGCATGTTGAACTAAGTCCAAAGGATCTTTGTCTATCCCCCTGAAGAGCTTTTCATTTCTAACATTCCAAATATACCAGATTATCCAGAAATAAGGATCTCTATCTTGTTGTGGCTCGATGATGCTGTTTTTCCTCCAGGATAGGTAATCCATATTTGTGTAGATGCTTGATGCTGTAAATATAGCTGGACTTGTTGGAGTTGATTATAAAGACCAAATTTGTAGAGCTGGCGGGCATTCGAATATGGCATTGATTACAGATTCTTCTGGGTCTCCATATCATGGGCAGTAATTGTCACACCTCATATTTCTTCTCGCTAAGTTCCTCGTTACTGCTACATGACCAGTTAACAATTGCCATATAAGATGACATATCTTTTTAGGCACCTTTATCTTCCATGCAAAGGCTTGAAGCTTCGTGATACTAGGCTCCAATAATTCTTTCTCCTCATGTGTCTGTAATAAGTTCTGAGTCACCCAATATCCAGACTTAACCGTATATTGGCCATTCCTTGTGTAGTTCCAGCAGAATGTATCACAACGGTGAGTCGAGCTTATGGCCAAACTCTTTATGAGTGGTATGTCATCATGATTGACATAGTTCTCCAAAAGACTAACATCCTAATCCTTTGACTCATGGTTAATGAGATCACTGAATCTCATGTTAAGGTGCATAACCGGCGCTAGAGGAATAGCTGGTCTCGCCGGGGTCGTTGGAATCCATGGGTCCTTCTAAACTTTGACTTCATAGCCAAAATGTATCTTTTGTCTGATTCCCAGTAATAATAACTTCCTCGCATCAGAAATGCTAGACCACACATAGGATGGGCTACTAGCAGAGTTTACTCTTAGAGGCGAACTCAATCTATTGTATCTTCCCCTCAATACTCGGGCAACCAGAGAGTCAGGGAACTGAATAAGCCTCCATAGTTGTTTTGCCAATAATGCCAGATGGAACTCATGGATCATACGGAAACCAATTCTACCATCTTCTCTTGGTAAACAGACCATTTCCCATTTCGCCCAGTGTATTCCTCTTTTGGGGGGATTCGAACTCCACCAGAATTGAGCAATTGAACTTGCTAGGTTTTCACATATCTCCAAGGGTAGCAAGAAAGTAAACATAACATAGGTCGGAAAAGCTAGCAGAATAGATTTGATCAACACTTCCTTCCCTCCTTTTGAGAGCCATCTACCTGTCCATCCATTTACTCGGTGCATCAACTTATCCCTGAGAAAAGCAAACAGTTTGCACTTGGAACCACTTATGTCTTTCAGTATGCCTAAGTAACTTCCCATTCCTCCTTCGTTTTGCATTCCAAGTGCATCTTTAATCTCTTGTCTAGTATTTGCACTAATCCGCTTACCAAAGAGTAAGGACGATTTATTGAAGTTGATACATTGACCTGATGCTTTACCATATTTCCTGACTACTTTCATTACTTCTTCACATTCACGGGGCTCCGCCTTATAGAACAAAAGGTTATCATCAGCAAAGAGAAGGTGGGATACCGACGGACACTCGTGTGTGACGCGCATCCCCGTTATCTTTCCTTGGTTCTCTGCATGATTAAGAAGGCTAGCGAGCGCTTCCGTGCATAGAATAAAAATGAAAGGAGACACAGGATCTCCTTGGCGTAGACATCCACCGGGAACAATATTTCCTCTTGGCTGTCCATTCATGAGCACCTTTTATTTCACCGACGTAATGCACCGCATTATCCAGATGATCCATGTTTCTGAAAAACCCATCTTGCGCATGACAGCTTCAATAAACGACAATTCCATCATGTCATATGCTTTGCTCATGTCCGTCTTAATAGCCATCTTTTTACTGCGTCTACTTGGTTTTGTTCTGAGAGCATACCAAGTATTTGATCATGTTTGCTTTGATGAATTTGCATTGAGTCTTGCACACATACCTTTTTGCATAAAAAAACATATAGATTGGTACCTCCCCCTTTCTTAGATATATTATGTGCAATGTCAAGGCTACTTGTTTCGAGAGTAAACCACCTTAAAGATCATATATCTTTAGGTTGTTAGGATATGATTTCTGTTGGTAGTTGTTGTACTGAAAGTTGGGCTCTTACTTGTACCAACTGCCATTGTTGTTGATGAAACACAACTCTTCTTGACCTTTCAAACCCTCAACCTCATTGACAACAGGTGGTGTCTCTTGGTTTGGGTTACCAACAAAGTTCAGCTGCTCTTGGGTGGATTTATCAGCAATGAGTATGTCTATCTTATCCTGTAGAGCCTTTAACTCCTTCCTCGTTTGCTTGTCATCTGTTCTACTGCCTCTGTCGTGGTCTCCACTGTAGACTGCATCACTCTTTACCATGTTGTCAACCAGCTCCTCTGCATCTTCCTCCGTTCTTCCCAAGAAGAACCCATTGCTAGCTGTATCTAATCTGGCTCTGTACTTAGGAAGAGCACCCATGTAGAATGTGCTCATCAAGCTTTCCTTAGAGAAACCATGGTGTGGGCATTGAGCTTAGTAGCCCTTGAATCTCTCCCAGGCTTCACTGAATCCTTCTAAGTTCTTCTGTTGAAAGCTCAAAATCTCATTTCTCAGCTTAGTAGTTCTTGAAGTAGAGAAGAACTTCTCCAAAAATGCTTTCTTGCAGTCATCCCAGGTGGCGATAGAGTCGCTGGGTAGAGACTTCTCCCACTGACGTGCCTTATCCCCCAAAGAGAAAGGGAATAACTTGAGCTTTAAGGTGTCCTCTGACACACCATTGGTTTTTGACAAGCCACAGTAGCTGTCGAACATGTCCAAGTGATCAAATGGGTCCTCTAAAGCCAAGCCATGATACTTGTTGTTCTCGATCACGTTGAGGAGTCCTGATTTGATCTCAAAGTTGTTAACTGCCACAGCCAGTGCTTGGATTCCCAGTCTATGACCATGAATGTTGGGGCGGTCATAAGTGCCAATGGGTCGAGCTGCTCGCTGTGGGTGTTCTGGCCCTTGTGGTTGATCTGCCATATCAATATCCAATGTCTGCAAGTGAGCCTGTTGCTCTTCTTCTCTTCTCGCTCTCGCACACTCTCTCTCTGAAGCTCTGATGTCTGCAGCTCTTGGAACTAGGTTTGATGGACCCCTGCTCCTCAAGGTCATACACCTGAAAGTTAAAGGGAGGTGAAGAAGGAGAATCAGTAACAAAAGAAAATAAAAATGACTTAGTCTCAAGCAAGTGACTAAATCTCAATGTTGAAATCAACTCAGAATTTGGCAACGGCGCCAATTTG
>NC_027749.1:29567251-29568213 GCF_000695525.1 Brassica oleracea var. oleracea | reverse complement strand
TCGAACTAAGGATGGCAAATGATCAATCAAACTATCAACCTTAAGCTTAGACACAATCTTAAACAAACTCTATGTCTAGATGAATGTTCATTTACTAACATATTTCAAACATCAAATGTCTTTGGTTGAATAATATGAAAGCAATCATTACTAACAAGTCTATTGGTTATCTTAACAACTTTAAGAACAAATGTCTTTGGTAAAGTATGTTAAAAGCTTAGGAGAGTTGTCTCAAGCATTTCATCAAACACCTTGTGGGTGGGAAATGCCTAAAGATCAACTTTTGAGAGGCCAACTCAGAAGATGCATTATGAATACTCTACTAGCAAGGAATAAGAAGGATCTACACTATAACATCCTAGATCTTGCCTAATCACCCTTAATCTCCCTAACCCATGAATTCACGAGTGGATTACTCACTACTCTTCATGATTCCTCTTAAACCCATATTGGATTTCAGATTAATCATGTAGAGAAATACAGATAATAGATTAGAAATCAACAGGATAACATATGATCAAATGAATCAAATAGATGAACTTTTTCAAGAGGTTTTTGGTGGTTTTCTCAAAGATAAAGGATAATCTACCCTTTCTGGCTTACAAAAGATACTTAAAACATAGGTTTAGAAGGTAAAAACGTGCATAATGAAATGACGAAAAGGCCCTTGAGTAAACATGAAGTCGAGCAAACAAAGGGCTCACAACGACCTCCAGTAGTCGCTCCGAGAGGTCGCTCCAGGCTTCGGGAGAGACCTGGAGGGGTCACTGCGAGACGTCGCTCTCGTGTCTCCGAGCGATGAAAACGCGAGCGACTTCTCCGCGTCACTCTGGTAAGGTCACTCTCGTGCCTCCGAGCGATGAAAATGCGAGCGACATCGGGGTGTCGCTCTGGCCAAGTCGCTCTGAAGGGGTGTCACAGCGACTTCACGGTGTCGCTCCGGTGAGGTCGCTCCCATGAAA
>NC_027749.1:29564282-29566946 GCF_000695525.1 Brassica oleracea var. oleracea | reverse complement strand
AGAACTCCATGTGGTACTCCAATACCTGATAAAGACTCATGTATGCAAAATGCAACCTAAACATGGCTAAATCCTAGTCTATGTGATCAAAATACACATGGGTGAATGGATAAAACAATGAAAATATGCAAGATATCAGAGCATGGAACATCTCTTGAGCAATCATAATGTTGTCTGAAATTTGTCTTCCAGCAACAAAAGCTGACTGGGTTTTTGATATCAATCCTGGTAAACTTTCTTCAATCTCTGCCATAAGACCTCAGAGATTATCTTGTAGCTGACGTTACACAAGCTAAAGGGCCTAAATTGAGCCATTTCAGTAGGCTTTGTTATCTTCGGGATGAGACATATATTTGTATCATTCAGACTGTTCGCCACCGTCCCCTCAAAAAGGAATTTATTAACCATCAGAGTTAAATCCTCCTTTACAATATCCCATAATTTTCGATAAAAATAGCGCAGTCATCCCATCTGTTCTTGGGGCCTTTTCTGGATGCATAGCAAACAGTGCTAATTTGACCTCCCATTCAGAGACTGGAGCAGTAAGGTTGTCATTCATTGCCGTAGGAACTTGAGCTAGTGCCTCTTCAATGTTCTCCGGGTTAGATGATTCAAAAATCTGCCTAAAATAGCTAGTAGCAATGGCCACTAACCCTTCTTCATCCTCAACTGTATTTCCATTAACATCTAGAAGCTGCGTGATTTTATTCCTTGCTCTTATTTGCTTTGTTAAGGCATGAAAGAATTTTGTATTCCTGTCTCCTTCTCTTAGCCAAAACACGCGACTCTTCTGCTTCCAGAACATTTATTCCGCCTTAAGAGCATAAGAGAGTTCTTTCAATGCTGCTGCAATTTCCTCAGTTGTAGCATTATCATTTGCATACAATCCCTGTCTGCTTTAAGAGCATCAGAGAGTTCCTTCAAAGCTGTTGTAATCACCTCAGTTGTAGCATTATCATCTGCATACAAACCCTCCACTTTCTCCTTAAGCTCCTCCACCAATTTCGCGGAATTAACATTATGTTGTCTCCTCCATTCGCTCAAGGCTTTGCGGCAACTCGAAATGTGTTCCATTATAGTCGCATTAGGAGGGAGATCAGGTGATTTCCATCCCTCGAGAATGACTTGCCTCAGCTCCTCATTATCCAGCGATATTTTATCAAACTTGAATTTTTTTTATTTCCTCATTGGTTTATGAGTATGTCTGCAAGAATCAGACGAAGGTCCGATCCGCATAACCACATATACTTAACATTCGAATGGGGAAACTTCTCATGCCAATCCGCATTTCCTACAGCTCTGTCTAAGCGACATCAAACAATGTTCCTCCTGCTCTCTTCCCTACCCATGAGAGCATGTCCTCCGTGAAAGGAAACTCTAACATCCTACAATCATTAAGCATTTGCTTAAAAGGGAGGAATGAGCTATCAGGGCGTTGTTTCCCACCTACTTTCTCATTGTGACCGTAATTTCATTAAAGTCCCCTATCATGAACCACAGTCCATTTCTTGTTGTTAAGAAACGCGTAAGACGTTCCTATACGTTCCCAATCCCTCGACAGTTCCAACTGATTGTCTTCATAGATGATGTTTCGACGGGTATTTGGAACCCATCAAACCATCACTAGTGGACGAACTTCCTCTAGATGTCTTAGAGGCATGACATCCTGACTATCAAGTTTCACTCGATCTTGTGCGTCCAGAGTGCTTGATTGATTGCATTCGTGGAGATCCCCGACGAAGGAACTCATTCTTTTTACTTTGAATTCCCGAAGGAGCAATCAATTCGGCACCACTTTTGGCTCCTTTTATACCTTTGTGAGCCTTGTGTGCCGTTGATACATCAGCCAATGAAGAAGATTGCACCTGTTCCTCCATATCCATGAGATCATCTGTCAAAAGATCATCGTCTTGGGCATCACAATCCATCATCCCTCCATTACCTGTGTCCAAAAGTTCCATGTTGTTTAGACCTCCAATCATTTGATCATTCTCAGCCTCAACTGCTGGAACATTTGGAGAAAACGTCAGAGAAAGAGCTACGCTTCTGTCTCGAACCGTATCGTTATCAACCATGCGAGGTGGATCATGTGATGGAGTCACAATAGCACTGGCCAATCTTATAAAACCCTGGTTTCCTCCACTCGCTTGCTCCACAGACCGTTGTGTAAGCTCTTCCTGAGATGGTGTCAAGTTCTTATCGGATATATGTTCATAAGGAACAACATCATGAGATTGTGAGCTACCCCCTAGAGGATCAGCTACCCTCTTCTCAATCACGCTATCCTTTACCATTTTCTTTTCACTCCAGGTTTGTCAGCACGACGATCATATGGTCTTCCACCATAGCGAGAACCTCCATACCGAGACCCTTTAGGGACCTCATCACGTCGTCGAATGATTCAATTAGAATGTGACATATAATGATCAGTGGTTCCACTGACCGCTCTGGTATGTATTCTCATCATGATGCCTTCCTCTGTAGTCATGGTTACGCCTTGCTTCAGACCCGCGAGATGTTACCTCTCTGTTTCGATCATCCTTTAGCCTTGGTTGACGGGAAGACTCCACTTCACGTTTGTGTTGATCACTCAGCAAAGGCTGACGACCATACTGCTCATTAGGTAGCTGCACTCGCGCAAAGACCCCCCCCCCCCCCCCCCCC
>NC_027749.1:29544210-29564274 GCF_000695525.1 Brassica oleracea var. oleracea | reverse complement strand
GGGTCCATAAGAGACTGAGGACGGTTAGTGTTGATGGTAGGACAATACCCTTTTTCATGAGACATTAGGCCGCATGTAGTACAATGCTTGAAGAGCATATAATACTTGAATTTAATGGTCACCTCCTCTCCTTCATACTCACCCTTCCTTTTGAACTTTAAAGGACGTCGAGAATCAATGTCTATAAGCATGCGGCCCTCCTCGAGTTCCAAAGTATCAACGTGGCCAAGTCTGCCTCCAATACTCCTCAAGTTGTTGACATTCCATAAGTGAAGCGGAATTCCAATTACCCGTACCCAAAATGGAATGATCCATGGGTAGTCATCGTGCACAATTGGTTCCCACCTCACCAATACAAGCATACAGTAATTGTAGTGAAATGGCCCTTTGCGAAGAACGGACTTAAGATCCTCTTCACATGAAAAATTGAATAAGAAATTTCCATTTCCAGATCATTCGCTGTGATACGATCAACCATTCTCCACTAAGTTGGCATTGTCTGCAAAAGTTTCTCAACATTTTGCTTCTTGGCATTAAGAACCTTACCAATCAGAGACATCCGGAACTCCTTTATAACTTGCGAGCCATCCTGATCAGTGAGCCTAATAGGTTCATCATCATCCTCGTAAATAATTCCTTTACCTTTTAGATTTGCCACATGAGCAGATTTGTCGCGAAACATGGACCCCATACAAAGATATTCGGGCAAAACAGAGTTACACCCAAAACATAGGCTCCGTTTCTCTGTCTTATATGCAGAACACAAATTCTGATATGAGCCAGCTGAGAATACGTCTCCACCCTACCAATCTCTCAAACCTATGAGACAGTCTGAGATCTGAACGATATAGTGTCCTGGAGCGAGCTCGGAAATGAGATCTGGCCGTGATCACCAAACCATTTGATCGGAGAGGCGTTGCGTACCGGTGAAGAAAGCGTGAAAACCCTCGGGGATCCTTGAAGAAAAGTACTGGCTAAACTAAACGTCAATGAACGTCTAGCCTAGGAGATGATCAAATTTTCAAGGGAAAATATCGATCAAGAGATCGCCATTGTTATCGCCCTTCGGAAGCCTTAGCCGCTTTTTTTGTATAGTTTAATTTAAACGATATGAAATATATATATATAGAGAAAAAAATTCCCTAGGATAGCCATTTTTAAGTTTTTGTCACAAAAATAGCACTCAATGAAAAAAATGACCAAAATAAGTTTTATTAAAAGATAAAAAACATATAGGTTTTATTAAAAGGTAAAAACATATTTTTACCCTAGGGCGTTAACTAATCTAGACTTAGGGTCTAGAGTTAACTGGTGAGATTTTGGGGACATGGTTTCAAATTTTAAAAAATTAAAATTAAAAATTTCAAAAAAAAAGGGCTATTTTGGTCATTTTCTTTTTTGGTATCTATTTTTGTCACAAAATAGACCCCAAAAAAGAAAATGACCAAAATAAGTTTTATTAAAGGGTAAAAATGTAATTTTACCCCAGGTTTAAATAATCTAGACTTAGGGTTTAGAGTAAACGGGTGAGGTTTTGGGGATAGGGTTTCAAATTTTAAAAAATAAAAAATAAATATTAAAACTTTCAAAATAAAAAGGGGCTATTTTGGCAATTTTTTCTTGGAGACTATTTTTGTGACAAAAACTAAAAATAGCTATTTGAGAGAATTTCAAGATATATATATATATATATATATATTATTTATTTATTTATTAACATAAACACCTATTAAAATAAAATTATTTATTCATATGATTTTATAATTATTGTATCTTGATATAGAAAAAAATTAAACCTTGATTCGAAAATTTATGTGAGACTTTTAACAGTTTTAATAATTTATACTCTTTTTGAAAAAATTAAAAATACAACATATATAAAGAAAAATCTAAATTTTTATTAGATGATTAATATAATTTTGTAATTTATTTTAATACTAAATAATTAAACAAAAATGCTAGAAAGTATACATATTCTTAGCAAATCTTTATTATTTAAAATTATTCATTGCCGTATATATTTTAATCACATTAAGTAATTCCGTAGGTTTTATTTAAGGAAATAATATATAATAATTTCAATTTGATAAATAAATGGTCCATAATGGACATACTATATAATATAACATTCCCTAGTAATTTAATTTTGGACTAACAAAATTCTCAATTGATTCTCAAAGCGAAACGTAAGCAAAATCAGCATTCCAATTATGTGACACCTCAGCATAACACTTTTTTAATTAGTACAAATTTTAGGTTATAACTTTTAAAATGTTTCTCTATTAATATACTAGGGTCGGCCCGCCCATAGGGCGGGATATAATTTACTTGTGATCTAGGTTATTATTTTTTGTATGACTTTGTGGTTTGTGTTTCAGATTTGCATTTTCAAAAAATATGTAAGATACACTTCAAAAAAAATCATATTATATCACATAAATAGTATTAGAAAAACAAATAATATCAATTTGAAACACTTATTAATAAACGATACAAAATATTTGTTTGTATCAGGAAAATTTTGAGGCTTTGAATATGATTCACATTCCTCAGAGTCGGAATACGGAAATGCTAGCGAGAGAAGCAAGAACCAGGGGTTATATTTTTTTCAATATAGATCAGACCCGGACAGATGGAAGTACTCTTCGGAGAATCGACTCGCCTGCACACCACTTGAACTATTAAATGAACAGCTAACCAAAAAAATACACCAAATAATATAATAAATATTAATTTATAATTTAATTAGTATATATACGGTAAAATTAGTTTTCTAATTTAATTAGTATATACTATACAATATATTTTTTAAAAACAAATTATAAACTAATAATTCTATAAATTAATAAAATATTATATTTCCAACATTATTATTTTATAGAGTTTTTGATGATATACTTTTTCCTTCAGCATGCATCTACAAATATACTTGTGAATAATCTTTTTAGAGATTACTTTCTTCGTGTTGTTATTTCTTACATTTCGCTTGTGTTAAAACGGCCTTCTTCATGTTCAATTATCAACCACCATGGGCGGAGGTAGAGAGGGGAGTGTGGGGTCAGGTGACCCCACTAAAATTGGAGAAAAAAAATTTGGTGTATTTTCTTAAAAATTATTGTAATATTTAGTTAAAATATAGTATTTGACTCCACTAATTTATGTATAAATTTTTATATGTCCTTTTAATTTTGTAAAAAAATATATATATATTTCTGTAATAATAATATATACGTATTAAATTTATATATTATGACTCTAGACAAAAATATTTCTGGCTCCGCCACTAACTATGATAATCTTTGGTTCTTGACCGACTCGAGCAAAAGAACTAATATGACATTAACCATAACATGTTCGTACCTTTTGCTATAAATATTCATTAAGATGGTCTAATACATAAATGCTAAGATTCAATTGGATTGCAAGGGATGAAGGAAGATACAGTACAAAGAATCTGTACAATGATTTTATATATATATATATATATCTTTAATGTGGTAACTTGTATAGTTTCCTCGACTCTACTTCGGTTGATGCTGCTCAGACTAGGATAAAGATGATGACAGTCCCAAATATGTGAATAAGAAGGCATGTCTGCCACAAAAGTAAAACATATATATGAAACTTAGCTTTAACTGCTAAAAAATGGGATTAGAGAATTAAAAAAAAATTGAGAAGAGAGTCTCTTCTAGTACCAAGGATGAATTTGCTTTGAGTTTTAGAAGATTTTCTGAGATGAGCAGTGGCTTGTGCAGTTGCAGCATGTGAGTTATCAATGGTATAAAGTTTCTTAGACTAAGGTAGTAAAAGAGACATGGAAATTTATGATATACGGCTGTTAAGGTATATATATGAGTATAATTCAAATTTAAATAGCATGTGGCTGCAAGATATGAGGTAACACAACATGTCCAAACAGAGAAGATGGATTTAAAATGAGGTTTCATGACCATAACCGACTTTAGAAACTCTGTTAACCTAATTTTAAGATTGTATCTCACTGAGGCACAAAAGAAACTGCATTATTAAGTAAGCTCGTTGTAAATTTGGAATCGGGTAATAGAGAAAAATATTTGGTGAAGGAAATTTGGAATAGGGTAATGGCGAAAAATATTTCATTGCATTGAAATTCTATTGATACAAGACAGCTCTTTGGAAATCCGTAATCGTAGCAATTAAGTAGTCAACCAAATAGGGAAATGAAACTCTATTAGATATATGTAGTAAAATAACATAAAACACACACATATGTATGTATCTTACTTGTTTGAGATTATGTGCATGAATCCATTAGTGTGAAAGGAGATGAACAAACCGTCAAACACCCAATTTGGTAAATCACAGAAAATGTGTAAACAACAAATGTAAATGTAATTGTTTAGATCTCACTGAAAACACTTGGCACATAATTCTTGTCCTTTTTCAATACTTATATCCTTAGGCCATCAATAATCTGCATTATTTAATTAGACATAAACCATCGTGAACAATCCTATTTCTCTTTAGATTCATGATTTCCATTTTATCTACTGAAAACAGCCAGTAAAACAACCAAACAAATAGCCACCGAACATGGTGTATCTCACAGTAAAGAGTTAAGATATTACCGTGGAACTGAGACAAACGACGTGGGCATAATAACTCGTGAAGACAGTCAATGCCATTCAAGAAGTCAGGCTATCAGGTTCCTTCTCTATTTGTATATGCTACCTCTGTTCTCTAACTCCGACCAGGTACGTGAAAATGAAGTGTAGCAGAAATGGCATAGAAAATGATTAATAGATAGATATGCAAGTTATGAAAAACGCAGAAGAATGTTTTTATTGAGGAAAGAAAACTATGAACCTCTTGATAGCATCTGATTTCAAATCAGGCAACCGTCCTCCTCCATCACTACTCTCAATCTTGTCTCAAGCACACCTAAAGAGTAAGAGAAGTAACATGATCTGCAAACACAGTAGACCCATCTGAGAAATGGAGCTTCACAGGACGATCATGGTTACTCTCTACCACTCATCTTCGTGACCGTTCGAATCAACTGGATAACACCTTGAGGAAGAACATACGCCAAGTGATGGATAATGCTTAGATATCCTTTGGCTATGGGGACTTCTTCGCTAGAAACATCTGATGCTCAATCTCCGCCACGTAGTCAAGAGTCGAGAGATGATGTGTCTGAACATCGCAAAGATGATTTTTTTTCAAGCAACTTTCTGGAACATGTTACAAACCCGTCGACTTCATTCTCTCCTACTGCTGATTGAATCCCACTAAGCATCGAACCCAGATTTGGAGAACGACCCGAGACAACGGGAAGAAGAAGACCAAGTGGCAATTTCACAAGTATCAGCCAAACGTCTTGAATCGCCGTCGTTTTGATAGATCTATTTCCCATGATCTAACTCAATGAGAGCTTTGACTAGTTGATAGACAATGAATTTGACTCATTTTCATCCATGTTTTTACTATCTATTATTATATTATAGAGTTTATTTATTATATTTATAAGATCCCGAGATGACCATCGAGTTAAGTGTTTATTTTGGAGCATTTTGGAGATATTTGGAGCATGCACCCGAGATGGCCATCGAACTCGACCACACCTGAACATTAATAGATAGCGAAGCGCGCAGAAAGCCCGTTTGGTCACAGCCGACTTGAAGCCCAAGTCTTCACCAATTTACAAGATTACCCATGACGAGTTTTAACCTAACTATATAAGCTTTGTCACCATGTTAGAGGCAAATGGGTGCTTTTCTGTGTTTTTATTTTTATTACTTTCAGCAAAAAGATTTAGGATTGTGATAGATTGGAGAGAAGATCCAAAGTTATAATTTGTGATTAGAACTCCATTAAAATCTATTTTACTATTCTGTGAAGTTTTCTAACCTAATTGCTTTCATGAATTGCTTGGCCGTGTCTGAGTAGTTCCATTGTTAGATTTAAGGTTTAAATAGGTTATGAGGGATTAGCCTCAACTATAGAATGCTGAGTTGTGGTAATTATCATTAGTATTGTTCATTAATGTATGTTTCTAGATTAGCTACCTAGAACTTGCCCTAGGATTGATGGATAAAAGCGAGAGCTTCATTCTCATCCTGAAACATTCTAACTGAGCTAAGTTTCTTGCTAAGAGTAAGGTGAGAGCTGATCTAGTGAGCTTAGTAAGCATTATTCAACCCGCGCATAAAGCTTAACTAGAAGCGCGTCGATCGATATTCATATTGGATAATCGATCGACGGAGCAAAAGGTGTATCGATCGACATCCCTATAGGATCATCGATCGACACTGCTATTGATCGAACACATTTTTTTGGGTCATTAGATCTAGTTAATAGACAAGTTCAAACATGTGATAGCTGATGGATTTGTTGAATTGATAGTTGAGCTTTACATTATCATGCATGCGACTCATTAGGCATCTGTAGGATTATAATTCCAAGTTTCCTGAATAGAAACCCTAAGTCTAGCTATTTCCTTTTAAGCACCAAAAACCTCAACCAATCAATTTAGCAATTACTTGATCAACCAAAACTGCAAATTTACATTTTAAATCTTGAAAACTTCCTACTTAACCAATCATATTAGATCCATTAGGTTCCCTATCTCCCTGTGAATTCGATCCCTAAGTACTACAACTCGATCTCTTATTTGAGAGAGTATAAATCACTCCTTAGGGTAATTTGAGTGATATCAAATTTAGCGCCGTTGCCGGGGAGCTTTGATCACCTATTGCTTTAATTTTTGTTAAGTTTCTGACATAAATTTTTTTCTTGGATTTTCAGGTACATGCCCAACAGTACTAGAAGCAACAAGGAAACTCAACTACTATTCTCACAAGATCATGCAAGCTTGGAGTGTTCAATCCGCAAAAAAGCACGCTCCTCATCGATCGATAACACCACATGTTCATCGATCGATTTCTGTCAACCACCGTCGACCCAGACACTAGTCCCGTCCACCGACACTCACTCACCACTATCGACCGAAGACACTCATCTTCCGTTGACTGACATCTTCCATCCGACATCTATCGATACTTCAGTCCGAACATCGATCGATACTGAGCCGCGAGACATGGTTGCTACTTTGATACTTGTACAAGATGATAGAGGAAACCTGCATGACCAGGAGGGTCATCTGCGTAATGCAGCAAGTCAGAGGATAGATGCTCAGGGGGCTGCAATCCGTGAGTCCGATACTGATGCTACATGTGCTACTCTACCTATAGATGAGGCTTCTCGAACCAGAACGTTGGCTGACTACAACCGTCCAAATCAGTTCTACACCAACCGATCAGCCATTCGTCCTCCTACTATTCAGAGGGATTTCGAGTTAAAGCCACAGTACTACACATTCGTGGGACAGACACCCTACTATGGGTTATCTCACGAGCATCATATGTACCATCTGGAGAGGTTCAAGGATCTTATATCTACTATTAAAGTCGAGGGAGTCTCTGAAGACTACCTCCTATGCAAGCTCTTCAAGTACTCACTTGCTGGAAATGCTTCGCATTGGCTTAAGCAGTTACCACCACGATCTCTGGCATCTTGGGGCGCCATCAAGAATGCATTCTTATGCAACTTCTTCGATGAAGCGCGTGCTGAAGACTTGAGGAGCAAGATTGCTACATTCACTCAGGAGCCTGTAGAGTCATTCAAAAGCTCCTGGATCAGATTCAAATCTTATCAGAGAGACTATCCACACCATGGATTCAACGAAGTACAGTTGGTCAGTACTTTCTACAGAGGCATCGCGGTGCAGTACCAGATGGCTCTTGATGCTTCCAGCAATGAGAACTTCAACACCAAGAATCCAGAGGAGGCAGTGAAGGTTATTGAGAACCTAGCATCTAGCAGCAACACCAAAAACACTGACTTTGAGAAGAAGAAATCTGCCACCATCCTTGGGAATGATCAGATGGATGAGGTGAAGGCAAAGTTGGACAGTGTTCACAAGCTACCAATCTATTACGTAACCAAGGCTCTCCTGGATGCGGAAACCCGCTATAGCCATTTAGAGAGGCTGGCCTTAGCCTTGCTAGTCGCTGCTCGCAAGCTCCGACCCTTCATATTTCAACTATTTAGATCAAATAACAAAGAGAGACTGTGAAAACCTTAAAAAGAGACACTTCATATTCTCACTGCATTGTTTATTATTTTTGATATTGAAATATTCCAAATTTCTATTTTATTTAGCTAAAATAATCAGAGATGATATTTTCTTTTCATAAAATCAATGGAAGAGATTCTTACAAAACTTGTGAGCAACTCAACAAGCAAACCTAAGTGTAAACACTATGATTACAGTGGCAGCTCTGAAGTAAACTTCCTTGATGCCTCTCTCCACATTCTTTATGATTTCATCTCCCTTCAAACTTGAGCGTTGCTTGTTTGCTTTCCTAATCACCTCTCTGAGTATATTTACAGCCCATGACAGTAATACCAAACTGAAACCAAGTCCAGTGTCTACAAACTTGTTTGCGCAAAAGGGTACACGCCTTGAAGCAAGCCTATAGACAACTGAGAACAGCACAGCGATTCCAGCTCCAGCGGCGGTGATAGAAAACTGAGTAAGAATCTCTGATATCTCTCTGCTTGATCTCTGTATTGTTGTTTGTTTGTGTTGATGATCATTGCCTATCATTAAAGACAAAAGGCTCTCGTAAGCATGGAGATGGTTCCTTTTGTAGAGGTCTCTCTCTTTAGTTTTCCTCTTCATGGAGATGGTTCCGTGTTTCACAAGATAAGACTGGCTCTTCTGCATCAATACATTAACAATTAACACAATCAGACAAGAACCAACAAGGTTCAGAACGAAATATGCGAATCAAAGATGGTAACTTTACACGAACCCACACGAAATGAATAAGTTACCTTGATGATGATATCGGCGTTACTGAGCTCATAAGGAAGACCAAGGCCAGCTATTGAGTGGCCATAAGAAGTCATGAAGCAAAGCTTTATCAATTTTTTGTTTCTTGTCTGATTGTTTGAAGAGAGCTCTGTTCCTGTCTTCTCTTTACTTGTTGAATAGAAATAAGCAAAGCTTATCGAATTTAATGAATCTTGTCTATTTTTTTTGGCTGTAACGAATTTCAAGATTCTTTTTTTGTTTCGCGACCTACATTTATTCAATTAACTCTAATGATGGGTTTTGTAACCTAATTGTGGGCAAAGGTTAAATCTTTGAGAGAGCTGTGGCCAATAATAAACACAATTAAGTATAAGTCTTCTTCAGAGTTTAATTAATGTATGAAAGCAACAGTAACCAAAGGACCCAAATTTCTTCCACCAAACATCTACAACAACGAAAGCTTCTATCTTTTTCTTACATGATCATTGTAAACCGTTAACAATAGGAACAAGAGACAAAAGAAAAAGAAAAAAAAGAGTGGGCTACATAGCCTACATTAACCTCGGAGGACCACTTTGATGCGTGCGTTGTTGACTTAAGCTTAAAAGATAGCTTGAGTAATAAGTTATCATAATCCTATTGAATTATTGGTTGTAAGAGGATTAAGATTACTTTGTATATTTAGGAGTATAGTTTCCCATACCTTATGCACCTTGAGGGCTACTCTGACTCTCATAGTACATAACGTTTAGTTAGTAGTATTGAACATCATGAAGCCAGGAACATATGATGAAGATAAGAATGATCTGGCTAGTGCTCTCCTTTTTCAATCCATACAGAGTTACTAATATTATAAGTCAGAAACCTCAAAACCTCAAAAGCAGTTTTGGAAGCAATAAAAGCAAGACATGTAGAAGCTAATAGAGTAAAAGACGCCATGCAACAAATCTTTATGACCAATATTGATAGAATGAAGATGAAAGAAACTGACATGATTGATGATTTTGTTAGTGAACTTTTGGAGTTATCCACGAAATCAGAAACATTGGGAGAGAATATTGAAGAATCAAAGCTCGTTAAGAAATTTTTTAATAGTCTACTACGAAAGATAAATATACATACATATATTATTGCTGCTCTTGAACAAATTCTTGACTTTAATACAACGCGTTTTGAGGATATTGTAGGAATATTGAAATCTTATGAGGAAATGATTTGTGATGAGGATAAACAGGTATCAAGGAAAACTTATGAGGCTAACATGGACTCATCACCGTATCAAGAAAGTTACAATTCGGGAAGAGGTAGAAACCAAGGTGGACGTTTTCTTAACAGAGGAAGGGGGCATGGACGCTACGGCAGCCAACAAAACTCGAGTTACAGACAAGGAAAGGATAAATCCAAAATGGTGTGCTATTTATGTGACAAAATAGGGCATTATACGTTCAACTGTCCCAGTAGGTTACTTAAGCTCCAAGAAACGCATGAGAATGATGATGCAAATACACAAGAAGCTGATAATGATGCATGAGGTGGTGTACCTCAATGAAGAGAACATAACACCAAGCAAGTTTGAAACGCACTCACATATAGACAATATGTGGTACTTAGACAATGGAGGTAGTAACTACATGACTGAAAATCGTGCATACTTTTCTAAAATTGATGAGAGGGTCACGAGAAAGATAAGGTTTGGCGACGATTCTTGTATGTATATAAAAGGAAAAGGCTCAATCCTTTTTATATGTAAAGATGTCCAACGAAAGATCTCATGAATCAATTGCTCCAGTACTCCTGTCCAGAAAAAAAAAATTCTCGGATACTCCTGTCCGAAGCTGCCCGGATTAGAAAATAGATAAATCTTTAATTAAATCCGAAAAATTATTAAAAGACCACGGAACCAACAGAGTTTTGCGTATTTACAACCCAACCAGGACCATTTCCCGGACCATCCAGACCCGATCAATAAAATTTGGATCTCTTTTTTCATAACTTTCGACAACTTTGTACGAGTTGGTGTAATTGTAAATCTTGGTGTAACTGTACAGCGTATAAGACTGGGACTAATATAAACTGTATCAATTACAAAGTTTGTGCAAAATCAATAGGTGCCGGAGCTGCTACAATTGCTTCAGCGGGAGCTGCTATCGGTATTGGAAACGTCTTCAGTTCTTTGATCCATTCTGTGGCGCGAAATCCATCATTGGCTAAACAATCATTTGGTTATGCCATTTTGGGCTTTGCTCTAACCGAAGCTATTGCATTGTTTGCCCCAATGATGGCCTTTTTGGGGTATAGAGCCGTAAGATGAAATGATATCATCATCAGAATTAGGAAAGTTTAAATTAGAACATTCTGAAATTGAAGGAATTTTCCTTGCACCAAAAAGTTTTTCTAAATTCAACTAAGTCGCACTTTTTGATTTACAAAGTTCAACTAGTTTTGATTGTATTTTTTACATTTGCATTATGTTCTTTTATGGAGACAGTGTTGTTAATAATAAATAAATATTAATTTATAGAGAAAAACTAGAGACATTATATTATATGAAATGTATTTTACATAAACGTAGTAAAAGTAAATAAAAAGTACATGCCATAACTCATAAACACACAACTAATCTTCAATTGGCCAGTAGCCAGCGGTCAAGTGAATATCATTGCAGAAGTCTCAAGCTGCACATTGCCAGAAACAACGATTGCATGTCCACAGTGTTCTAGATCCATCTAAGGAGACTACAAACACCGGTTCTATTACTACGGAGCACCAACAATCATGTGAGACGTTGGGATTTATTCTTTCCAGTAGAGACATAAACACCTCAGGTTTTTCGTAACCCTAATGGCCTGAGGATACCGAAGTCGTGATCATGTAATTCATCCGATCAACAAATTCACGACTAAAGCTAGGATAGTTGTGAACAAATCCTCTAGGATCAACACTAAACGCTAAGTTCAGCATTCCATCTACATGCTTGGCCCACAGCAATCCTCTCTCACCAGCAAGACGGATTTTTTACCTTCCTTCATCAAGTAAATGGAAGACGAAGAACTCATACATACCTCGCATGTAGATGGCCTCTAGATTACCGGTTTGGTAGCACCTAAGCCTGCATGTCCTTAAAGCATTAGCCTCATCAATCCAGTCATTCAAGTTAAAGAGATCTTCAGATCGGTAGAAGTATTCTTCTCTGCCAATTTGATTGAACTGGGAGAAAGCAATTCTTACACTACCGAAGTTCCGAAGATGGCTTGTTGCTACCTTTGAGAGAATTTTATGAAACATGGAAGGAGGGAGAGAAGCCAAGTTACTTTTCGAAATGGAGAGATTTTTGTTTAATCAAGTAAATGGAGAGATTTTCGTTTTACTTATTTGGAGAAGGTGAAAACCCCTTTTATAATGGGGATGATCCTCTAACCGACATACACGTAGTATGGAAGTTCAACTAACATGTAGAGAAAAGTATAAACTGAGTATTTATTACCCCACTTAAGGGTGATTTGATAGACGCCCCGAGAAGACACTAGTTCAGAAGACATCACTTCTCAGTGCGCATGGGTTGGATTTGAAACTATGAAAAACTCTAATCGATAAAGATATATAACTGTGTATAAGTAAGTGAAAGTACCTGATTTAGATTATCTAAATTCATGAAACTAAGCACAATTTTAAAATTTTGATTGTCTCAATATATGAAACTATGTAAAACGTTAAGAAAATGAGATATTTTGTAACTTTATTTCATGTTATTTAATAAATGAAAATACTAATATTTTGTAACTTTATTTGATGTTATTTAATTCTCGACTTATTACCCCAACTATTCTACAAGTTGTAACTCTTCCATTTAAGGGGAGACAACTCTTCCATTTAAGGGGAGACAGCGCGACGAGACACGAGTTCAGAAGACACGACTTCTCTCTCCTACAGTCGCATCTCTTGGTATTGGAACTGGAAGTTTGTATAGCTTTAATTTATTAAGATTTATAACTATGTATAAGTAAGTGAAACTGAGTTATTTTGATTGTCTAAATTTATGAAACTAAGAAAAATGTAACAATTAGATTGTATAAATATTTGAAACTATGTAAAACTTAACGAAATTTAGATAGTGTCTTGTTATATTTTGATAGAAATGATCGGTATCCAAAACTTATTATA
This sequence comes from Brassica oleracea var. oleracea, assembly GCF_000695525.1. Classification (NCBI taxonomy): domain Eukaryota; kingdom Viridiplantae; phylum Streptophyta; class Magnoliopsida; order Brassicales; family Brassicaceae; genus Brassica; species Brassica oleracea. The sequence goes on along the minus strand of NC_027749.1, from coordinate 29,551,253 downwards.
CTTAGTGGGTATATTTAATGTCGGGAACAAGCAGTATAGGAGATAATAAATGTAAATGTTAGTACTTAGTTTGGGAAAAAACCTGTAATTAATGATTCAAACATCAGCGTGTCCATTTAAGGGTGATTTGATTGACTCTCCGAGAAAGCAAGACTTCTCTCACACGCCTTCTGACTGCAACAGTTGCATGTTTGGAATTTGGAAATTTGTATAACTTTAATTTATTTAGATTTATAACTATGTATAAGTAAGTGAAAATGAGTTATTTAGATTGTCTAAATTTAAGAAACTAAGAAAAACGTAACAATTTAGATTGTATAAATATTTGAAACTATGTAAAACCTAACGAAATTTAGATAGTATCTTGTTATATTTTGATAGAAATGATCAGTATCCAAAACTTATTATACTTAGTGGATATATTTAATGACAGAAACTAGCAGTATAGGAGATAATAAATGTAAATGTTAGTATTTACTTTGGGAAAAACCTATAATTAATGATAATAATGGACTCTGCGAAATAACTGCATGTCTCGAATGAAAAGTCTCTTATAATAATAATTACACTTGCATTTCAACGCCACAACACTACACCGTCTACAATCAGGGATTCCTACAATCATCATTACCATTGCATTTAAACTCCACCACAATAAGTTAAATCGTCTTCTTCAGTCCGGATATAACATTTCTCTTGCAAAATTCACCAAAATGAAAAGCAAAGAAAGGATTCATCATCTCCTCTCTCAACAAACAAGATGACACACTACAATAAACTTTCTGAAGTTTCTTATAACCCCAAGATCACGTCTTGGCGTTTCAGAGTCAAAATACACAGGATCAACCCTTTCTATTCATATGTTACCAGCAGTGGGCCTTTCTATAAATATGTCCTAGCAGATGAAGAGGTACGTGTTAAATCATCATCTCTCGAGTTTCTAATAGCACTACAAGAAATATGTACATTGTTAGCCTTGGAAATATGCTATATTAGATGTTTGATAGCAAATTCATAAATGCTATGTATACGGCAGCAATCATAGATACCCTTCCTATAATAGCATTTTGTGAATGCTACAAAATATGCAGATACATAGCAATACTTAAACGTTGTTATTAACTTTAGCTATAGCACTATTTTCGTTCTATGATAGGTCTTTTCTACAGTAAACCAATAATAATTTTAAATAAAAATAAAATAATTGAAATAAAACAGACATTTTCTTATAATTAAAAATAAAATAAATTTTATTTATAAATTAAAATGGGTTTACAAATAAATTTTGGTTTACAAAACAAACCAAAATTAAACACTAAAGTCAAACCAGCACAATTTCCCCAACTTGGTTTACACTAAACCAAATCTAAAAAAACCTAAACCTAAAAAAATAAGAGTCCAGCCGCCATAGCTTCCTCTTCTTCTTCCACCGTCAAAGTCTTCAACCACTGTCCCGTCAAGGTCTTCTTCCACCACCGTGAAGGTCTTCAATCATTGTCCCATCAACGAAGAATGGAGGTTAATCTACAGAAATTGGAACAAAACAAGTCAGATTCACCAAAACAAATCAGATTAAAAAGATATATATATATATATATATATATATATATATAGGAATGTGGTGGTGGTGAAGAGTGCGATAGAATCGAAGGGAGTAGTGGTGGTGACGAGCGCGTCGGTGGTGGTGCTGGTGAGACTGGAACGAGCTAGAGACCGGTGACCATGAGGGCGAGTTCGAGACCGACCGTCGCATCTTCTTCTTTCTCTGCATCTCCGAGCTCTATCTCCTCTCTCTGTTCCACCACTTCTCTTGGTCTCTGTCGCACAATCAGAAGGCGGACAGCTTGATTGATGAATCTGTGTTGTGTGTGAGAGAAATGAACGATTGAAGAAGAAAGCAAAAGTCGCATAAGATTGAGAGAAACAAATAGACCAAGAATCAATCTGGTCCATTGATTAAAATATAATCGATGGTTAAAATTAGTGATCCACACCATCGTTATCTCGCCAATAGAAAACAAGGATCAAAAGAAGTTAGATTTCCCTTATTATTTTTTGTCGTAGAAGGCTTAACGACACGAGTTTTTAAATTTGCAGTTTAAATCATATGAATTAAGTTAATGATTTTAAATGATTATGTTTCAAGTTTTTAAATCTTAATGAATGCTTATATATTTTGTAGGTATGATTTAATTTATATAATTAAAAGCTATTATGAATTTAGTTAGATTCATTTAAAGATTAGTGTTTAAGATATAAGTTTGGAGTATGAGATATGGGGTTTACAATTAAGATTTTAGATTAAAATATGAAAAGTATTAGATTGAAATATTATGTTTTAAATCTGTGTTTTAATTTTAAGAATTTAGATTTGAAGTTTATTTTTAGTGGATGTAAAGTTTATGTTTGAAATTAGAGTTTAGAGTATAGAGTTTGATTGAAAATCTATAGACTAAGATTGAGAATATTAAATTTTGAGTTTAAATTTAAGATTTGAGATTATAGTATGAAAATATTCGAGTTTAAAGTTTATGTTAAGAATTTAGGCCTCTAGGGTTTAAAAGTAGGTTTAGGGTTCAACTTACCCACTTCATTCCAGGTATGATTTTGGGTTTGATTATAGATTTATTTAGGAAATGATAGTTTGAGATTAAGAAGATTAAATTTTGAGTTTAATTTTTAAGATTTGAGCTTATAATATGATAAGATTAGAGTTTTAAGGGTTGTTTTAGAATCATGTTTAGGTTTAGGGTCCAATTAGTTTTTCTTAACGTTAGAAAAATGCTATTATATGTCTTCGATCGCATTACTAAAACCGCTTAAATAATATCTTTGGCGCTTAAGTCAATTTTCCCGGTAACTATTGGCAGAATCAATGGTTTATCCTCCCGCTCACTTAATTTTTAAAATAGCATTAATTAAGTGCTATTTTAGGTTTCAGTCTATCATAGCGTTTTTCTAAGGCTATTATATAATTCGGAAATTTTTAACTAATCTACAATAGCAGTTTAGTAAAACGTGCTATAACAATCTGCTATCAATGAAGACTTTTTTTGTAGTGTAGCATGTAACCGTAAAAAATAAAAACTTGATCCTTGTACTTTATTTATGTAGGGAACCAAGATGGAGATGACCATTTATGGGAATTCTGATAGGTTTTGAGGCCTATAGAAGCAAGAGGGAAAATAGGTGGAAATCTTTCGAGTAGAAGTTAACCTTTCCTATCCAGGTTTCCAGGCAACTAACTCTCGGTTCAATCTATCTGCTACAAGCAATACGCAAGTCCACATCATCGATCCTCTGAACAATCGACTTTTCATGGACTTTAAGAACATCCATGCAATCCCTCACATGGACCATAGGGACCGAAACTATCCCATAGGTATGAATGCTACTAGAATTAAAATATATTCACATGTCTTGGATTCAGAACTTTGTATAGCTTTAATGTATTAAAAATATAACTATGTATAAGTAAGTGAAACTAAGTGATTTAGATTGTCTAAATTTATGAAACAAAGAAAACCGTAACACTTATCTGGTAGATACAATGGGAGTGGTCTTCAACACGGAAGCCCATTTCGAAGACCCTGCAAGTCCAAGGATGGTGTTTTACATAAGGGACAACATGTAAGTAGAAAGTAACATATGATCAAAGCAAAATTTATCAATACTGCAAAATTTATCTATACTGTAATTTATCTGAATAGTGATAGTCAGATAAAATGTGTGGCAACTGGCGCTCATGCTTATGCCTTCCGGGATGGTCTTGAAAACATGAAGGGTCGTGGACAGGTGATTGTGGTCCTTAAGATGTGGAGGGTCTGCAAATTTTTGAGTAACTGTAGTTTATGTGTCTGGTTTTAAATGTGATAGTTGAGTAAAACGTTTACTAAACTCATTTACACAGGTTATTTTGGTCCTCCTAATCTATGGCTTGAGACCGAGGGTGGATTGTCTGACTTCAGGTTCAATCCGCGTTTGCTGGATCCGCGTTTGCCGGAGGTTGAGGAGTTCAGGCAGTCGCTACTAAGCAGTGACCCTTATGTTCAGCGATATGAGGCTGTAGGTCTTTTGTAAATCTTGTTGCTCTCAATATTCTCCATCTTTGTACGTGTCTTAAACTTGGTGAAAATTTGTTTAAATGCTGGTGAAACTATGTCAAATGCTGGTGAAACATCGTGGTTTTACCTTTTTCAATTTTCCAACTTCGAAAAAATAGATGAACTACAAATTCGTGTCCGTATAAACTGGTAAAAGTTTGTGTTTTCACTTAATCAATTGTCCAACTTTGTAAAACTTAGACAAAGTTGAAATTCGTTTTCGTATAAATAGGTCAGACTTTGTGTTACTTTCACTTTCTCAATTGTCTAACATCGTTAAAATTATAGAAACTTTTTCGATAGATCAAACTACATAGTTATCCAACTTCGCATAACTTAGGAGAAACTTATAAAAAACTTAGAAAAAACAGAAAGTAGCTGGAAGTCTCTTAGGAATTACTTCTTGTACATCTTAATTCCTAGAACTAAAACGACAACAAGAATAACACAACCTCCTGATATCTTTATCTTGGGCTCCATTATTTTGGGACCTTCACTTAGTTCACTTTCACTCCTTATTGTTGCTTTGAGAAATTGAACTTCTTCTTCTAGCTTTCGAACTTGGTTGTCCAACTGTTGTATCTCATCGGTGAAAGCTTCATCAACCCATTTGAAGACGTGATTGTCGTTCTCAAGCTACAACGGATTAAACGTACCATTAAAACAAGAACGAGTAAGCCTTCAATAACTAAAGCTAAACGGATGTACCCTTAGTGATGCCGCATAGATACACCGATAATACCGGTGATATGGGTTTTGATTTGTTTTGGAGATGAGCTCGGTGATGCCCACCCCGCACCAACACTTACTAGGTATTCCCGGAGTTCGTACTCGTCTACGACCACTGGTCGTGGAAGATGAAGCAGACATCTCCACTATTTCTCTCTCGGGGTTGGGGGGAGTTCGAATGGGAGAGAGATAAATTAGGGAAGAGAGAGAAAGGACAAGATAGCCAATGGGGAAAACCAAAAAAAAAATTCTTTAACACTTCGATTAAACGATTTTGGGGTTTTATCAAACTGGGAAGAGGGAAATTCAAAATTCGAAAAGCTGGGCGGAAATTTTTATTTTAGGATTTTCGTGGTCGAAGTTTCACCAGGTTTTTAATTTTACAGAAAACATAAAAGTTGTACTTTTTAATTATTTCCATTTATATTAGTTATACTCTACTTGAATGACTGATTTTATAGTTATACCAATTATATTATGTTTCCTTGGTTCATTTCTCATACGATCATGTACAAATAAACTTGATTTCCTACCAGTAGCAAATTTTTAAAATGTAACGAGGTGAGTATTAACGAAAAAGCTATGAGAACTCATTGTATTTCCTAAATGATTGCTAACAAGCATTGAAATTAAATTTTTATAATTCTGATTAAATCATAATTTTAATAATAATCACCATCTTATCTTATTACTTCCATGACTTATTAACAAGTTTAGAATTTACAATCATATTACTCAGTTTACCTATCGTAGTTATACCAGTAAAGGAAAAAAGTTTCACTTGGTTGTACAACACACAAATACAAATTTCACCTCACAGTGTTTCCATACGATAAAAACATCAAAACTGACAGCGAAAGGCTTACAACCTACTTCACATCAAAACTGAAAGCGAAAGGCTTACAACCTACTTTACATCAAAACTGAAATCAAAAGGTTCACAACCTACTCCTGTTCTGTTTCTTCTGGGGGTGTTCATCGTGTTCCAAACTAGTGCCTACATTCTCTTCTTCTCCATATCCACTCTCACGCTCGCTATAATTCCTACTACAAGAGCTTTCTCCAACTCTTGATAATTGCTCGGTTATTTGAACTATTTACAATTCTTGGATGTCTTCCACATGCAAAATACTTTTTCTTTGCTCTCTATCCACTGATGTTAGATAAATAAACACATCTTCATCATCCAAAATATATGATTGTCTCTTAGGTTCCACTACCAATGGAATGTAACCCAAATTGAGCTTCTTCGTTAAAGGATCTATTCCAATCTTCCTGCATATCCTCTCCTTCAACAATGAATAAGTGATCTCCTCCAATTATGATGTCTTAAAGGATATAGCATACAAACAAGCATCAGTTGGAATCCATTCATAATCATCTCCAGCCTTCGAATAATGTCCATCATAATCAAAGTGTATGTTCGTCGAAAAAAGACATATTGTCTGTAATATAAAAAAATTAAACCATTAAAGTTATACATGGTTATACAGTTATACCACTAAAGTTATACTTCGTTATACCATGTTACAGAGTTTTTTTAGTAATCAGCCCGTATAATCTAACCAAGTTTCAGAGTTCTAGATGTTTCTCTGAAAACCAAATAGTAATCAGCTTTCTTTGATTCAATCGTCCTTTCATTCCTGACATTCAATCATACAGTTATTGATTATCCAATTGAGTAACAGACAGACCATCCACACTTTCCGATCCTTATACACAAATGAATAAGAAAATTTCCATTACTACGAATCGAGTCTTCAATTCCAAATTGTAATCAACTTTGATTCCCGACATGCAATTATACAGTTGTTGATTATTGAATTCCCTAATAAACAGACCATCCAAACTTTCCGATCCTCGACTAGTTGATATCTTGCATATTTCTAATGTTTTATCCATTCACCCATGTGCATTTTGATCATATAGATTAGGATTTAGCCATGTTTAGGTTGCATTTTGCATACATGAGTCCTTATCAGGTATTGGAGTACCACATGGAGTTCTTGGAGACATTTGGGTGCAATTGGAGTCCCAAAGAAGTGTTTAAAGTGATTATTGGGCGAGCACCTTACCGGAGCGACCAGTCCGGAGCGACACCGTCAAGTCGCTCTGATCTCCCTATCAGAGCGACCTTACCAGAGCGACGAGCGGAGGTCGCTCGCGTTTTGATCACTCGGAAACGCGAGAACGAGTCCGGAGCGACCTCTC
>NC_027749.1:29543735-29544001 GCF_000695525.1 Brassica oleracea var. oleracea | reverse complement strand
GTCTAGGCTTAAGGTAGATAGTTTGATTGATCATTTGTCATCCTTAGTTCGAAACGTGATCACCCAAGGTCTAATCCCTATGCCCATGAGTTCTCTTTTCCCTTAGTCAAGAAAGTATCATTTTGTTATTGCTTTCTAGTTTTAGTCATAGCTTTGTGTTCAAAAAAAAAAAAAAAAGTCATAGCTTAAAACCCATCTAAATCATTGGTTGCACTTAGATTAAGTGAGTACTTGCATTCTCAGTGCTTTGTTATCCCTCAGAAATG
>NC_027749.1:29542177-29542330 GCF_000695525.1 Brassica oleracea var. oleracea | reverse complement strand
AGATGCGAGAACGAGTCCGGAGCGACCTCTCGCAGCGACACAGCGAGGTCGCTCCCGAAGCACGGAGCGACTACTCGGAGCGACGAGCGGAGGTCGCTCGTGTTTTCATCACTCGAAAACGCGAGAACGAGTCCGGAGCGACCTTTCGCAGCC
>NC_027749.1:29503154-29541868 GCF_000695525.1 Brassica oleracea var. oleracea | reverse complement strand
GATAGTTTGATTGATCATTTGTCATCCTTAGTTCGAAACGTGATCACCCAAGGTCTAATCCCTATGCCCATGAGTTCTCTTTTCCCTTAGTCAAGAAAGTATCATTCTGTTATTGCTTTCTAGTTTTAGTCATAGCTTAAAACCCATCTAAATCATTGGTTGCACTTAGATTAAGTGAGTACTTGCATTCTCAGTGCTATGATATCCCTCAGAACTGGTTCGACAATCACTATACTACAACATTTGTCTTAGGAGCCTTGAAAACTCCTAACATCACTAGTTCATACACAAATATGAAATCTTATATCCAAATCGGAATCCCTGTGAATTGAGTTAATCGTCTATGAGTGGTGGATGACGGTTCTAAAACGATTTGAGAAATACCCTGCAAAACGGAATCAATAGCTCGATGATTCAGCATCCAAGCGACGAAACCGAGTTGGCAATTCGGTGATAGCGAGGAACTCGGAAGAACACCACGGCGAGGACGAGAGAGGACCGAGGGCGGGTTCGAGGGCAGTGGAGCCTTGAGAGAGGAGAGAGAGAAGAAGAATTCGTTTGCAACGAGAACTAACTTATATTGTAACGTTTTATGAAGGAACGAGAACTAACTTGAAGAAAACAATGAATAATAACATCGCATCATGACACTGGAGCCTGTCGAAAACTAATGATTAGAATATTATTGTTTCTAAAATAATGATTCTAAAACGTTCATATACAATTTAACATGTTACTTAAAAATATTTTTGTTTCCGATTACTCTAATTTACTAGTTGATCTCTTATTTTGTTGCCAGTACACTTTCTACAAACGCATTAGCAACAAGAACAATTTTTTTACCAAAACAAAAAAGAAAAAAAAAGAACAACTTAATTCTACTCGAAATTGAAAACAGAACAATGCATAAAAGAAGCAGAAAGAAGAGCCAAGATGAAGAGCGTCTCGTAAATGGCACCGATTTGGAAAAAGAAATTAATTGATTCACTCAATTTATATGACTATCTCATTTAATACAATATAAGGAAACTAAGATCATCAATAAAGGAATCATAATCAATTAGATTCTTTCAATTATTATCAAAAAGGAAAAATAATGAAGAAGCCAGATTTCGAACCTCTGCACATGTGATATAAAGGAATAGATTTCATGTCACTACACCTAAGAGAATTATCTAGTTTTGGTGCACATAAATATATATATAATGTGTGGCGACTAAAGCCCAAGCTTTACGGGCTTTAGCCTAGGGCCGGACCTGCTCCATCTAATAGTATTTTCTCTTGTTTTTCGTTTTACCGCTTCTCGGTGTTCCCAGACTTTCTCTCCTCAATCTCTTTTAGTGTTTTGTGTGTAAACTCATATCCTCAATATATTACCTCGTGTGTTCTGTAATGCCAAACCAATTAGAAATTAATAATGGTCTTACGTTAATGTATATGAAAGAGCGATATTGGTGTAGTGACTAAATCATTAAAAACGAACTCAACAATTTTGGTGACCAAGTTCCAGAAAGGTTTAAAGCTGAACTATCTGGCTAAAAACGTAGATATGCAGCTATGCATTTGCTCTCAGGTTCATGCGAACTTAAGGACAAATCTAAATAAAATCCTGAATATATCTTGATTGTAAGTCCTGTTTGTACAAAATAAATGAAACATACGGCCACATCTACCTAAACATTAATATTGAGATCTAGGCCTATTGAGATTTATGGAGTTTATTAATATAAAATAGGCTGTTATGATTTTCAATCCCACTTCGGTGTTATGAATACTGAGATGAGTGATAAAAGCAGACAAAAATTGATAACATTAACAAAAGGTATTCGGTGGGATCCGTTTCCCATAACTTATTTCGCATAAATTTCACTATCAAAATAGGTTTCTCAAAAACAAATATAAAAATCACAAAAAAAAAACAAAGCAAAAACACTTCTTAATTGCTAATCTGTTAATCTCTCTTTGTTCTTCTTCTTTTTGATGATTTAGTCTTGGTATAAAGCATGTATATATACAAAACAACCTCATGTATTCCAAACAACCTCATAAATACAAAAGATCTCGTCTGCTATTTTCTTTAATTGTGTGTTTGTCCGTCTGTAGTATTTTTGGAGATAGGAAAGTCTTACCTACATACTTGATACTTCCTTGGTTATGGACTTGATATGGCCCAAAAGAAAATATAAATGGCGGGCTTATATAAACGAGGACACAACTTCTTCTTCTTTTCCTTTTCCATTCAAGAAACTATTTTTAAATCAACAATGATGGAGTGAGACGGTGACATTTTCCACCAGTGTTCTGATGACTCCCATGGCGTACACAGCTGCTAATCTCCAGTCTGAACTTCTGCTCTGGAATCTTCATTTCGATTGTCGGTGAAATCCTACCAACGAACCGTTCTTGTCACTGAAAGAAACGAATAGGAGCAACATCACATCTTTTAATTTGTATACACTATACACTGTCAAAAGAGAGATTGTCTTCCAATAACTATCGGAAAGTAAAAATGAAAAATGATCTAAGAGAAAATGGAAAATGTAAGCAATTGGAACAGATTGATCCAGGCTCTACAAGAAAACTAGGCGAAATCCGATGGAAATCCCGATGGAGAGAAGAACCGTGGGAATATCCTGAGGGTTTTCCGACAGAAATCCGACGAACAACTAATTAAGACAGTCGTCGGAAATTCGTCGGTATTTTCCTATGGAATTCTGACAAAACAAAAAACCGTCGACGGAATATCGACGGAAAATCAAGGAAAATAAATAACCGTTAAACGAGCATTTTTTGGTTCGATATGTTGAAAGTTTTCGGAAAATTGTCAGAAACTATCGAAAATTTTCCGAGGAACATTTTTGACCGTTGCAAATATTTTGAATTATTGGATATTCGACGAATTTCCGACAAGTAATACAAAATATTCCGATGAAATTCCGAGGACATTTTTTGACCGTTTTAGAGCCATTTAAATTTTTTAGATTTCTAACAGATGTCCGACGGCATTTCTGTCGGAAGTGTCGACAGCTTTTTTTATAAATACGAGCTCGCGTCATTCACCTCATTCACTCTTCATTTTCCCTTCACTCGCTTCACTCTCTCATTCTACAAATCCGAAAAAAAAATCATGTCTTCTTCAAATTATTTTCGTTCGTGGATGGATAAACCTCATATGGATCCAAACATCAACTTACTTACGGAAGAGTACGTAAAAGACATTACCGAATTCATGACACTTGTTCAACAACAACAAAAGAAAATACTTGTATGTTAAGATGTCCTTGTTCTTTCTGAAAAAATAATAGGGGTTTAAAGGAATGAGATGTTTGGACTCATTTATATCTGAAAGGGTTTACACCTAATTACAAAGTTTGGTATCTTCATGGAGAAACTACTGGTTATGAATATGGTAGTACTAACGAACCTCATACTGTGGATAGGTTAGAAGAACCTAGAACGGATGTAGAATATGGTGTGGGTACTAAGCAGATTGTAAATGACCATTATAGAGGGGACGAACCCAATGTAGAAGCTAGGAGATTTTTGATATGTTGGAAGTAGGAAGACAATCTTTGTACAAAAGATGTAGAGATGGTCATTCACCTTTATCATCTGCAACTCGATTGATGGGTATAAAGACATATTATAATTTGGCTGAAGAATGCGTAGACGCGATTGCTGATTTTGTTAGAGGTGTTATGCAAGAGGATAATATTGCATCGGGTTCATACTATGAGGTTCAGAAAATTGTAGCAGGTTTTAATTTACCGTATGAGGTGATAGATGTATGCATCGACAATTGTATGATATATTAGAGAGTGGTTGTCATATTAATTTATTATTCTTATAAAGATACTTATAATGGAATTTGTTTTATTTATATGTATGTAAGGGGTAAGTGCTTTCTTCCGCAATTTATGTACGAGATCAGTCACTGAAGAGGGTGTTAAAATTTTGAAAGATAACATAGCCATGATCCAATGCAATCTTGAGAGGATATTTTCCCCTTTATTTTTTGATGTTATGGAACATCTTGCTATTTATCTCACAAGAGAATTGGAACTTGGTGGTCATGTGCAGTATAGATGGATGTATCTTTTTGAGGTTATATGTTTCACTCGAAGAAAAATGTCAAACATTTGAGCAAGGTGGAAGGATGTATCATCTGCACCCTCTTCTAGCTTGATTTATTTAGGTTTGGGATGTTAGATTTGTGGATTTTAATGTTTTGGATGTTAGATTTTGGAAAGGATGAACATAATTAGGTTTAGTTGTTAGGTTGTGGTTTATATATGTTTTGAAAGTGAATTTGTGGTTGTCATTTCAATTTGTTGTTTTATGAAATTTAAAAAGTTTAAATTACTATGTAAAATGTTTGTTTGGGTGTTTTATAACCACTTAACCACATTTTTAATATTATATTATTTAAAAACGATAACAATTCTTTATATTGAATTTATGTATAACAAATGTAGAGAAACCAACACAAAATACAAGTTCGGATCTAGGATCAGGGCAAAATACATATTGGATTTTTTAGACACCCAGGTCTCTGTTCGAATCCGAATATACAAAGTACCCAAAATGTTTTTGTGTAGACTATGTATATTCGTGTATTCCAGATATGTTTTCAGTATTCAGATATTTTTTAACAGAAATTTGGGTTCGCGTTTCCGGTTATAGTTTCAGGTTTATGTAAAATTTCAAATTTAAAAAATATATATTTCGGGTATTAGGATAAAACTTTTCATATATTTGTTCGTCGGGTAATATTTTGGATAAAATTTGGAGTCTCTTTGGGTATTTTAATATTTTCGTGTATTATTTGTTTCGGTTTTTCAGGTTTTGGGGTAGTTTAAGTATTTTTGGTCCTAAATACCCGAACCGATCCGAATCCATTATGTACCAAATTTACATGTATTTTACAGGTATTTGAATTATGGACTCGAACCGACCCAGATCCAAAAAGAACCGACTTGAATTCTAACAAATTTTTCTCAAATATCTAGTTGGGTCCAAATATCGAGGACCTGAATAAATATGCACCAAAGGAAACCGATTTGTACCCGATCCGAAGACCTGAATCCCCAAAGTTATTCTCTCTCATTATATGTTATGTGCATTTTATAAGAGTTACATTTGTTGAGGTGGTGACACTTCTGATTGACTTAGAGAGATTTTTTGGCTAATTTAATATTATCGATTTGTGTAGTTTTTTTCTCTCTGTTGAATAGAAAAAAAAATTTGTAAGGGTTTTACTAATTTTTAAATAACAAATTTTATTATAAATAATTTTATAAATATAAATTTAAGATAATATATATATTTTTTTAAAGTGATGGTTTACTAAAGTGTTTATCAAATTTGTTTTTGTGAATATTTTAGAATTATATAATGTAGAAGACATGGTATTAATGTTGTATGATCATTTTTCCATATTGAGCATAAGATATGGTGTATAACATATTTATAATTATATAATAATTATTACAAAATTATTTAACTGTTTAGATATTTATAAAATCTTAATGTTTTTTAAAAAAATTATATTTATATTTATCGATTTGATGCATTGTAGTTCACATTATAGGAGATGGTCTCATAAACCACTTGGCTAAAACGGCTAAATGATGCATTAGTTATAGAAAAAAACATGGTTATGTAAGATATAAAATAACTTGTGGCAGGAGATAGTTATGTAAAATAACTTGGGTATATATAATATTTTTTCACGAAATATATATCTTAAATAACAAATTGTTATTATAAATATTAATTTAACATAATATATATTTTTGTTTTAACATATGGTTTACTAAACTGTTTATCAAATTTGATTTTGTAAATATTCTGGAATTATATAATGTAGATGACATGGTATTAATGTTGTATGATATATGCTAACTCATTTTTATAATTAATATCTGAATGTTGTAGGTCCATATTAAGCATAAAATATGGTGTATAACTTATTTATAATTATAAAATAATTATTACAAAATTATTTAACTGTTTAGATTTTTATAAAATTTTAAGGTTTTAAAAAACTATATTTATATTTATCGATTTGATGCACCGTAGTTCACATTATAGGAGATGGTCTCATAAAATCACTTGGCTAAAATGGCTGAATGATGCATTAGTTATAGAAAAAAACTTGTTCATGTAAGATATAAAATAAATTGTGGCATGAGATAGTTATGTAAAATAACTTGGGTATATAAAATATTTTTGTCACGTAATATATAAATGGTGCCATATTTGAGGTCCAAGGTTCCTTAATTAGTGGGATTCAGAAAGATATGCAATAAGTCGTTCAATTATATGTTAGTATATCAAATTCAATATAAGGTGCTTATGTTATGAATGGACAACCAGTGATAAATATTGTTCCAGAGAGAGGTCTAAATCAAGGCGATCATTTATCTTTTTTCATCTTTATTCTATGCATAGAAGCGCTGGTTAGCCTTCTTAATCACGAAGAGAACCAAGAGGAGATAACAGGGATCCACGTCACACGCGCGTGTCTCTCAGTATCACATCTTCTCTTTCCTGATGATAGCTTTTTTTTCTACAAGGCGGAACTCCGTGAATGTGAAGAAGTAATGAAAATAGTTAGGAAATATGGACAAACATCAGGACAATGTATTAACTTTGAGAAATCTCTTTTACTCTTTGGTAAGAGGATTGATGCGAATGTTAAACAGCAGATTAAAGATACACTTGGAATCCAAAACGAATGAGGAATGAAAACATACCTAGGAATTACAAAATATATTAGTGGGTCCAAATGCAAGCTTTTCGCTTTTTTTAAGGACAAATTACTGCATAGAGTGAATAGATAGACATGTATATAGCTCTCTAAAGGAGGAAAGAAATTTTTGATTAAATCTATCTTGCTATCTCTTCCGACATATGTTATATCTATTTTCCTGCTCCCACTGGAGATATGTGAAAACCTAGCGAGTGCCATTGCACAGTTCTGGTGGATCTCAAACCCACCAAAGAGAGGAATTTACTAGGCAAAATAGGAAAAGCTTTGCTTACCATGGGAGAAAGTGAGATTAGTTTCCGTATGATCCATGAATTTAACCTTGCTTTACTAGCAAAACAACTATGGAGGCTAGTACAATAACATTACTAGTTGGTGGCTCGAGTATTGAGTAAAAGATACAACTGTATGAGTTTGCCTTTGTGATTAATTCATGTAAATTATCCATCATATGTGTGGACCAGTATTTCAGCGGCACGAAAGCTATTGCTAGTGGGAATCAGACAAAAGAAACATTATGGATATGAGGTCAAAGTGTGGGAGGATCTTTGGATCCCTACAACACCAGCTAGGCCGGCTTGACCTTTAGCCCTAGTTCTCCATCTGAACATGAGGGTCAACGACCTTATTAATTAGGAAATGAAAGAATTGAATGTTGGGATACTAGAGGATTATGTTACTCTTGTTGATATACTTTTCATAAGAAGTTTTGCCATAAGCTCAACTCATCGACGTGACACATTCTGCTGGAGCTACACCAAGAATGGCTAGTACATGGTTAAGTCAGGATATTGGGTAGCTCGGACTTATTGAAGGCTGAGGAGGAGAAAGAAGTACTAGAGCCAAGTATTACTAAGCTTCAAACCTTTGTTTGGACGATAAAAGCACCACATAAGATATGTCATCTTATATGATAGCTGATAACATGTCATGTGGCCGCAACGAGGAATTTGGTGCGGCGTACATGAGATGCGATAATTATTGCCCACGATGTGGTTAGCAAGAAGAATCTATTACCCATGCTATTTTTGAGTTCCCGCCAGCTTTACAAGTTTGGTCCTTATCATCGACACCTACATGTCCAGATATTTTTTCAAGCCCGAGTATCTATACTAATATGGATTATCTTTTCTGGAGAAAGAACAATATTGTCGAGCCATAACTAGACATGAATCTTTATTTCTGGATAATTTGGTATATTTAGAAGGCTCGAAATCACAAACTTTTTAGGGGGTTTAATAGAGATCCTTTGGAGTTAGTGCGCTATGCAGAGAGTGAGTGTCAAGCCTGGTTCAATGCAAACGAGATGGTGACTCCAACTCCACAAGGACATAGTGATGAGGAACCTCAAGTCTTAAGCTTGGGTAATATATGCATGATAGATGGGTCATGGACATCCACATCACAGTTCAGCGGGTGTGGATGGCTTTGGATGGATAGCTTGGGGAAGGTTCAACTTATGGGGACACAAAATTTATACGGCGAGAGTCTGCTCTGGATTATGAGGTAGAAGCATTGCGATGGGTGATGGAGAGCATGGTTCAGTATTCAACATGTCAGAGCTTTGGAACGGACTGCAAAGATTTGATCGCCATGATAAAGGAGCCTCATGCTTGGCCAAAGTTTGCAACAGAATTGAAGAGGATAGTGACTCTGAAGATATGCTTTCCGGACTTCAAAATCACTCATATTCCTCGAGTGCAAAATCAGATTTCGGATTCTTTAGCTAGGACTGCGAGGTCTTTTAATAGAGAATTTTGTTTTGTTGGTTGTTTTATTCCGGTCTAGTTACCAGACCACCTCAAGTTTGAGTAATAGAATAGTCGTTCGTTGCAAAAAAAAAATTATTTAAATAGGTCAAACAATCTTACATAAGTAGATTGTTTTTAGATCAAAGTTTAACCCCTAGCATATCTTTTTCGATAGTGACGTATGGTGCATGACCTCATCCTACCGTACGTCATGGAAGGTGAATTACGGATGATAAATCCTTAATGCAATGCAATAGTCTTAATCTAATCTTATTATTTATCAATCTAACGATAAAGAACAATTGCTGGAAAGATATTGTTATAAAATAAGATAAATTCACGTGTGCTTTTTTGGATTTCTAGTAATACTCCACTGTTCCTTCTTTCTGGTATATATGACCTTTGGGGTGTGTAGCAAAGCAGGTAAGATTATTTCCATAAGCAATTAGTTTTATAAGGATGATAAATCCTGCTTGTACGGCTAGTAGGCCTCTCGTCACACAGCATGTGGGTTTATTCTAACCAATGTATAGTGCGTTAGTTTTTTGGAGGCTCATTATTTTTGTTTAGTGTCTGTGCAATCACCATATGACTTTCCCGCATGCTTAAGTCTCATTCGCGCGATATTACAAATAATTTTCTGATATGTCATCCATCCTTTCACTACTCAAACTCAAACACACTTAAAAATAGAGTTATAAAGGTAGTGTGACCGAAAAAGTAAGTGTACTTTGGTGACATAAGTAGCCAAATCAATTCTTTTAAACTTTCCCACATATACCACAAAAATGGATGTTACAATTCACCCCCTCTCACAGAACACAACGTCCTCCTTGCATCCTAAGATCGTTACTCATGTTAGTGTGAGCCCACACATGACTCCACACTCGTCTATGTTTGGCTCTGATATCACATGTACCGTCTGCCCACGATTAATGGGCCTTCCACGCCCGCTCTTTTGGTCCGTGGGCATCGTTCGGACAGTGCGTTTATTTTTTGGAGGTTCATTAGACTTGTTTATTATCTCTAAAATTGCCGCATGACCTTTCCACTTGCTTTGGCATCATTCGTACGATATCACAAATCATTTTTCGATAGGTCATCTATCTTTGCTCTATTCCAACTCAAACACATTTAATCGTGGAGTTCTAAAATGATGTGTGGCCGAAAAATAAGTATACTTTGATGGCATAGCTAATCAAATAAATTCTTTTAAACTTTTCTACGTATACCACAAACTGAGATATTAAGGATGAGTTAATTAGCTATTTAGTACTATTTATCAGTTTGCATTTCTAATTAACATACATGTATTCAAGTAGTTTAAAAATTCCATTGTTGAGAGAATTAATTAACTCAAGTTGAGTACTCAATGTATCTCTTTTTTTTTTTTTGAACTCACTCAATGTATCTTTCATACGGTAATTTTCATGCACAATGTAGTATAGTAGCATTATCTCATCCACTAGTTGGAAAGTAATTTAACATGCATGTGGACAACTAACGGTGTTTTATATGCATATTGAGGAATAAACTAATTTAAGTAGTACCTCTTTTCTTTCTGCATGCAAATAGTACTTTTTATTAGATGATTAAATGGCGTCGATTTTCCAGTTAATAGTACCTTAATCGTGTGGTTTACAGGTGTACAGTCCATGGTCAACACTACAGAATGGTGAGATTATAAAATAATAATATGAATTAAATTAGTGTATAAAAATCTTGTGAACATACGATAAAAATAGTTTAGTAAGAGCATTTTCATTTTGGAAGTTTCTTAAAGCATCTCCATTCATAAGATACCTTAGAACATTTCATTAATGTGTAATTAATACTTTAATACGTTTAAATTACATCACTAAAAACTACATCACTGATTTTTTTTGTTATTAAAGACATCTGGACCAGTCATGTGAACACAGTTGTGTTAAGAGTATATGTAAAATTCTCAAGTAAAAGATCATATAATTCTTTTTCTCTTTTATATTATTTCATTATTTTACCGGTAGAATATCTTGTGGGTAACTAGCAATTCTATATATCATAATAGTGAAAGAGAAAAAGGTTGGATGGATATGAAAAAAATGAAAATTTCATCCGGAAAAGTTGATATCCCCTATTTATAATAGGGAGAATTGCCAAGTGTGACTCAAAACTTGGAGTCAAACCCAAAACAATACCCCAACTTGGGTCAAAGGCAAAAGTAACCTAAAGGCTATTGAAATTACAACTATCCCCTTGTGACCAAACAAGAAAACGGAATTTTTTTTACGTTTCTACCCCTCGCAAGTCGTCTGTTTAGACGACTTGAAAATAAGTCGTCCAGACGACTTAACTGAAAGTCGTCTGGACAGTTAGTCTTAAATATAATTTAAAAATTTTGTAAAAAATATTTTGATAAGTGAAAAATGGGAATTATGTAATTAACATATGTCTTAGGAGGTATAAATTAAGATATAACAAATTTCAATTGTTTTCAGCATAGATGAGTGAAAGTAGTGAGTCATGATATTCTTTAGTTTATGTTTCATCAACATATGTTGTAGTATTGTATGTGTTCTTAGGGTTAGATTTTAGAAAGCATTAAAACCGTTTTTGAAAATTTTTAAAATTACTTATGCGCGTTCATTTCTGTGTATAGTAAACACTATTTAAGTATAATTTGATTTTATAACGTGGTTAGTTAGTTAATCTAGTCATTTTAGTTTAGGGGTTCATTTTAGGGTCTAGGACGACTTAATATTTTGTCGTCTGAAAACAGACGACTAAATATTAAGTCGTCTGTTGTACATTATCAGCCAGAATAAGTCGTCTAAACCGGACCAAACCTTAAAGTTTACCAATGTAATTTTAAAGCTAACCGGATTATTTACCCAATATATAAGGTGATTTTTATTTTTTTGTTTCATTTTTCGCGAAATTCAGAAACCCTAACAGTTCTCTCTCAAAGGCGATTTCGAATTCCCACGATTTCCGAACAAACCATCGTTCTCAACATCGGCTATCTATCTCACTTCATTCTCACCGTTGTCGCCGCAGCTTCTTCTAACCCTAGCCGCGCCGATTCCTCTAAACCCTAGCGCCGCCGATTCCTCTAAACCCTAGCGCCGCCGATTCCTCTAAACCCTAGCGCCGCCGATTCCTCTAAACCCTAGCGCCGCCGATTCCTCTAAACCCTAGCGCCGCCGATTCCTCTAAACCCTAGCGCCGCCGATTCCTCTAAACCCTAGCGCCGCCGATTCCTCTAAACCCTAGCGCCGCCGATTCCTCTAAACCCTAGCGCCGCCGATTCCTCTAAACCCTAGCGCCGCCGATTCCTCTAAACCCTAGCGCCGCCGCTTCCACTATATCCGAACAAACCGTCGCCCTCGCCACCGTGGTCACCAACGTTCTAAACACTAGCGCCGCCGCTTCTTCTAAACCCTAGCGCCGCCGCTTCTTCTCTGTAAACCTTAGCGCCGTTTCTCTGTAAACCCTAACGCCGCTAAGTCATCAATCTCGAGGAAAAGATGAACATAAAACGTTGTCTCTATCAATTTACTCATTCTCACCGTTTCACGTTTATTTTTTCAGATCTATAACCGCAATGACGAGTACTCCAACTCCTTCTGCGACTGGAAGACTTGTAAGTAATTTAAGTCGTCTACTAAGTCGTCTGGACTTATATTGTTGTCTTTGATTATTTTGCAGACAAAAAGGATGGATATTCCAGAACTCCCCCGTAGGTTATACACATCAGGGGAAGAACCAGAAGCCCACAATAGCATTTCGTATCATACGGATAACAGCAAGTTGCATACTGCTCTTAGGAAAGCTCTTACTGATGACGAATTTGAAGAGCTCAAGGAGTCGAGTTTGGGAGTTTTCATCAAGTTCAAGGAGCAGGGATTTGGTTGGGCTTCAAGGCTGGTTCACTACATGCTCAGTTTCAAGCTGGACATTAAGAAGAAGTATGAGATGTGGTCTCTCGTTGGTCCAGAACCTTTGAGGTTTTCACTGTTAGAGTTTGAAAACCTCACTGGTCTAAACTGCGAGTACATCGAGGACCTTGAGACACCAAAATGTGACGTTACCCCAGAGATGGTTTCTTTCTGGGGGATGCTGGGAGTTCATCTGGAAGCTGGGCCAACTACTGATCAGATAATAGCAGCACTGAAGAGATGCGGGGATTGGTCCAGGGAAGATCGCAAGCGGCTCGCGTACCTCTCCATCTTCACTGGATTCATTGAAGGGAGAAAGTTTTCAACCGCTACACGATCTACTCTGGCAAGGCTAGTGATGGATTTAGAACGGTTTGAGAATTATCCATGGGGGAGAGTCGCGTTTAAGGTGCTGATGGACTCTTTGTGGAACAAAGAAATTGCTGGCTGTTACACCGTGGATGGGTTTATACAAGTTCTTCAGGTCTAGACGTACACAGCTATGCCGGAATTGGGTGCTAGTATTGGTGGTCCCAGAGCAGACAGTCCGTCTCCACCGATACTGGCTTACGAGGGCAGCAGAGGCCGCAGATCAATGAAAGCTGCTATCTTGAGTCAGGTATTTACTTCAATCCAAAAGACTGCGCAGACGACTTATTATAAGTCGTCTGGAAAGTCTTCCATCTGGACGACTTATTAGACGACTTATAATAAGGCGTCTGGAAAGTCTTCCCAGCTGGACGACTTATCGGACGACTTAATTAAGTCGTCTGGAAAGTCTTCCATCTGGACGACTTATTAGACGACTTATAATAAGGCGTCTGGAAAGTCTTCCCAGCTGGACGACTTATCGGACGACTTAATTAAGTCGTCTGGAAAGTCTTCCATCTGGACGACTTATTAGACGACTTATAATAAGGCGTCTGGAAAGTCTTCCCAGCTGGACGACTTATCGGACGACTTAATTAAGTCGTCTGGAAAGTCTTCCATCTGGACGACTTATTAGACGACTTATAATAAGGCGTCTGGAAAGTCTTCCCAGCTGGACGACTTATCGGACGACTTAATTAAGTCGTCTGGAAAGTCTTCCATCTGGACGACTTATTAGACGACTTATAATAAGGCGTCTGGAAAGTCTTCCCAGCTGGACGACTTATCGGACGACTTAATTAAGTCGTCTGGAAAGTCTTCCATCTGGACGACTTATTAGACGACTTATAATAAGGCGTCTGGAAAGTCTTCCCAGCTGGACGACTTATCGGACGACTTAATTAAGTCGTCTGGAAAGTCTTCCATCTGGACGACTTATTAGACGACTTATAATAAGGCGTCTGGAAAGTCTTCCCAGCTGGACGACTTATCGGACGACTTAATTAAGTCGTCTGGAAAGTCTTCCATCTGGACGACTTATTAGACGACTTATAATAAGGCGTCTGGAAAGTCTTCCCAGCTGGACGACTTATCGGACGACTTAATTAAGTCGTCTGGAAAGTCTTCCATCTGGACGACTTATTAGACGACTTATAATAAGGCGTCTGGAAAGTCTTCCCAGCTGGACGACTTATCGGACGACTTAATTAAGTCGTCTGGAAAGTCTTCCATCTGGACGACTTATTAGACGACTTATAATAAGGCGTCTGGAAAGTCTTCCCAGCTGGACGACTTATCGGACGACTTAATTAAGTCGTCTGGAAAGTCTTCCATCTGGACGACTTATTAGACGACTTATAATAAGGCGTCTGGAAAGTCTTCCCAGCTGGACGACTTATCGGACGACTTAATTAAGTCGTCTGGAAAGTCTTCCATCTGGACGACTTATTAGACGACTTATAATAAGGCGTCTGGAAAGTCTTCCCAGCTGGACGACTTATCGGACGACTTAATTAAGTCGTCTGGAAAGTCTTCCATCTGGACGACTTATTAGACGACTTATAATAAGGCGTCTGGAAAGTCTTCCCAGCTGGACGACTTATCGGACGACTTAATTAAGTCGTCTGGAAAGTCTTCCATCTGGACGACTTATTAGACGACTTATAATAAGGCGTCTGGAAAGTCTTCCCAGCTGGACGACTTATCGGACGACTTAATTAAGTCGTCTGGAAAGTCTTCCATCTGGACGACTTATTAGACGACTTATAATAAGGCGTCTGGAAAGTCTTCCCAGCTGGACGACTTATCGGACGACTTAATTAAGTCGTCTGGAAAGTCTTCCATCTGGACGACTTATTAGACGACTTATAATAAGGCGTCTGGAAAGTCTTCCCAGCTGGACGACTTATCGGACGACTTAATTAAGTCGTCTGGAAAGTCTTCCATCTGGACGACTTATTAGACGACTTATAATAAGGCGTCTGGAAAGTCTTCCCAGCTGGACGACTTATCGGACGACTTAATTAAGTCGTCTGGAAAGTCTTCCATCTGGACGACTTATTAGACGACTTATAATAAGGCGTCTGGAAAGTCTTCCCAGCTGGACGACTTATCGGACGACTTAATTAAGTCGTCTGGAAAGTCTTCCATCTGGACGACTTATTAGACGACTTATAATAAGGCGTCTGGAAAGTCTTCCCAGCTGGACGACTTATCGGACGACTTAATTAAGTCGTCTGGAAAGTCTTCCATCTGGACGACTTATTAGACGACTTATAATAAGGCGTCTGGAAAGTCTTCCCAGCTGGACGACTTATCGGACGACTTAATTAAGTCGTCTGGAAAGTCTTCCATCTGGACGACTTATTAGACGACTTATAATAAGGCGTCTGGAAAGTCTTCCCAGCTGGACGACTTATCGGACGACTTAATTAAGTCGTCTGGAAAGTCTTCCATCTGGACGACTTATTAGACGACTTATAATAAGGCGTCTGGAAAGTCTTCCCAGCTGGACGACTTATCGGACGACTTAATTAAGTCGTCTGGAAAGTCTTCCATCTGGACGACTTATTAGACGACTTATAATAAGGCGTCTGGAAAGTCTTCCCAGCTGGACGACTTATCGGACGACTTAATTAAGTCGTCTGGAAAGTCTTCCATCTGGACGACTTATTAGACGACTTATAATAAGGCGTCTGGAAAGTCTTCCCAGCTGGACGACTTATCGGACGACTTAATTAAGTCGTCTGGAAAGTCTTCCATCTGGACGACTTATTAGACGACTTATAATAAGGCGTCTGGAAAGTCTTCCCAGCTGGAGCTTCTTTACTGTCTCAACCTCATCTTTTTCAAGTATTTACAATATTGCCACTGCAATGAATAGTGGCAACAACCTTGTACGAACTGTTTGGAGCTTTTATTGCCCTTTAATGCACGTAAATCTCTTTACACTCTCTCTGTTTCAATTGTTATGAACTAAAAACAACATTTCTTTCACTTTCTCTCTATATTCATCCAAAAAACTCAAGCTTTTGATTCAAAATATGGGCTATGGTTGACAGAGCCATATTTCTTTCGTTTTTACTTACGGTTGCTTTCGTTTGAGGTTCTGGGTGGTTGGAGAAGACCTTGTGTGCAAACGAAGTCATCTCACCTAGTTTAAGGTACGAATTTGAATTTTTTTTCAAGATCTGTTCGCGTAGAAGACTTACTAGTAAGTCATCTGTATGTAGAAGACTTACTGATGAGTCTTCTGGTCAAACGGACGACTTAAATTAAGTCGTCCAGCTTTGTTTGTTAAAAAAAAACACTTCAGACGACTTATATATACGTCGTCTATGAGAAACGGGCTAGTTTTGCATTTGACCGAATCGTGTCAGATCTTTGACTATTTCTGGACGACTTATAATTCAGTCGTCTCTGGGAAAGTTAAAATTTCAATATTTTATGAAAACTTGACGACTTACGTGTAAGTCGTCCTAGGTTAGTTTTGTAATTGAAAAATAAAACTTCATAATTTAACTTTAACCAGACGACTTAATATAAAGTCGTCCAGCTAAACGACTTAATTTAAGGTCGTCCGGGATAAGCAAGGTTTGACCAGAAAATTGGGAAAAATTCTGGACGACTTTGCTTTCCCCGGACGACTTTAAATTAAGTCTTCTGGAGGGACGACTTTATATTAAGTCGTCTGGTTAAAGTTAAATTATGAAGTTTTATTTTTCAATTACAAAACTAACCTAGGACGACTTACACGTAAGTCGTCAAGTTTTCATAAAATATTGAAATTTTAACTTTCCCAGAGACGACTGAATTATAAGTCGTCCAGAAATAGTCAAAGATCTGACACGATTCGGTCAAATGCAAAACTAGCCCGTTTCTCGTAGACGACGTATATATAAGTCGTCTGGAGTGTTTTTTTTTAACAAACAAAGCTGGACGACTTAATTTAAGTCTTCCGTTTGACCAGAAGACTCATCAGTAAGTCTTCTACATACAGATGACTTACTAGTAAGTCTTCTACGCGAACAGATCTTGAAAAAAAATTCAAATTCGTACCTTAAACTAGGTGAGATGACTTCGTTTGCACACAGGGTCTTCTCCAACCACCCAGAACCTCAAACGAAAGCAACCGTAAGTCAAAACGAAAGAAATATGGCTCTGTCAACCATAGCCCATATTTTGAATCAAAAGCTTGAGTTTTTTGGATGAATATAGAGAGAAAGTGAAAGAAATGTTGTTTTTAGTTCATAACAATTGAAACAGAGAGAGTGTAAAGAGATTTACGTGCATTAAAGGGCATTAAAAGCTCCAAACAGTTCGTACAAGGTTGTTGCCACTATTCATTGCAGTGGCAATATTGTAAATACTTGAAGAAAATGAGGTTGAGACAGTAAAGAAGCCATTTTCGAAAAAAAAAAAATGTTAATGGCATTTTCGTAGATAAACTGCAGGTGTGGGGTTAAAATCTCAAAAAAAAAATGAGTCAAAAGAAAAGGTTAGTTTTCTGTTTGACTCCAAGTTTTGAGCCACTTTTGCAAAAGCCCCTTTATAATATCAATCTAATTTTATATGATTTGCTATTTTTCACAATCTCTGTAATATTATTTGAAAAGTCAATTTCTTAGATATCGCAATAACGTTAATTTTTAGAATGATTAATTACAATGATATTTTTAATGAAATAAAAATAGAATTAATGTCATTATTATAATTTTTTTCTTTTTTTTCTTTTTTGATATTTTTTTCTTTTTATTTATATTTGTTTCCAAACTACATATATAAAAAGGCAATAGTTATAAATTTTAAAAACGTGGTCACTATATATAAATTGATTTAATAAAACATAAATTTCATAAAAAATAAGATCCATATTAAAAGAATTCCTTGTACAACATAATTTCAAACAATATAATAGATATTTTTGAGATAACTGTTTTTAACTAAAATTAAATATCACTTTCTTTTTCTTATTGGTTTTCAAATAACATATATAAAAAGGAAATACATATAAAAATTAAAACCGGGTCATATGATTATAAATTGATTTCATTAGAAAAGGAAGTTTCATTTGCCCAAAAATGGAAATTTCATTAAAAAAAGATTCATGTCAAAAATATATATAATTTCTATAGTTTATTTATTAATTATAAAATAATTTAAATATACATAGGATATTGATTAATTACTATAGTTTATTCATTACTAAACATGTGTCAAAATCCGTTCTAGTGAATATCTAACATGATCTTGTTTGAGAAACTTTTGTTTCTCTTTCCTAAGTTTTTTTATTAATAAGATATCTAAAGAATTTTTACGAATAGAGTTGTTCTTAACATGGAAATGTTTTACTGGATTCTTTAAAGAAAAAAATGCATATAAAACGTTAATTAACAAGTAATGCTAAGAAAAAAATTAATTAATGATATTTTACAGTTAAACAGTCGAATATGTATAATAAACCAATAATTTAATATTCTTGTACAATGTTTTTAAATGTTAAGGGAATGAATATTTAAGCATTCGATTTCAAAAACAATTTGTTCTCCTATATATGAATTTACAGGATTTTAAAAGTGTTATTTCTTAGTTGATATGTATACACTAGTGTATATAGACAACAAAGCTGCTGCTGCCATATTTTTAACTAAAATAATGACAAGTACTATATAGGCCATCAAGTTGGATAAATATATTTTTCACCTATAAATAAGGTTGAACGTATATATTCTCCCTCTCATCACAAAACAAAATTCCTTACTATCTCTTCTTCAAACCCGAATAAAAATATATCTCTCCCTCCTACTCCATTGTAATGGCTTCGTCACTTCTAACATACTCCATTATGATCCCCACCACCGGTTCCACGGTGGTTGTCCGGTCAGTGTTACCCATTGAATCTTCACTACCCTCTCTCCGCCGCCTAACCTATCCGCACAAGAAGCCAACCTTGTTCATCTCATTTTGCTCCTCTACGTCCCAAAAGGCCGCAACTAGTAGTATTGACCTCCAACCCGTCATGAAACGGTGGCCAGAGTATATACCTAACAAGATCGCCGACAAGAATTATGTGAGAGTATTTGACACGACGCTCCGTGATGGCGAACAATCTCCCGGTGGAGCTCTTACTCCCCTTCAGAAGGTAGAGATTGCTAGGCAACTCGCTAAACTCCGAGTAGACGTCATGGATGTCGGTTTTCCGGCGTCGTCTGAGGAAGAGTTAGAAGCCGTTAAAAGCATTGCCAAGACCGTTGGTAACGAGGTTAATTAATTATCTCTGTATTTCCTTAACTTCAAATTATAATGATAATAATGTGTTCATACCTACGTAGCATGGATGCCTCGTCATATGTTTGCTTCCTGTTTTGGGATTGGAATTAGAATAGGAAACTTCAAGATATTCTTGGAATTTCGGAGTTGATTGGTTGTTGATGTAGCTTTATTTTCTTAGTTATAGAAAATAGATTGTGAATTTTTTTGCTTTCGTTTTAATCTTTTTTGCAGTGGATATATTTTCAAAACACTAAATAAAAGCTGTAGAAATTTTAATTTTAAGAGCTAATATTTTTTTTAACTTTTTGCTGTAGTTTTAGTTTTTATACCTAAAATAATTTTTTTTTCTAAATAATAGTATGCTAAACCGATGAAATAAAATTATTTGTGAGATATTTAAACTAATAAAAACTATTTAGTGCAATAAATTTTATCTTTTCATTTACAAAAAACTTTGAGATATATTTAGATGTACTGTAGTTCAATAATATTATACCTAAAATACAT
This sequence comes from Brassica oleracea var. oleracea, assembly GCF_000695525.1. Taxonomy (NCBI): domain Eukaryota; kingdom Viridiplantae; phylum Streptophyta; class Magnoliopsida; order Brassicales; family Brassicaceae; genus Brassica; species Brassica oleracea. Next base: position 29,522,276 of record NC_027749.1, on the reverse strand, counting down.
ATAAATATATATATATATATATATGTTTGTAACACATATCCATTTTCTAATTTTGTTTAAAAGTCAATTTCACATTTTGTTTTGATTCCGCTTTTACCTACTTATTTGATGCAACATAGATTCAAACTATGTATATACTTTGGTAGGGACGGTACCGAAGGTTTCCCTCCTGTCTACGCAAATCTGTAGGGTTCTAAGTTTTATTTGCTATTTCTGAAATTAAAATACTCATAGATGAAGAACTACTGAGCAGGTGATTAACCCACATCCACTTGTAGAGCCGGTCTTAAAATTATATGGATTAAAAAACTAAAGAAAGTATAAACCTACTAGTTAATGTATTCTTGAACTGTTTATAGAATAAATCAAAGAGTTCGAACTCTTCAACTCTTTGAAAAGTAGACTGACTCATGCAAATGAGAACAAACTAAAGAAATGAATTACTTACAAAACAATGCCGCAAACGAATTATTTTGAAAGACTTGTACCATATCGTTTTGACTTTTATCCACTTAGTCTTTAATATGCATTTGGATTTGTTATTTTTTCTCGTGCCTCTTCCTTTTAATTTTATCAATAAATTAAAGGAAAATAGTAGAGTCATATAGTTTAAGGGGGTCATTTTTAATTTATGGCGGAACATGGCTTACTGCTACGTTGAGTCGCCCTGTATACAATATTTATCCTTGATTTGTGACTTCCCATAAATATAAGTGAAGTATTTTTTCCAAAGATTGAAATAAATAATGCCTACATACAGAGTAAACAAACTATATTGTTATTTTGCTTAGGTGGACGCGGAAACAGGTTACGTCCCGGTAATATGCGTCATCGCACGATGCAAACATGAGGACATCGAGGCCGCTTGGGAGGCGTTAAAGTACGCGAAGAGGCCGAGGATATTCCTATTCATATGCACAAGTGACATTCACATGAAATATAAGTTGAAGAAGACTAAAGAAGAAGTGATCGAAATGGCGAAATGTAGTATTAGATTCGCTAAAAGAATAGGCTTTAGTGACATCCAATTTGGTTGCGAAGATGGCGGCAGGTCAATATCTAAAAACATTTATAATATATATCTACCTATACTATTATTTGACAAGTGATTTTGCCGATTTGTTATGTTTTCTATGATTTTATATATATTTGATTATTTATCATGTTTTTATTAGTTTTTGGCATGAATCATTAATTTATTAATTAAAATAATATAATTATTTCAAATTTTGCAATTAGAATTAGAATTATTCTATTTTTGACGATGATTTGTTTTCCATAATTTTAGTTAGTTTTGTTTGTTTGTCATCTTTTCATCGGTTTTTGGCTGAATCATTAATTTAATAATTTAAATAATATAGGTATTTTTAACTTTGTAAGGAGTGATTTTTTTGGTCATGATATATGTTCTCTATGATTTTATTTATTTTTGTTTAACTTTCATGTTTTATTAATTTTTTGGATTGAGCCATTAATTTATTATTTTAAATAATATAACCATTTCAAATTTTTTAATTAGAATTAGAATTATAATATTCTGACTTTGACCGGATATTGTCATATTTCCATGATTTTATTTGATTTTTTTTTTCATGTTTTTGTTAGTTTTTGGCTGCGTCATTACTTTTATAATTTAAATAATATAGTAATTTCAAACTTAGTAATTAAAATTATAACTATAATTATGTTAACATTGAAGAGTTAGGATCACCTTTTTTTTTTTTTTGGATTAACCTGGAGTATCCTAAAGGGCTCAAACCAATTTTTCCATAATAATTATGATAGATCATCTATATAAATATTTGATCTTATTTTCTTTTCTTTCCATTTAAAAATATTTTTTTTCCTTTCCCATGAAAACATATTTATCCGTTGATTTAGTATCCGGATCAGGATCCGTGGCTTCTGAATATCAAGATTCTGGATATCTGTGTAGATCTTTCTATCCGTGACTATCCAGATCTGGATTCGTAAAATAATTAAATTAAAAAAAATACTAAAATTCAAAATAAATATATATATAATTTATGTATGTAATATTATAAAAGTCAAAATATAATATTATAAGACTAATTTTTATGCATAAATATTATATATCACATGTAATTATTAATAAATTTTTAAAAACAAATATGTTCTAAAAATAATATATATATATATATATATATATATATATTGTATAAATATTTAAGTTATGTATATAATATTATAAAAGTTCAAATATAATATTATAAGATTAATTTTATGTATAAATATTATATATCACATGTAATTATTAATAAAATTAAAAATATAATATGTTTTAAAATATGGATTTGGATCAAAATATCTGAACTTAAAAATCAAGATATTCGGATCTGGCTTTGAGGGATCTGAGATTTTACTATCCAGATCCGGACACTTCGGATATCCTATTTTCGGAGCGAATCCGGATCCCGGATAATAAGTCCCGATAAGAAAGAAAATGTTATACATATTATTATTTTTGGTAAAAGTTCCAAATTAATTTTGAAAAACACCAAATATACATCAATTAATCTGTAAATTATTTTAATTAGTGTATTTAAAATAATTAGACAAACGGCTGCGTTTTAGACCAATTCCTGTTTTGGTCTAAATGTTAAGAAGACCAATTATTATTATTTTGTTTTAAAATTATATTTATTAATGTATATCTTTAAATCATATTTATTATTGGATATGCGAAATAGTCTATTTTTATTGTAGTTTATAGTTTAATAGTAGTAAAGATAATCTGTAAATGATATTTATTGTAATATATGTCATATAATAATAATATGTACTCTAATACATATAACTATGCTGTATATTTGTATTCATCTTAATATTGCATTATGATAGTTTGCCGACTCTATTATATATTTTTCATCTTACGCTGATGCGTAATACACAAAAAAACTTACCAAACTTCTCAAAAAAATATAACAAAGTTATGGGTTCAAGAGAAAAAAACAACACCTCTTAAAACTACAAAAAAAAAAAAAGAAGAAGAAAATTGTAAATTTTAATAGGCGTATGTAATTATTACTTTTAGTTTATACGTAGTTAGTTAAAAAGATGAACGTTTTCTAACAATTGGTAATAGGGATATAATATGAGATATAGTTCAAGACGGCCAAATTTCAAAGCTTGAAACTTAAGAATACCATATTAAAAATACTTTAAATTGATTATCACACGTGATGAATATTTTAAATACAAAAGATCTATGTCAAATTTAAATATTGTTAGATACATACATATTAGTCCCGACAAGGTGCGGACACTTACCTAGTTTCAATATTATTTGTTTGGTTCGTTTGGTTTCACGGTACAAAATCTTTGCTGGTATTTCTTTTTTGACATTCAAAATCTTGCTACTAATCTTTAATGTTTTTGCATTTATATCTTACAAGAAGATTTATATAATTTAAAAATGAAATAGTCACTTTTTAAAACCAAAATTTTACATGCAAAAACAAACGCATAGTTAATCTGAACGTCAGGAACAATCTAGGTCATACATAATCTAGCAAAGTTTTTAGCTGTTGACTTATGGTGTTTGCATGTATACTAATCATGTCAAATATAAATTTCAAAATACTAGTAATCTTATATGCTTACGTTTGCATTTATATTTAGGCGCATAGTTAATCTGAACGCATAGTTAATCTGAACGTCAGGAACAATCTAGGTCATACATAATCTAGCAAAGTTTTTAGCTGTTGACTTATGGTGTTTGCATGTATACTAATCATGTCAAATATAAATTTCAAAATACTAGTAATCTTATATGCTTACATTTGCATTTATATTTAGGCCATGTTAGTTTTCGTATCTCAAGTACTAATGTGTGTATGTGTGTATGTGTGTGTGAGATTCAGATCGGACAAGGATTTTCTATGCAAGATTATGGGAGACGCAATAAATGAGGGCGTAACGACGGTGACCCTCGCGGACACGGTAGGGAACAACATCCCTCAAGAATTTGGAGAAATGGTGACCTATATCAAAACAAACACACCTGGAATTGATGATGTTGTCTTCAGCCTTCATTGTCACAACGACCTTGGTCTTGCTACCGCCAACACAATCTCCGTAATTAACTCTTTTGTGTTAGTCTAATTAAGAAAATCGCCGTACTTAATTAACTCTTTAATTTGTGTTAGTTTAATTTAGACATTCGCTGGACAAAATATATATTCTCAAGATGACAAACATATAAGCCTATATTAGGGTGTGTGTGCGGGAGCAAGACAAGTCGAAGTAACGATCAACGGAATAGGCGAAAGAAGTGGGAATGCTTCGCTTGAAGAGGTACCATACTCACTACCATAATAATCATCATCACCATGAATATTTATTTGGTATGTAGGTTGTACTGGCTTTGAAATGTCGTGGAGCATATGTGATGGATGGTGTTTACACAAGAATAGACACACGCCATATCATGGCTACTAGCAAGATGGTAACTTTTTATATAAACACAATATGTATACAAGTAAATACTAATTTCTTTAGACCTTTAATTATAATAGTTCAGTAAAAAATATAAAGTGGTATTGAGCAGGTTCAAGAGTATACTGGCTTGTATGTTCAACCACATAAACCCATAGTAGGTACCAACTGTTTTGTTCATGAGAGCGGCATTCACCAGGTTTCGTATCTTTAACAAAATGACTAATAAAATATACATTTGAGATTGATACCAAGAATATTGTTAAAACATTTTGCAGGATGGAATTTTGAAATATCGGAGTACATATGAAATATTCTCACCAGAAGACATTGGGGCCGAAAAATCTCAAGATTCATGCATTGTTCTTGGAAAGCTTAGGTAACATGTTATTTCTTAGTTTTGCATAAGCAAGATTACATGTTTTTTGTTGAATTTATATAAACAACAATGGAAATATGCATGCAGTGGACGTCATGCTGTGAAAGATCGGCTAAGAAAGGTATCCCTTGTGATTTTTTAGTTTTTGTTCTTAATTGTTGGTTATATATAATGATCACATTCATATATATATGAATTTGATCTTTATTATGTTTGTATTTATGTTAATGAACAGAATCGTTACTATGTTTACACTTATGTGTTCTTTTTTCTTTTCTCAGATAGGATATGAAATCAGTGATGAGAAGTTCAACGACATTTTCTCACGATTCAGGGAGTTAACCAAGCAGAAAAAGGTTTCTACATTCTTATGTTATATCTTCTCATGCACACATTTATGATTATTAATAGAGATAAATACGATTTAATTAGTCTATTCACACGTAGTTGATTTAAGTATGTTAATTTCTTTCAGAGGATTACGGACGCTGATCTTATTGCATTAGTGGCGTACGGTGATAAAATCTCATCAGAGAAATTAACTATTAACGGAAATGGCAGCTCTCTATTTGTATAAAATGACATTACTTTGACAAAAAAATGTAATAAGATGACACATCAAATGGGATTTGACATGCATGTGTTCTTGTAATGAATAGAATAATAATCAGTGTTGTTGGAGAATGTTTTCTTATATGTTGTTTAGTTACTTCCGCATTCTCATGTATTAAACTGAACTACGGAATTGTATCAAAACAAAGTTGTTTGAGACCTCTCTATTCAGCGGTGGAGAAAGAAAGAACAATGTGCTGTCAAAATTATGATTCTAATTTGGCTCCAAATATTTTATATCTATAAATATCGAAACATTTCAATAATACTCTTATTTTTTTAATTTGAAATCTGTCAAATTTACTTGAAAATTCGCAAAATAACCGAATAAACAAATATAAGTAAATGAAACTAATCATTATAGGAACTTTAGATTAGATATTTAAATTCCTATACTACTTAAAAGATCTATTAAACGTTTACAACTTAACTATAAACTAAAACTAGATACGGATCTGCGTTGTGCGCGGAAATATTTATACTTTATGTTTTAAAATTACAATTTTATGATTTGGTAATATTTTATAAATATTGATTCGATTCCAGATTATTTTATTTTTTGGTTCGGTTCCGGTTTGATTGTGGATTTTGGTTTTCGGTTCAAAAAATATAGTAATATTTTGATTATTTATGAATTTGGGTTTAGTTGAGGTTATGTTATTTTGATTTTTTGTTAGTCAAATTTTAATTTTATTTTGTTGTATATAATATTTATATTGACTCTATATAATAGTTTATTAAATATATATAAAATTTATTGGTGTTATAATTTGTGTTGTACATGTTCATCTGTAGTGAATCTTGTTTAATTTTTAATATTTTAATTTGACTTTGATCTTATTTTAATTTATTTTCGTTAAATTTAAAATATAGATCAGGCAAGTTTTCAGGATCCTCATGTCGATATACATCACACACGTCCTCAGAAAAATGACTCCAAAGACAACATCCAATGTGTTGATCACTGATAATAGATGAAGCAAGATAAAATCATATAATACACGTTTAAGAAGACATCAATAATTCTTTAAAAAAAAAGTTTCAACTTACTTTGTATCGGTCAATGTAAGTTCCGGCTTCTTTTTTTCTTTCCCACTTACTTGGACAACTTGAAGATCGCAAATATCAATGGCACGGCCAATAACATCTAAAACCTTAAAACAAAATAGTAATTAATGCAAATCAAAGCTGATAAAAATATTAGGAAAATACTAACGTGTATTTACCAACTAATTTTTTTGAATCAAGGCTTCCATTCATGATTGCTTGTATAGGAGTCAACGTCAAGAAATCATCATCGATTTTCAGTTTGGAATTGGTGACATTGGAATTTCCTGTGATGGACTTCTTGTATTTATGGCTCGTTGGTCGGTACTTTCCGTTAGCTGGAGTTACTGAGAAATTCTCAATAAACCTCCATTGGCCAACCTGGAGATTCTTCACACGAGGAAAGAAGTTCCTCTTGTAGGTATAATATATCTTAACACTCTACATTAAAAATAATCAAAATCGGTTTAGACATTTTACAATAGAACTTTTAGAATAACAAAACCGTGTAAACATTAATACACTTACTGTCTTATCCGGAAGAATGAAATCAAAAGAGTCTCCACCAGAATAAGATGAGTGTGGAGTCCATGAGTGAAGAACTCTGATTTCAACTTTCCCAGTATCTTTGAATGGCTTGACATCGTTCAATGTCGGACTGCGTTCGGAGTAACCATAGCCATGAGTCTTTTACTTTATGATTGTGAAGTGAAGAAAGAGTAGGGTATGGAAGCATATTTATAGTGACTAGATAGTAATGTATAGGTATAATGAAGATCTTTAGGCATATTCTGATTTCAGTAGTTTGTTGAATCAGTTATACTTAGTTAAGATATGAAATCAGAATGTAGTTGTGATGGTGATTAATAGCGAGCTCGAAATATAAGGAAAGTTGTTTTTCAGCATTAAAATATTTCATTTAGAAATCAGATTAAGGAAAATTAATAAAAAAAATATTAAGTTGTTTGAAGATGTTATTATGGAAGATGCATTAGTGTTGATTTGATCAAATCTATTATCAAATCTATTATTCATATGATTTGAATAATAGATATGTAATCTGAATGTAGTTGGGCAGGTGGTAAACATCGAGGTTGGAATATAAGGAAATTTGTTTGATGATTTTAATAGTTTATTTTTTAATAAAATAGATTAAGGAAAAGTAACAAAAAAATATGTTGTTCTTGGTGGATTTTTTGTTTGCAATACACATAAATTTGGTGGAAACAAAAGAGTAATCTTATATACATATATGAATTGTATGATGTGATATGATAAACAAATAAAAACTTATGTAATGTAAAAGGTGAATCTAATCTAATATTCATATGATTCAAGCTTAATGCAGGTGCAGTTAGTGTTCTGAAATATGAGGAAACAAAAGAGTAATCTTATATACATGTATGAATTGTATGCTGTGATATGGTAAACAAAAAAAAACTCATGTGATGTAAAAGGTGAACCTAATCTAATATGTATATGATTCAAGAAGGGCCGTCTTTTAGCACGTGCAAGTGGAGCGGTTGAACAGGGTCCAAAATTTTAGAGGGTTCATAATTTTTTTTGTTTTAGTAATAGTTATAAATTTAAAATCATATATTTATAAGAAAGTCAGAATAACTATATTTGAATTTAATTTCGTATTTATAACCGGTAAATATAAATTACAATTCTTTATTTTGTTTATATAACCAGCTAAAAATGCAATAAATTAGGAAGTAATTAGTATTTATATCAATTCTATATTTTGGAAAGTAAAAAATAGTTGTTGATGTGTGTTTGAATATTCAATTGTAGTATAGAAAGTTAGTATTCTAATTTGATTATGTTTAGCAAACAATTATCAATTAGTGATTATAAATAGGGAGAAGAGGATATATTTTATTCACCATTTTAATTAAAAAAATATAGCAAACATAAGAAAAAACTAGCCTACAACTTCTGTCCACAAGCAAAAAAGAATGTCTTGCCTAATCAAAAAATATATAGCTTTTTGTCTAACTACTATCCAAATTGTGCTCTATTATATTTATAGATTATAATTTCTGATTTGGATATAATAAACGTAAAAAAAATATTAGAAGAATGGTTAGAAAAATGATCAAATTTGATGATTTGATCGATGGATTTGCATTAAAACTAGAAATTGTGTTATTTAGATATAAAATAATTAAAATGATGTATTTATTTTATATTATAATAATAATTTGTAAAAAAATCTAAATGATTTCAAATTATTAAAAAGGGTCTTATTTTCTGTTTTGAACAGGGTCTGTATAAAGTTCGAGATGGCCCTGGATTCAGGCTTAGATGCATGTGCAGTTAGTGTTCTGAAAGATTTGTATGGCCAAAATATGAATGGATTTAGATATGTTACAGATGAAGTTAGTGATGTGGCAAACACGGTTTTGTCTACAAACATGACGTCCATATAGAATGAGTATTGAAGAGGCATTATAAAAGGAGTAGTGTATTGATCAGTATAAGAGCGATTCAGTTTTGTATGTTCTAATTCTATTAAGAGATAACCAAATGTATTTTTAATATGACATTGGTTATATTTAATTAACCGACGATGGTTTTAAGTTTAACTAGGTAGGTTCTATTTATAAGGTAGTATGATATATTGTAGTAATATTTATGAAAGGGTCCAAAATTTAATAACTTCAAATAGTTGATAAAAGTAGGACCCTAAACTAATAGATTAGATATAGAAAAAAAACACATGAAAATAGTCATATCCACTCAAAAGTTTCAGATATTTTGAATCCATATAAAACCAGTATGCGTATCCGAATACTGTTAAGCTAAACACTAATTATATTAGAAATATCATAGGATAGTCACAAAAATAGACATTAATAAGAAAAATGACCAAAATGTTTTATTAAAGAAGTAAATATACATTTATACCCTTAGGGTTAACTAATTCAAACTTTAAAGTTTAGAATTAAGTGGTGGAATTTTGGGATTGAGCTTTGAAATTTTATAAAATAAAAAATGAATATTAAAAATTTGAAAATAACAATTTTAAAAGTAGTTTCAAAAAGTATTTTCGAATTACAAAAAAAAAATTTGAAAAAAAAAAATTCAAAAAAATAAAAAATTTACAAAAAAATTCGAATTTGAAAACATATAATCTAAAACTATATAAAAAAAAAATCAAGAGTATTAGTGTCCTTTATCTATTAAATGAAACATTTTAGTCATTTTCTTCCTTGTTGTCTATTTTTGTGACCAAAACTTGAAAATTACCTATTTAGGAAAATTATCCCTTATATATTGAAGTAAGTAAATTCTCCAACCGTTTTCCAGAAAACTATTGAGTAAACTGTACAACGAGGGAAAGAAGAAACACAAACTCAGTAGATGAATGGACGATGTAAGTTTTGCAAAGTGGAGAATAAACCTTGAACCAAAAATCCCCTCTTTTTTCGTAAAACCAGATTTTATTTATAAGGAAGAGATGGAATCTTCTATATAGAAGACATTTAGAGTTTTGTCTCTTTGTCAAAAATGTCCCAGCCATCTTCCAGGAGCTCCTTACGTTCGTCTTTTCGCTCCTCAACCAAAGCTTTTGGGCTCTTGTTGCTGCTTGAGGCTTCAGGTGTTTCATAAGATAGCTCAAGAGGCTTCTCAAGCAATAAGCTCTTCATGGATGATCCAGAAGAAGCCAGTTTACAACTCGTCTGGCTTGAGGTGACTGATTGGCTCAACGGCACTCTGTTGTCGAATTTCTCTTTCAAGATTCGGATGTCCTGACAGATCACAAAGATTTCTCCTCTGTTCAAGGAAGAACCAAATTAACAAAGACAACTCTAAATAAATTAGCAGACAAAAAATATATCAACAGAGATCTATGGGTATGAATATTAATTTATACAAGGCAGTTAAAAGTCTCGAGTAGGACTTACTGTAAGGAGTCAACAATCCGACCACGATCCATAAGGAACTCTCGCAACTGCAGACATGTTGACAAAAAATGTTAAGAAACTATGACTTCAAAATCATGCGTTGGAAGTGAGTGATGTTACCTTGGAGTTTTCCTCTGCCTCCTTTTGTAGAAGCTTAGATTCTTGGACAACTTTCTCCATGATCGCTTCTTGTTCAGCAAGTGCCTTCTGTGCATAACCTTCTTTTTCTTGCTTTTCTTGCTCAGCTGCATTTTTAATCTCCAGAGCTGCCGCTAGTCTCATTTCGAGGACTCCACGCATCTAGAAGTCGGAAAGAAACACAACCAACTAAGTCATACAGTGTGAAAACAGTATAAATCAATAGTGTATAACATTATGATGTTGAGCAAATCATCTAAAGCATGTTGCATGCTCAGACCTCATCAAGAACAGACAATGACTTGTCTCGTTCTTCTGATAAATTGAGCAAGCGGTTTTCAAGCTCGTTTACTTCACTGGTCAAAATTGACTTCTCCCCATAAACTTCTCCAGCATCCTGTTGACAGAGAAAATGTTTAGTTCCCCCATTAAAATTCTAACACGTATTAGCAAATAATCAGTAAAAGGAAGTCACCATGTCATTTCCCTCCTTGGCATGTGCCAGAATCTTCTTAAGATCCTCGACCTTTTGAAGGGTATCAAAGCCTCCTCTAGCAGCATCTTCCTTCACCTTCTCTGCATCCTTCTCTTGAATTTCAACTTCTCTCATCAGATTCATAATAGATTCCATCACAGTGAACAAGGTTCTCTGCAACATTACAAAAAAAAAAAAAAAAGAAGATACATTAGAGAGAATGTCTTGAAGGAAACACTAATACATATTAACTCCAAAAACAAACTAGTTAGCACACCTTGTTACTTTTGGCATCTTCAATGATCTGTTGAAGGTGATCAATCTTGCATCCCTGGGTAACAATAGAGCTAAAAGCACCATCCAGCTCTGCATCACTGTTTTCAGCAGTCAGGGAAGCCTCTCTTACATCATCTGAACGAGATGGTTTCTGTGTGACTTGACTTGAATCAGCGCTTGTGCTTAGCTCTGCTTGATCACTACCTTCACAAAGGGGGTCTGAGGAAACCACTCTAGACTCATCCGATGGGCTGATAATTGCTTTACTCTGAATATGAAGATCACCATTTGTCAACTCCGTTTGATGGTCAGTATCAAGAGCCAGAGGGGTAGTACGTGAAGAAGAAGAAGAAGAAGAAGAAGAAGAAGCACTCGTCTGCGAATCAGTCAACGCACCATTGGGCATAGCACTATCTACTACAACCATTCCATCAGCATGTTACAAATGTACAAAAGAGAGAGAGAACAAGTAGAAGTACCACCTTTGTTTCCTGGTGGGTGTAGAGAAATATCAGGCAAATAAGGGTCAAACTTGGGAGTAATATCTGAAATAACCACAGCTGCAGCCTCATCAGCATCTTTAGGGTGCTCAATAGCAACAGCTTTTAAGATCCTTGAATCAATCTAATCAGATTTAGAAAAAGAGAGGCCTAAGTTGGTTTCAGAAAACACACACCGAACGAACGATGATCTAAATAATATGGAACGATGATCAATCATCGCTTGGCGTATAAGGAATTATATACACATCTTTGTTACCATAACATCAAGACAGGCAACAAACACTCTGTTTTAGGAATATAATATATAACATAATCGCGATCACGAAACGTCAAAAAGGTGAGAAAGGAGATTGAAAAAAATAAAAGAGCTTTTTACCTGTGGAAACAACTCCTTGAGAGATCGATAAACCATTTGGTAACCCATTATCAAAATCAATCTGCAAAATAAAATAAAAAATAAAAGCTACATAATTGGTTCAACAAATACTAAAAAGGAGTAAACTTTCTGCAAAACCCTAATTTCAATCAAAACAGGGGAGAGAAAGAGAGAGAAAGAGAGAGAGAAAGAGATGCGAGTGCAATCAAAAGCAAGCAACCTACTAAATACCAGATAGCGACAATCACGTTCCTGGGAGGAATTGAAACAATTACGCAATATTAATTTATTCGGAAAGGAAACAGAAGATCACACGACGGACCTTCTCTAATAGTCCGTTGAGGAGATTTTGACAGAGCAAAGGGACTCGTAAAAGCTGTAATTTAGTTTTACTCTTTTTTTTTTAGGAATTGTGAAAAGAGTATATAAATTGTTTCTCTGAGAAGAAGACCTAATCAAAGCATAGGAAAAGCCCAAAAGGAAAAGGAGGAAACTTAGAGCATCTGATGTTAACCTGGCAGGTTTTGGTTGTGTTTTTAAATCAAGATCAGGAGTTATTGACTACCAGACAAGCCGGGTGGAACGCCACGTTTTTTCATCACTCACTGCAGAAGCTTTAGCCCTTCGATGGGCATTACTTACAGCCCAAGCACGGGGCTACTCTAGAATCTGTTTCAACACAGATTGTCAATCGCTCTTAGCAGCAATTTCGTCGAAGTCGTCGAAGACTCCTCCGGCTGATCTCTACTGGATTATCCAGGACATCGACCAACTATCGTTCTGTTTTACCTCTGTTTCTTTTAATTTCATTGCTAGACTTTCAAATTCAGCAGCTGATCAGCTTGCTAAGTTCGCACTATGTAATGCTATTTCATATATTTCTCCTTCGGGGGCTTGAGTCTATCTTTTTTAAGTTAATGATAATTTGGTGTACAAAAAAAAAAAAAGCATCTGCATCAATGAATTTGAAGGGGGGTCATAAATTTAATTTTTTATTATTTTTTTTAATTTTTTTCGTTTGATTTTTTTTTTTTTTTAAAAAATAAAAAATAAGCGGACCAATCACGGACCGCCATGTGGCGTGGGGTCCGCGTTACAGGGGTGAACTCGTATCAGTGGAGAGAGCTCACACGAGCTGGGTTCACAATTTGTGGATTATTATAATAGTTTTTTTTGGGAATTGTGTGAACTTTATACATGATCCCTTAATGCTGATGCTCTTAGGTGTAAGCTAAGAAAACTAAAAAAAAGGGGGCTAATTTTGTTATTTTCACCCAAACACTAAGATATTTTCGTTAACTAAATTATGTTGGGAAAATTATTTTTTAGGTCCAAAAAATAATAACTTTATTCCAATAGACTAATCTCATATATTTTATGTTTCATTAGATTAATTATTTTCAAAATGACAATAATGCTTTTAAAATTTAAAATTTAAATTTTAAATTCATAATTACAATTAATAAATATTTATAATATATTTCATACTATAATAAAATATATTATTGTAATTAAAATAATCAATAACATAAAAAAAATTCTCAATCTAAACCTAGCTAGTCCCCCATATATCGTTGTCTCTTCGCCCAAAATAGTTTAAACATTTCAGAAACTAAAGCTGCAAATCTGATTAAAGGAGTTTATTACAGAATCACGGTGTAACGGCCCGGTTCCTAGCCCAAAAATTTCTTAAGGAGAACCCGTTAAGACTGCAGCCCATTAGGGTAAATGACCTAGGGTTCCCTCCTTTTTCTATAAATGAAGCTGCCTCCTCTCATTTTTCTCTCATTCTGAAACTGGAGGGAAGCTCTGCAGAGATTTAGAGAGACTAGGAAACCCTAGCCGTCAAGCTTCTCTTTTCCTTTTCTCTCTTCTTCTCTCACGCCTCTCTCTCTCTCCCCCTCTCCTTTCTCTTTCCGTTGGATCTCTTCCTCTCTCCTCGCCGCGAGTCCCCCGAGATCAAGCCGAGCTGCCGGTGGTGGTCGTCGTCCAAGTAGTGGTGACCCAACCTTCTTTCATGATTCTGTATACTCCTATATGTTGGAGTTAGGTTTGATTAGACCCTGATTGGGAGTTAGGTTGATAGGACATGGTATTGCTAGGATGATAGATGAATGGATCATGATGCATAAGAACCCTCATACTGATAAATGGGACTCGATGAACTGAATTGAATTGTTGTGGTGATGATTGATTGGTAGTTGATTCTAGTATGTTTGGATGTGTTGTCTCATGTGTTGTTGTGATTGAAGTTAGGATGCTAGAGAGAAATAAATGCTAGGACGATAGACGAGTAATGATTATAAAAGTTATTGAAGTAGAACTTGAATGCGATGTGTATTGTGTGTGACACCGATAGCGGGTGGCGTCTAGTGAATTGAGTCCCAAGTACAAGTATGAATGAAAAAGGAAGGTAAATGAGAATGGGAAGGGATAAGTGAAAATGATAAGGAAGTGAAAGGATAAGTAAAAGTATGAGAGAATGATGTTAAGGTTAAGCATGGGTGGGAAAGCATATAGAGGGTCTAAGGAAAGTATGTTGGGTAGTAGTCCACGCTAGGTATCCATAGGAGATGTGGCCAATCCACAAGAATATGGAAGCACCCATAGGAGATGTGGCCAATCTACAAGAATGTGGGGTAGAAGCCTAGTTGGGGCTACCCACTGTTGAAAAGGACGAAAAGATGAAAAGGATGTGCATTGTAGGGTTTTTAGCTCATGGTCGGGTAACAGGGAGTTAAAGGTGTCATAGGATCGAGTCGGACTGGTTTGATGAGTTGGTTAAGCCTAGGGTTTGACGTGTGTGGCAATGAGTGAGATCATTGTATTGATTGATCACTAGGTTGTTAGAAATGAATGGAAGTGAATGTGGAAAATCAATAGATGACGTTAGGAAATGATGAAATGCATTAACTGATTGTAGTGGCTAGTCAGTCCTAGTTCCCGCATAGAGTAGTATAGAGTGTCATGCGGGCAGGCTGGGCTAGAACCACTTCACTGAGTAACTTGTTACTCACCCCCTCCATTTCCATTTTCCCTGTGCGCAGGACTGTAAGTAGAAGTATATAGATGCGGGTGTGACGGTATTTCAAAGAAGGTTATGCGCTCGTCTCTCGGGACCAGTAACGGGACACGTAGGGTTGGCTAAATGAGTAGACACGTGTCCATAACGCCCATTCGATAACCCCGGTCGGACGCCGGGGGATCGGGCTGTTACACATGGTGTCTTATTACACAGGGTTAGAATGATACAGTATTTCCATATATCACCAAATACAAAGGGACTGTTGTTGTCCTTTATCCCAGGATGCTTCATAAAGTCAACTGGTTGACTCCCTTCCATTCCTTGTTCAACCATTCTCTAACACGAACAAATTGTAAACACAACCAAATCAGCCAGATCCCGACACAAACAGTTATAATTGAAACTCATGAGAATCTACAAACCTCCACGGGATAGATAGTTTAAGTTTTCAACACTTGAATTCATGGTAGAAATAATGCGAAACTTTTGCGAACAATCAATAGATGACAAGACAAGAAAGCTTAGCACAATTTTTTTTTTTAATTTTGCTTTGTGAAAAATCATTTTTTTCATATATAGAAACCGAATATTTTTAAATATTTTTTTCCATATTTTCGAAAGTAAAATGTATATTCTACTAAATGTATATTCTACTAAATGTAGAATACAGTAATCATGTTTAAACTCGATTTCTACAGGTTTTAGATTTATAGTAATGCGTAGATTCCGCTTTCTACAGATTTTAGATTTATAGTAATATGTAGATTCTTATTTCTACCGATTAGAGTGATAGGTTAAGCGCGAAATGTGTATTCCAAATATTTTTATATTACTATTATTTACGTAGATCACTTATTCTAAACATAGTAGATTTAATGAAAAAAGTGGATTTCATTTTTCACTTTGTAGAACGCGAATTCTACTTTCTGTAGAACAAAATCTGAAATTATGATTTAAATATTTTTAGAACTGGTAAAAAATACCACTAAGTTAATATAAGTATTTCATCAATAGTTAATATTTTTCCAATTTTTTTTGTTATGTAAAACTATTTATTTGATTTATTTTTGAAAATATTAAAAAACATTAGAGGCAAAAATAGTACAAAATAGAAACTAGCCTAATGGGACATAATTATCATTTTTTTGGCCTAATTTTTTTTTTCCAATTATATATTAGACCGACGTGGATTATTATTGGCGGAGGCCCTGCTTGATATGGGTTTTGGTTCATCGAAAGTGTTCAATCACCTAAAATAATAAACTTTTCATAGCATTGAACTTCCAATTTAATTTATTTTGTTGTTTTTGAATTATTAGATTGGAATTTGCACTCTCTAAGAATTTTATTTAGGCAAATGATAAAGACAATGTTTCCTTCTCAGAAATCCGAACATACGCCATTAACAACAAATCAGAGCAAAGACCATACTGAAGAGAGAAAAAAAGTAACTTTCTCCTTTCATTTCTTTTAAACACAAAAAAAATTAGTTAAGCTTAAGAATCTAGGATTAATATCGAAGCTATTAGCTTTCTTAACAAATTGTCGAGTCTAACGATCTGACTTGGTGAGCTATGACTCAGTCACATGGGGCTACGTGTTCCACAGACTGAGCGTCTGAGCCGGCTAACCATAAAGATTCAGAGCTCTCTCGAGAGGATTTTCAATTACGCTAATTGTAGTCCTTTATGCTTCTTCTCCGCTTACATTTATCTTGACTGTTTCACTTTGTTATTGTCTGCTTTATTTCTCTCTATATATTCCTATGAAATATAAAACTTAATTTTTAAACTGATAAGGTTTATTATTCACTAAATTGTAACATTGGTACCTAAAGCAGGTTCTACAACAATGCTTAATACGCCAAAGTGGGAGGGACAATTGTTGAATCTGAAATCAACATACTTGATAAGAACACGATTTCGATTTAAGGTTCAGAAGGAGTCTCCGTAATGAGATTGGAACTTGGCGAATGAACATAGAAGAGCTCTTGTATTTTATAGTTAAACTCGATTAAAGGTTACATACATACCTTTTGGGCCGCTTATAATTTAGGAAGGGCTTTGACAAAGGTGTTACACCCGTCTCCAACAATAAATTTGTTGATCGAGCGTTTTCCGATATCGATGAATTTGCAAGAGACTAGTTCGGGATTAATTGTGTTCGGTCAATTTTATGTCCAACCTGCCATGATGCTTAGAGTAGATAAGATTTCATTCCGAGGTGCTCTATCGTACTTATGTCATATACAAGCGTTATGATCGGGTTGTCATGGTTAGACTGCCATATACGAGGTGTCGTGGACGGACTGTAGCGAATGAGCTATCGTATATGTGATTCCTATTCCGACATCTTAATACGAAACCCATTAAAAACAAACTAAAACTTAATTCGTATAACAATTTGGTGATGTCACAAGCCATCTCCGATTTTTTTTCATTTGCTGACGTGGAGCTTTCAGGAGACAGTTGACTGTTATATATGTAGAGTCAATTTATCTTAGCCGTGTATCACACTATTATTTAACTTTACACAATGTTAAAAGGATGAGTATTAAAACTATATAGATCACACCGAACTTGGATTATTGAACTTCATACAATCTATTTAATTTGCAAACAATTTTGTTAACATGATCATTTCTGGATATTATCTAAGTTAGCCTTTATATTTAACCATTGTAAACAACATGAACTACTACTCTACAAAATATTTTCTACTTTCTACAATATCTTTAACTGTAATTTTTCTAACACGGGACTGACAAACACTATTTTCCTACGGGTTTGACAAATAGAGTAAATTCACTTACATAAATTTATCAATTTCGCAAAGATTATTGAATCTTGCATGGATACATAGTTACCTATGTGTTTATGTATATTCAGCAAAATTTCTTATGCATATTCATACTTCATATCTTTTTTTGTTTAATTATGTATACGTGTGGTTGTGGAAAAATTTTCAAAAAGAAAAGGTTAAGAGTCTTGAATAAGCGTTTGAAATATATATCTAAAAGAGATAAGACACGGTTTGATGGGTTTTGTATATGATTTTCTAATGTTCTTTGGTTTTATATTTTAGATGTAGGATCCAGTGAAAAAGTTGTACAAAATGACATTTATTGAAAATATAAAAACTAATAATATTAGGGTTTAGGTTTGAAGTTTACGGTTTAGGGTTTATTGGATATTATTTAAGGAGTAGTTGATATCTTGCATATTTCCATTGTTTTATTCATTCACCCATGTGCATTTTGATCACATAGACTAGGATTTAGCTATGTTTAGGTTACATTTTGCATACATGAGTCTTTATCAGGTATTAGAGTACCACATGGAGTTCTTGGAGACATTTGGGTGCATTTGGAGCTCAAAAGAAGTGATAAAGGTGATCATTGGACGAGCAGTGCATGGGAGCGACCTCACCGGAGCAACACCGTGAAGTCCCTATGACACCCCTTCAGAGCGACTTGGCCAGAGCGACACCCCGATGTCGCTCGCGTTTTCGTCGCTCGGAGGCACGAGAGCGACGCGGAGAAGTCGCTCGCGTTTTTATCGCTCGGAGACACGAGAGCGACGTCTCGCAGCGACCCCTCCAGGTCTTTCCCGAAGCCTGGAGCGACCTCTCGGAGTGACTACTGGAGGTCGCTGCGCGCCTTTTGTTTGCTCGACTTCATGTTTACTCAAGGGCCTTTTGGTCATTTCATTATGCACGTTTTTACTTTCTAAACCTAAGTTTAAGTACTTTTTGTAAGCGAAGGAGGCAGATTATCTTTTATCTTGGAGAAAACAACCAAAAACCTCTTGAAAAAAATTCATCTCTTTGATTCATTTGATCATATGTTATCCTGTTGATTTCTAATCTATTATCTATATTTCTCTACATGATGAATCTGAAATCCAATATGGGTTTAAGA